>NC_085842.1:68141792-68449292 GCF_035594765.1 Anolis carolinensis
GGAGAAGATGGGGTGATGGCGACAGGGGACAGGGAAAAGGCAGAACTGCTTAATGCCTTCTTTGCCTCGGTCTTCTCACAAAAAGAAAGCCATCTTCAACCTCAGCAACATGAAATGGACGAAGGATTTGGGGAAATCCAACCCCAAATAGGGAAACAAGTTGTCCAGGAACACCTGGCCGCTCTAAACGAATTCAAGTCACCAGGGCCAGATCAACTACATCCAAGAGTACTGAAGGAACTAGCGGAAGTTATTTCAGAACCACTGGCGATCATATTTGAGAGTTCTTGGAGAACGGGAGAAGTCCCAGCAGATTGGAGGAGGGCGAATGTGGTCCCTATCTTCAAGAAGGGAAAAAAGAACGACCCAAACAATTACCGTCCGGTCAGCCTCACATCGATACCAGGCAAGATTCTGGAAAAGATCATTAAGGAAGTGGTCTGCAAACACTTAGAAACAGATGCAGTCATTGCTAATAGTCAACACGGATTTACCAAAAACAAGTCATGCCAGACTAATCTGATCTCTTTTTTCGACAGAGTAACGAGTTGGGTCAATACAGGGAATGCTGTGGATGTCGCGTACCTGGATTTCAGTAAGGCCTTCGACAAAGTCCCCCACGACCTTCTGGCAAACAAACTAGTAAAATGTGGGCTAGACAAAACTACGGTTAGGTGCATCTGTAATTGGCTAAGCGAACGAACCCAAAGGGTGCTCACCAATGTGTCGTCCTCATCTTGGAAAGAAGTCACGAGTGGAGTGCCGCAGGGCTCCGTCCTGGGCCCGGTTCTGTTCAACATCTTTATTAATGACTTAGACGAAGGGTTAGAAGGCACGACCATCAAGTTTGCAGACGACACCAAACTGGGAGGGATAGCCAACACTCCAGAAGAAAGGAACAGAATTCAAAACGATCTTGACAGACTAGAGAGATGGGCCGAAACTAACAAAATGAAGTTCAACAGGGACAAATGCAGGATACTTCACTTCGGCAGAAAAAATGGAAATCAAAGATACAGAATGGGGGACACCTGGCTAGACAGCAGTACATGTGAAAAAGATCTTGGAGTCCTTGTGGACAACAAGTTAAACATGAGCCAGCAATGTGATGCGGCTGCTAAGAAAGCCAACGGGATTCTGGCCTGCATCAATAGGGGAATAGCGTCTAGATCCAGGGAAGTCATGCTCCCCCTCTATTCTGCCTTGGTCAGACCACACCTGGAATACTGTGTCCAATTCTGGGCACCACAGTTGAAGGGAGATGTTGACAAGCTGGAAAGCGTCCAGAGGAGGGCAACTAAAATGATCAAAGGTCTGGAGAACAAGCCCTATGAGGAGAGGCTTAAAGAACTGGGCATGTTTAGCCTGCAGAAGAGAAGGCTGAGAGGAGACATGATAGCCATGTACAAATATGTGAGGGGAAGTCATAGGGAGGAGGGAGCAAGTTTGTTTTCTGCTGCCCTGCAGACTAGGACACGGAACAATGGCTTCAAACTACAGGAAAGGAGATTCCACCTGAACATTAGGAAGAACTTCCTCACAGTGAGGGCTGTTCGGCAGTGGAACTCTCTCCCCCGGACTGTGGTGGAGGCTCCTTCTTTGGAGGCTTTTAAACAGAGGCTGGATGTCCATCTGTCGGGGGTGCTATGAATGTGATTTCCTGCTTCTTGGCAGGGGGTTGGACTGGATGGCCCATGAGGTCTCTTCCAACTCTACTATTCTATGATTCTATGATTCTAGGTCTTGCCAAAGGCATATATGTATATACAAATATACATACAGACTGAAGGAAGGAATAATAAAATATAAAAATACAAATATAAAACAAATTGCCAAAATGCAAAAAACACAATATAATATAAAGCAAATACAAATAATTAAAATATACCAGACTATAAGCTAGTACAAACTAGAATTTCAGACTAGAATTTGGAAAATAACATTTTAATTGAGATTTTAAAATAACGAGGAAAGGGTAGATGTCAAAGGTTCAGAGAGGCAATTCCAAGAGTATGAAGCAGGCAGTTAAAAAGTGTGAGGCTCAGTCAAGAAGAAGAAACGGTTGGTTGGTGAATCTAGAACATAGATCTTGAGCAGACTTAAAAAGAAATAATGTACTATTATTATAAGGTAAAATCTGTTGACCTCTGAGGGACCCACAGGAGTGTTTGTGGTTCACAAAATAATTAAAACTTTTCAATACAACATGAGGCAATAAAAATAATACAATTATTACTAATAATTCTATGTAACATTTATGAATTGTATTAAAGACATAGTGGTAAGTTCAGTTGATATTTGTCAAACACAAATAATTTGTGATTAGTATTTCTTAATTCAACTTATTTCAATAGGTCTACTCTAGGTTTGACTAACATTGAGTTTAGATTGTAGAAAAGTACAACCTTGCTTCATCTAAATCAGTATTGGCTAGGATGACACTCTCCATGGTTTAGTATGGGTCATTCTCTGTTTTATTTAGAAATGATAGGGATTGGGATCATTTGCATATAAAATATGCTCTACCATTCATCTTTGAACATAGCTACAATGGAGAGAAATGAAAGAGAAAAATGTTTGCAATGCCCCTCAAAATAAGAATTCATTCCCCTTTCCCCATAACATTTTTCTTCAGTTTCTAAATTTCTAGAACTACAGAAAGTGAAATCCTGAAAATTATCCACATCCAGAACTCCTATTTTCTTTGGATATTTAAATAGTGTTTCTAAATGCTCAAGATTCTAGAAACAATGCTACAAATTTAAGGAATGATGGAAACTTTCATTTGAGAAGACAGGGTTCTTATTTGCAGGACAGTGCCTTCATTTTGCCCCTCCCTATAGCTACACCCCTTGATGACTGGCAGATCTTCTCATGTGGGACAGCATTCCAGTTAGTCAATTGGATACATAAATGGAGATAATAAGAGCTTCAGTTCTTGCAACAGAAGGAATTGATATTCATGTTCCATATTTTTCCTATGGAGCTTCCAGGATCCAAACCCATGTTGAATGCTCTCTAACTCTAATTACTTAGCACCCACATCAAACAACAGCCAGAGACACTATGGGCCACTTACCTTCCTCATCCTGCTCACAGACCTAACAAGCCAACTCCTGATACTAGGAGAGCAGGAGTTATGAAACAATCCCTAACTAGATGGAACAGCTTGCTATAAGGACCATTTCATGGGGCAGCCTGTACACTGGAGTGAGCATGCCCCTTGGAGATTCTTGAAACTGCAGTTTTTAAAAAGCAACATTTCTTCTATCTTGAGTGGATTATAGTACTATCTATGCATAGTTTTCAGAATATTTTCTCTCAGTTGTGCTGAGATTGATTTATATGTGTCAGTTTTCCAAACTGAGTTCCATTGTTTATCTTCTATTTTATTCATTCAAATGCTCTATTACAGATTGTGGATGGATTTCCTGCAACAGAAATATGGTTCATGTGGTTCTCTATGTGTTGGGCTGTAACTTCTAGCATTTCCCTCCATTAAGTATGCTGACTAGTACTGCTAAGGGTTGCAGTCTAACAATATCAGGATGGCTGCACGATTTTCATCCCTATTCTACATAGAATCATAGAATCATAGAATCATAGAATAGTAGAGTTGGAAGAGACCTCAAGGGCCATCTAGTCCAACCCCCCGCTAAGAAGCAGGAAATCGCATTCAAAGCACCCCCGACAGATGGCCATCCAGCCTCTGCTTAAAAGCCTCCAAAGAAGGAGCCTCCACCACGGCCCGGGGGAGAGAGTTCCACTGCCGAACAGCCCTCACAGTGAGGAAGTTCTTCCTGATGTTCAGGTGGAATCTCCTTTCCTGTAGTTTGAAGCCATTGTTCCGTGTCCTAGTCTGCAGGGCAGCAGAAAATAAGCTTGCTCCCTCCTCCCTATGACTTCCCCTCACATATTTGTACATGGCTATCATGTCTCCTCTCAGCCTTCTCTTCTGCAGGCTAAACATGCCCAGCTCTTTAAGCCTCTCCTCATAGGGCTTGTTCTCCAGACCCTTAATCATTTTAGTTGCCCTCCTCTGGACGCTTTCCAGCTTGTCAGCATCTCCCTTCATCTGCGGTGCCCAAAACTGGACACAGTATTCCAGGTGTGGTCTGACCAAGGCAGAATAGAGGGGGAGCATGACTTCCCTGGATCTAGACGTTATTCCCCTATTGATGCAGGCCAAAATCCCATTGGCTTTTTTAGCTGCCGCATCACATTGTAGGCTCATGTTTAACTTGTTGTCCACGAGGACTCCAAGATCTTTTTCGCACACACTGCTGTCAAGCCAGGCGTCCCCCATTCTGTATCTTTGATTTCCATTTTTTCTGCCGAAGTGAAGTATCTTGCATTTGTCCCTGTTGAACTTCATTTTGTTAGTTTCGGCCCATCTCTCTAGTCTGTCAAGATCGTTTTGAATTCTGCTCCTGTCTTCTGGAGTGTTAGCTATCCCTCCGAGTTTGGTGTCATCTGCAAACTTGATGATCGTGCTTTCTAACCCTTCGTCTAAGTCGTTAATAAAGATGTTGAACAGAACCGGGCCCAGGACGGAGCCCTGCGGCACTCCACTTGTCACTTCTTTCCATGATGAAGACGACGCATTGGTGAGCACCCTTTGGGTTCGTTCGCTTAGCCAATTACAGATCCACCTAACCGTAGTTTTGTCTAGCCCACATTTTACTAGTTTGTTTGCCAGAAGGTCGTGGGGGACTTTGTCGAAGGCCTTACTGAAATCTAGATATGCTACATCCACGGCATTCCCTGTATCGACCCAACTCGTAACTCTATCGAAAAAAGAGATCAGATTAGTCTGGCATGACTTGTTTTTGGTAAATCCGTGTTGACTATTAGCAATGACCGCATTTGTTTCTAAGTGTTTGCAGACCACTTCCTTAATGATCTTTTCCAGAATCTTGCCTGGTATTGATGTGAGGCTGACCGGACGGTAATTGTTTGGGTCGTTCTTTTTTCCCTTCTTGAAGATAGGGACCACATTCGCCCTCCTCCAATCTGCTGGGACTTCTCCTGTTCTCCAAGAACTCTCGAAGATGATTGCCAGTGGTTCTGAAATAACTTCCGCTAGTTCCTTCAATACTCTTGGATGTAGCTGATCTGGCCCTGGGGACTTGAATTCGTTTAGAGTGGCCAAGTGTTCCTGGACAACTTGTTTCCCTATTTGGGGTTGGATTTCCCCCAATCCTTCGTCCATTCCATGTTGCTGAGGTTGAAGATGGCTTTCTTTTTGTGAGAAGACCGAGGCAAAGAAGGCATTAAGCAGTTCTGCCTTTTCCCTATCCCCTGTCACCATCACCCCATCTACTCCTTGCAGTGGCCCTATCGCCTCCTTTTTCTTCCTTTTTCTACCAACATAAGCAAAAAAACCTTTTTTGTTGTTTTTTATGTCCCTGGCAAGCCTGAGCTCATTTTGCGCTTTAGCCTTGCGAACCTTTTCCCTACAGGAGTTGGCTATACGTTTGAATTCTTCTTTGGTGATTTCTCCCCTTTTCCACTTCTTGTGCATGTCACTTTTGAGCTTTAGCTCAGTTAGAAGTTCTTTGGACATCCATTCTGGCTTCTTTGCACTTGTCTTATTTTTCTTCTTTGTTGGCACTGTTTGCATTTGCGCCTTGAGTATTTCACTTTTGAAAAACTCCCATCCATCCTTAACTCCCTTGTTTTTTAATATCGGCGTCCATGGAATGCCGCTCAGTAATTCCTTCATTTTTTGGAAGTCAGCTCTCTTAAAGTCCAGAATGCGTGTTTGACTTGTCTTAGTTTCAGCATTCCTTTGTATTGCAAACTGCAGGAGCACATGGTCACTTGCCCCTAAGGATCCAACCACTTCAACTGTATTGATCAGGTCTTCCACATTTGTTAAGATTAGATCAAGAGTTGCTGATCCCCTTGTTGCCTCTTCTACCTTCTGGACCATAAAATTATCTGCAAGGCAAGTGAGGAATTTGTTGGACTTTGTACTCTTGGCTGAGTTTGTTTTCCAGCAGATATCGGGATAATTGAAATCGCCCATGACTACTATATCTCTTCTTTGTGCCTGTTTGGTCAGCTGTTGACAGAAGGCTTCATCAAGTCCTTCATCCTGACTCGGAGGTCTGTAGTAGACACCCACGACAAGATCTTTTTGAGTCCCGGTTCCCTTGATTCTTATCCAGATGCTTTCAAGCTGGTTTCCCGGATTACAGTCTTGCATTTCTTCTGCAACGTAACTGTTTTTGACATATAAAGCTACTCCCCCTCCTCTCCCCTTTGTTCTATTTCTGTGAAAGAGGTTATAGCCCTCAATGGTTAAATTCCAGTGATGGGAGTCATCCCACCAGGTTTCAGTGATGCCTATGACATCGTATGTGTGGTGCTGTGCTAGGAGTTGGAGTTCGTCTTGCTTATTTCCCATGCTCTGAGCATTAGTGTAAAGACATGTAAGCCCCTGTGACCTCCCCTCGAACTGTTTATTTGGGATTATTGTGCTCTCTGTACTTGGTCCTTGCTGTGTTTGTGCAGCCCTCCGTTTAGCCTTACGGCGGTTCCCTGTGGTCGTGGGTAATATAGTGTTCGCCAGGCTGTTGTTCCCCTCCCCCAGTGGATTTAGTTTAAAGTGCGCCTGATGAGGTTTGTGAGTCTGTGTGCAAAAAGATGTTTTCCTACTTGTGTGAGATGCACCCCATCGCTTGCCAGTAGTCCATCCTCTTGGAAGAGTAGACCATGGTCAAGGAAGCCAAAATGCTCCTCTTGACACCATTTTCTGAGCCAGTTATTGACCTGTACTATTTTTCCGGCCCTTGTAGAGCCATGTCCTACAATGGGGAGGAGGGATGAAAAGATCACATGTACATTATACAGTTTTAGCTTTGTTCCCAGAGCTCGAAAATCATTTGTGATCTTTTGAAAAGTATGCCTAGCGGTGTCATTGGTACCTACATGAATCAACATAAGGTGGGGAGGGTGATGGGGCTTTAGGAGCCTGCTGAGCCTCTGAGTGATATGGTGTATTTTTGCCCCCGGGAGGCAGCATGTTTCTCGAGCCATCCCATCCGGTCTGGAAATGATGGCTTCCGTTCCTCTAAGGAGGGAGTCACCTACTACCAAGACCTGTTTCCTTTGAGGATTGACAGGGTCCCTTTTGTGCAAGACAGTGTGTATGTCCCCTGAAGAGTGTTCCTGTTGAAGTGAATCATGTAGGTGTAAAGTGTTGTCCTCCTCCTCAACATCCCCAGTGCATTCATCAATGACAATCCATTGAGATACATCCGAGAGCCCATTACTCTCCCAAGGATGTTCCTGTTGCTCCTGGTCTATGATTGGGGATGGAGCATTTGCATGATTACATAAGTGTGACTGTGGTGATGCACTGTCCCTGTCAGGGCTATCCCCTGCGCATTGATCCAGGATGGTCCACTGAGTGGTATCTAAGAAACTGTGGTCCTCCACAAGATGTGTTTCCTGATTGTATGTTAATGATGTAAGAATTTACATAATGAAGAAAAAGACTGAATAAAGATCTCAAAACCTGGAACCAGTAAAAGCATTCTTTAACTGTCTGGCAAAGAATGTAAGTATGTTTGCAGTGAAAAATCATTTGGGGTTAGGCCAATCTATGTCTGAAATGACCAAATGTTTGGTATCTTTCCATTTTTCCTAATGAATATTTTCACATAAAAAAGCTGAAGGAGATTGTCCAATTTCTACTTCTGTTAGAGACGGATCTAAACGTTGCCTTTGCTACTGCTTTTTCAGCATATTCAATAGGTGGAACTTGCAGGGATTTGCTCTTTTGAAATTCTAGTGATTTGTATTGAGGCACAGGTAGCCATCCTAGGGAATAAGCAAAAATTTACTGGGGAACCTAACATCATTATCCCAACTTTAGTTTCAAAGTTCAGTGGGAATTCCATCATTCAGCTTCATCTACATGCACCATGAATTCTGGAAAACACACATACCTTCCTTCCTTCATTGTATACTAATTACACATAAATGAAGCAGCTAATGTTTTGAGCCAAGGCAGGATATTTTAGTCCCCCAAAGTAATGTCTTGTTGTGGTATCCATAAAGGACCAAACTTACAATATAGACATTCCATACAATTCTCACCTGAATAGTTGTAAACAGTCACTTGCCTGTATATATATATTTTAGCAGACAAGACAAACAGGGCAAAAAAGAAGTCCATCTCAAATTGGCTATTTATGTTTTTAGTTTTGTTTAGCTATTAGGTGCTTTCTACTGCAGCTAACATGGGACAAAAATTGGGGGCAAGGGCGAACAGTTGTAGCTCTCCAGATGTTTTTGGCCTACAACATCCACCAGTTCTATGCAACATAGCCAATAGTGAGGGATTATGGGAGCTGAAATCCCAAAACATTTGGGGGGTGCAGAGCCCCAGTTGCTTACCCTTGATGAAATGTACTTCTAATGAAAGTCAACTACTGCAGGAGAGGCATCTGTAATCTACAAAAAAACTAACAGTTATCTTACTAAATAGGAAAACTTTTCTTTATAACTCTTTATTTGGGTTACAAGACAGATGTTCCCGGGAAATAAGTGGCATAACATGTGAAAGGAAACAGCACATTTCTAGACTAAACCACAGTGTACTTTAATCCTCAAGTCTGAGCACGAGTAAAAATCCCTGTTAAGTGACTAAATATATAAACCAATAATTTAATCAGGTTAAGAGAGGAGCACTTCACTTAAAGAACTTATGAGACCTCATGGATGTTTAAGTATTCAGCAGTTTTGAAGATATTGTTCACCTGTTAGCATTTTAGAAATTGTGGCTTTCTGGCTTTCTAGTTTTTCATAAGGCTTCTTTCATGATGAAAAAGTGCTACCAAAACAAAAACAATCCTGTGTAATGACATAGGGAAACTGTGCTTCGTTTTCAGCAGGTCTAATTGGCTTTGACAGCACACCAGTAATTTAGTACACTAAAATCAACACTACATACTTCAACCGTCTGGTTGCAGACAGGCCTCTATCTGGAATTTGACAAAGGAAGCTTTTGAAGAACCTTAATAGTGGGATCCTATGCTGAGGAAAAGCCAAGTGAGCAGCTTTTGGGATTTTGAAGAAGTCTTGCTACTCAGGCAGAAAAACAGATATACCATAGATATGACATGTGAACTAAAACAGATAATAACAGTTCCTTTTTTTGGTACAACTTCCAGAATCCTTCAATCAGCAAGTATGGGATTATGAGTTTCTCTCCTGTGTAGAAGACATTGCCATGGAACACAGCACAATATTATGTATGATAAAAAGGCATTGTGGCAGTTATAAACAACAATATGCATAATAAACATAGAATTATTAATGGAATCTCTATTTTGGAGAAAGTGTGGAGAAATAGGAGATTGGAGCCACATGTGGTGAATGTGCCCAAAAGTACAGAGATTCTGGGGTGAAATTCTATCATGGATAAGCCAAATAGTGGGTGAAGTACTTTGAGCCCATCTGATTCAAACGCATTAACTGAAAATGGATCTCTGATCCATTTTCTACACCAGGAACAGGAAAATATTCATAGAAATTATGCTGCAAATCCTTCAAATGTTGTGTGATAAGTGATATGAAAAAAATGTTTAATGATATTAGTTCGATAGAGAATGAGTCCTCAATTCCTGCTTTTTGATCACTACTTTGATATTGTCTTCAACTTGAACATTTAAGTTGAGCATACTTAAATGGATGAAGGAATTGGACAATTATGCTAATTTAGCTAACCAGGAAAAATCTGTCAAATGTTGATGACGGGATATTGCTGCTCCATCTTCTCTCATTTCTCAGTCCCCCAAAATGAGACAAAACACTACTACAAAAGGTTATAGTCTTCACTGTCCATATCTTTGCAAAGCTTCTCAAAAAATCTTGGAATTCAGAGATTTGCTCTTTATAACATTGACAGTTTGGGCTGATTCATTTAAGGCCTATTTTAGTTTTTTCTGGTATCTTCTCAGCAACCAAGACTTCCCTGTGTATGCAGCAATGGTGCCAATGCACAGACAGTATGCTTTCTTTAATCTGTGCTGCAAGTTCAGTAAACTTTCTAGATATAGCTCGTGCCCTGTCTGTTCTAATTCTAATGCATTTTCACCAGTCCATGTCATGAGATCCTATAAACTCATTTAAGCTGCTCAATACTTTTTCCGCTGTGTTGTGTTCCAACAAGGAGATGAATAGTACATCTTCATAGATATATCCCTTGTGCACAATGTGGTTGCTGTGTGTCTGTGCTTTCATCCAGTTGCAGATCAAAATAGTGGATAGTGCTATTTTTTTCTAATAACTTTTCTTGTCAGTTTGCTCTTCAATTGTGTCATTAGACAAAGCTATTAAAGGAAGGTTCTTGATAACTTTCTGGTTGATCAGTGCAGAAACCATGATTTTTATAGCCAGTAATATACGTTTTTCAGCTATTGTGTTGGATTTTCCCATTTTTGCTTTTGTTGAAAAAACATTAAATGAGGCCCCATTATATTTCTATTGTCACAATCAGTTGCAATCTTTTAAAAATCATTTTGTTAGTTTTCAGAAACTCTTGCCTCTTATTTTTAGAAACTAAGGCAATGCTTTTGTGGCAGGGTCCTTTATGTTTAATATCAAGATATCTTCACACGTTTGATGGTTTCATGGGCTTGCTGGTCAATGTGCATGTCTTCTGTGCATAGGTAAAGGTTTTCCCGACATTAAGTCTAGTTGTGTCCAACTCTGTGGGTTGGTGCTTATCTCCATTTCTAAGCCAAAGAGCCGGCATTGTCCGTAGACATCTTCAAGGTCATACGACTAGCATGACTGCATGGAGCACCATTACCTTCACGCCAGAGCGGTACCTATTGATCTACACACATTTGCATGTTTTCAAACTGCTAGGTTGGCAGAAGCTGTGCCTAACTGTAGGAGCTCACTCCGCTCCCCGGATTCGAACCACTGACTTTTTGGTCAGCAAGTTCAGCAACACAGCAGTTTATCCCGCTGTGCCACTGGCGGCTCCCTTCTGGACATATGAAGCCAATTAACAGACATTCCTTGTTTTAATGGTGTCCCTTTTAAAGATGACTAGAAGAGACTTCATTTTTGATAGTTGAAAGAAGTTTTATTTTATTTGGAAAAGGCATCCTCATCAACACTGTTAGTATTTTTATGTTTCAGATTCAGCTAGCAATGCATCCTGAATGAAATTTGCCATTATAACATCAAAGTCATTTGTCTGACAGGACAAAACACTAGTGACTTTTTCAAAGAAATCAAAGAAGAATTCTGATGTTCATCTGAACACGCAATCACACTAATCCCAACTCTCTCTTCCTGAAAACATTGTCTACTTTTATAAATGAATTTCTTTGAACCATTCTCAAGACAGCTACAGAATTCTGGGAAGCTAGAGTGTGGTGGTGCAACGTGGGCAACATTATAGTGATTCAGCTACAAGTGTGGCTTCTGGATGTTTGCACAGTAGCAAGAAATGTCACATCCTTTCTCCCTGTCAGTCTGTGTCATTCATATATATCCTCTTTATGCATGAAGAACTGGCAAGTGATGAGTACATCTTTTTCTATCAAGCAGTTATTTTCATAACTATTAAATGGTTTGAGATATTGTAATGAAACTTTATACAAATTGTGTCTTGCACTTGCAGAAGGCTCCTGCTCTTTTGAGATCAATGTATGACCAGTTACTGACATTTAATGTCCATGAGATTCTGACTTCATTTGGTTGTGAGGATCTCATCTTGGAGCCTGCTGTTTTTATACTGAAATCAGCAGAAGTGAAAGTTCAAGTCCCTCATCGACTTTAACTTGTTTTTGCTGGGAAAAATGGGGGAATTTAAAGTAAAAAATGAATATGACTAGACCTTTAGCAAACTGTGATAAATGAAGTTCCAGCCAGATATACCAAGAAGCTTATGGGTCTTTTGGCAATGCTGGGTTGATTTATGACAAGAAAATTCAACGTTTTGCATAGTTTGACCCCAATTCTGGAAAAACAGTTTGGGTTTTGGCTATGTTTCAGTTTGAACTTTGGCTTTGTTCAAGCTGAAAAGTCAGAACAACATTTAGGAATAGAATGGAAGCCAAGTAAAAGATTTGGATGAAGAAGCAAGTAATAACAGCCAAACATTTTTTTAAAAATCTGCAAAACATAACTTGACTCCAATTATGGTTATCATTTCCTTTTTCCATTTTATCTTGGAGATGTAGAGATGACTATACAAACATACTCACACAGAGTCACCTACAAAAAAGTACCAAGACTCAAAATTTCAGCCACATAGTGATGTAAAACTAATACTTTCAGGAGAAGAAATTCAATTGACACTTAAACTGCATGGCTGGGTGAGATGTATATATTTTGTGAAAGCAAAATTCAGAGGTCATTGGTAGTTCTGTTTGTATTTTTATCTATTTATTTCTGTAAATTGTAGCATGAATAATTGGAAATGTTTACACAGAGATGCACAAATGGGGTATTATGGATAGTGATAAGAGCAGTTGATGCCTCCGTTCGCAAAGAAACTGTTGCCACTCATCCTAACTCCAAATGGGAGTGAGCATATGAGGTGCATGGTTCATAAGTGGGGGGGGGGGGGTTGAAGGGTTAAAGGTTCATTTTTAAAGGTCCATGTTGTTTGAAGCTTTGTAGAACAACCTGGAGAAATGAGAGTTGTGCACTGTAGAAATGACCTTGTAGCCATCTTTCTTGGTTACTTGCCTGAGATGATTACTGAAATGGCAGATTTGATGCCATCCCAGCTAAGAAGAGGCATAAATCTTGGAAATCAGTTGCATGCCAGGAAAAATAGTGATGGAGAATTTCATTTCCATCATCAACAAAGTAGCCAAATAATTCATATTGATTTCTTTTGTCTGTGAATAAGTGGATTAAATCTATCATCTTCTCATTTGTCTATGTATTTAAAGAGAGTGTGTCATGAATAATAGAAAAACATATTTAGAAATTAGCAAACAGGGTATCTTGAACGAGGATAAGCAGAAATACTAGTCTCCTGAGATTTGAACCCAACCCTTTGTTTTGATTAGAGATACTAGAATTTTCCTGATTTGAACATTAATATGTATTTGATTGACTTACCAAGTCAAAATCGCCTGATTGTTTTCTGAAATGATGCTGATATAGGATGTCTGTCTGGAGTGGCTGTGGAGATACAGTGTTACAGTAGCTCTGGTCTTTCTTGTAGAGTGGCTTCACAAAATGGTGCTGGGTGTCACTTTTCTGCCATGGCTAATGGTCACTGGTATCCTCGGGGTTTCATTTTGTCCCAGATGCTAATTAATATATAAATGAAGCTTCAGGGAAAGTGTATGGAAGATTGGGATTTGATGCCACCAGTGGTTTGATAATACCCAAGTGTTCCCTTTCCATCTAAATATAAAGAAACTGTTCTTGTTTTCTGTTAGTAATAGATGTCAATAATAGACTGACATAGGGAGATCAAATTCAAGCTGAATCCAGACAAAATAGAGTGATCTGACTGGTTAAATTGAAATCACAGATTAGGAATTTGATCTACTTTGGGGGTTTTAATAACCGAATAACCAAAGTAATGACACAAGGATAATTACTTAAAAGCATAAAATGATCATATTTTCTACAGATTATTTATTATTTTATCCTTTAAAAATCAACAAGAAATGTTATGACTTCTGTTGTTATGTAGCCATAGTCATTGAAATATCTGTATGCATGTGTGTATGTATAATGATAGCATTTTAAGCCTCTTTTTGGCATTAAAATGTATCCTGCTTATGCTCAGACTGTCAAGCTGGTTTTTATTTTAAGTAAAGTTTCAGAGTGGATCAGTCAACTATATTTGAGTTATGAGGTAGAGAAATTTAACTTGTAATCTTAGCCAGAGTAGGATAGAACCGCCAATTTTAAGTTTTAATTTTACGGGTTTTTTTATACAAGCTTGATGTATTTTATGTTACATAGGTATGGAAAGTTATATGGTTGAACATTAATATGAAATGTTCCTATATAACTAGAGTGGAGGATCTGCTAATTTCTTTCTGGGGAGTCCATAAGGGTAAAAAAAAAAAAGGTAGAACAGACTCCACCCCCCCAGTGAGTGATCAGACCTCTACCCCGAACACTCTGTTCTTCTACTGGCAGGTTGTTAGTAAGAAAGAGCAAAAATGAGAGGGATTGCGAAATGAGTATCAGAAAGGGAGTGTGAAAAGTGAGTGCCAATTAGACAAAGAATAAGGAGGTAGAGGAGGGGTATGGAAGGGGTTGGCAAAAAGCTCTTCACATTAACATGGAAGCTGTCTACCACTCTATTACTCTCTCCATGTGGCTGGCAAAAACCTGCAAAATGTTTGAGATATTGTTGTTATTGTTTTATTCATTTTTCGCAATAATGGGATTAAAGGTGGATAACAAGATACTAAAAATTATGAAAGTTAAGATCAATCTTTTGCCTAGGCCAGCAATGTAAATCTTGCAAGAAATGCCGACAGTGGTAGTAACAAGAGGGCAGAAACGAGATGCAAGAAGCAGTAGAACTAGTTAGCAAGAAAAAGAAGAGAAAATGCACGTCTACACTGCCACCATCATGCAGATTAGATCTGGTTTGGTAGGAAGCAGTTTCTCTGTGTGGGTGAATAGATTGACAGGTCTAGAACTTGTTTAAGGCCAGGTGAATGATTAGCAATGGAACTTGGCCTCAAACTGCTCTGCAGCCCCCCCCCCCCCCCCAAACATACTTTTGAGAGAGATGTTGCTCCAGAGGCACAGGAGGTGGTTAAAAAAGGGAATGGGACAGGAGTGGAGGTGATCAGTTAGTCCTCCCAGACCCCCCTGCTATCCAGTCATCCCCTTGAGGCATTTTGACAGCTCTCTTGCCCCTTTGTTCCAAATTCTACAAAGCACTTTAGCAAGGATGGGTGTCTACAATATGCTTTGAAATTTGCAGAGCAGACTTCACCTTGGTATCTGGCATATATTGGGATTTGCTGCAGTGCATTATTTGGCTTCAGTTGGACCTTCCTGCAGCTTTTTAAAATATGTGTACACCCTTAAATCCATGCCATAGCATGCATTAATGCATGCATTTACAAATTAATCATTTGTAAATTATGCAGTTTTGAGTCGACTTGGAACTGCATTAAATGGTTAGTGTAGATTATGCCAAAGGCTGCTAGCTTTAAGCTGCCTCTTTCTCAAATACTTAGTTTTTTGGTGGGTGTTTTTTTTTTCCTGGAGCCAACTCTCTCTGGGAAAGATGGCTTTGACAAGCAGTTGCTGATGTCAATTCTCCAAGAGTATGTCACAAGCTGTGAGGGTCACAAACTTGGCATTCCAGAAAGATTTCTCACAAGCTGGGACCTTCTCCTGCAACAGTTATTACCTCATTCTGCATTCACTGAGGAAGTGTAACTGTATGTGTATAACACGTTATTTACACCAACAGGATTCCTAAAGTTGTAAGGAGGCCCTTCACGGACCAAACAAAGAATCTTGTGGTACCTCAAGTTAGGTTTTCATGGAGTGAACCCATTTCATCAGATGCATAGAGTGTTGCCTTTGTTTACTGTTGTTTGCATACATGGCTATGTGGGAGGGTGATGTGGGAAAATACAGATAGAAAAATGACAAGCATTGGTCTAAATGCAATATCTAGAAACTCTTCACACAGTCCCTGGCCTTGTTCAGTTTTGCCAGCAATTGCCAGAAAAACAGCAGGTGCTCAGGGCACCTCGTGCCACCCCCATGCCTTCCCTCATTCCCCCATAAAATGGTGGGGATGGGACAAGTCACGTTGGTGCCCTGTCCACATCAGATGGAAGAAAGGGCACCAAAATGCAGGTGGCTCAATTGGCCCAAAACACACTTACCTTTCCGCAGTTACCAAGGAAACATCTTACAACGCTCCCTCAGCACTTGGAGAGTAAATGGGGCGGGGCTTGCTGAGCATCATGTGATGGTGCTCAGCAGGCCCCATCCCCAAAGTGCTTCAAAGGGACAAAAAGCCCCAATGGGATAAGGTCCCTAGTCATAGCTAGAGTAGACTACACTAATCGGAACTAGGTAGGTTCAACACTTACAACTGGGCCACTTAGAATCACAATCAAAGATGTTAAAGTGAGAGATGATTATGACAATGATGATGATGATGATGATGATGATGATGATGATGATGATGATGATGATGATGACGACGACGACGATGATTCAATAGGTCAAGCCTGTTTGGAACCAGCAGTTGGTTTTAGTTCATTGATTCTTATCTCATCAGTGCTACTCTGAAGATAGGTTTAGAAAGTCCTAGAATTACCAAGAATGTACGTAGTTACTCCAGCAGAAGGATGGCAGTAGATATGGATTGAGAATTTGCAAGTATTCCATTATCACTGGAAGATTTTGGCTCTATACCTATATATTTACTTTCTCATATAAACATTGTTATCATTTTTACTGTAAGTATGTCACGTGAACAATCTCCAAATTTCATCTTTCAAGGTCAGCTCCAACTATGTAGTAAATGTAGTAGGGAATGATCTATCCTTTTGACTAAAAGGCTACCATTTGATTAACGGTTGTACTTCTGTTATTATCATCAGTATGCTGGCAATGAAAAGCCAATGCAACTGCAATTCTTGTGCAACCTACAAGAACTAAGGTTGTACAACAGAGCCAAACTCCCGCTCATTGGGGATCTTGGATTTCAATCCCAAATGTTGCTCTGACTTGGCTGGCCTGTGTTTAGTTCCCAAAGGTGCAAATTGGATAAAATTTAGTCAAAACATGAAGTGAAATTGATTGCTTTTTTATTCCTATAAAGAACTGAGGCAGTGAAGACTGAAATGTCTAGAGAATAGAAACGGAAGAATATGGAATCATTAGCAAGCAGAATATACAACTTGATAGTTGAGGACTTTACTTCATGAAAGCTTACCACAAACACTGGTCTTCAACAAAACCTCTCCCTCATGCTCCTTTCCATCTGTTAGCTGAATATCTATTGGTAAAATTGTAGACCATTACCTACAATTTCCCTGTCCTCTCTGTATTCTAATAACTTCTTGACATTTTGTTTTTCATAATCTCCAGTAGTGAATAACATCAACTTATGCAAACTCCATTTTCTCTGCCGCGACTCTTTTGGTTGCTTTGAGGCACTGAAATATTTTACGGCCAACAATGGAAGAACTTAGATTCAGGACAACCCTCAAGGGCAGTTTGTCTAGCAACCAAATGAATAAAGCATGTAATGTAGATTTACAGCTCAGAGGAAGTCTATAAAGATTGTCTATAAGTGAATATAAGAAAACAGATGCAGGTCTATATTCAAAAAGGAAATGGGTTTTCATTGAAAAGTAATTTCAGAAGTGCTGAGAACCCATGAATTTCATTGAAGCCAATGGGTGACAGAGCTGCTCAGCAACGTTGCATATCAACCTGTTTTATTTTTATGAAGTGCCAGGACTTAAATACCTTTTACCTCAGTCCAAACAATTTTAATCTCTTTCCATTTCTAACTGGAAGATATTCTAGGATTCTGTGGCATAAAGGTTCTACTGAGTAGTCTCCCTTGCCCTGTTTGGAATGTTGCCAGGGCCGGCCCTAGGTAATTTTCATGTGTAGGCAAACAATATTTTGGCACCCCCCCCCAAAAAAAACCCCCCCCCAATTACTGAAAAATAAAAGATAGAAGGTAGAGGTGAATAGAATAGATAAAAGAGTTACCTTACAAACCAGAAGTTTATTTACATTATTATGTTCATATAGTTACATTACATAGAATTAACACAAAGCACCAGTTCAGCTACCAAGCACCGGTTCAGGACCTGAGCAACCTCCTTAGCAGTATATAAGATGTTTATGAAGCATAAATGAATTTTGTGTTCAGACTTTGGCCCTGTCTCCAAGATATGTCATCATGACATATGTCTGTAGAAAGACAGGGATTCCAAAATCCTGGGGGGTGGGGAAGCTGAAATCCAAAACATTTCTGGTCCTAAGCATTTTGGAGAAGGGATACTCAAAATAATAATAATAATAACAAACCACAACCATCATGATCATCATCTCTTCTGGAGGGGCTCCTCCTCCTTCTCTGCCATCTTTGCTGACGCTGTGCTGCCCTTCCTTTTCCCGACCACCTGCCTGGAAGCAAGGGGCGGCCCCGCTTCACCTGCCTCTGCTGCAGCTCCCTGGGGTGCCAGCAAGGAGAGGAGGGGAGAGGGGCAGGTGAAGAAGAAGAGGAGGAGAAGAGAACCCCTGCTTTCTCCCTCTCCAACCTCCCTGCCAACCACCCCTCCTAATCCGCTCCCTGCTCCCCTCATACCTTCCTAGCTGCTGAAACCATGCCTGCTCTGGAGCACCAGTTCAGCCCTGCCTTTGCCTGCCTCTCAGCTTTTCTACCAGCATCAGCAGCCTCTTTCCTCCTCCTCCTCCTCCCCCTCCCCCCCTTCCCTGCCTGCCTGTATGGAGAGGGAGAATGGTGGATAGAGAACGAAGCCACGTCCCCAACCGGATCCTCCCCTTTCCTGGGCTTGCACCTCACCTCCCCCCCCCCCATTTCAGGTAGGGGAGCCTTCCTTCCTCTCTCATCCTTGGGGTCCTGGAGATGCAATAGCAGGGGAAGGGAAGGGAAGGAGGAAAAGGGGGAGCCACAGCCTCCTTCCTGCCCTCATTTTCCCACCTCCCCTTCTCCAATGGCTTCTCATCAGAGCCAGCCCTAGGTAAATTTTCAATGCCCTGGCACCTCAACAGCGCTCCTAGCAGATTTTACACCACCTGCAGTTGCTTACCCGACTTATCGCTTCAGCCGCCCCTGCATATTGCTGATGATATTTTGCACATAAAAGTTGTGTCATGGTTTTTACTGATGGTAGTATACTATATTTTTGTTTATTATGCTATGAGATCTCAGTTGATCTCACAGCAAATACTTCAGTTTTTGTCTCTCTTTTCCCAGTACACTAGCATGTGACCCATAGATTCAAAACCAATATATAACATTGGCACAGTTCAGATACAGTTATTTTAATTGAATAAATGTAATTTCAGATTAAACTAAACTCATTTTATAATTTGGATAAAAATGGAAACTTTTATTTAACAAATTCTGGAAACTTCCATCATGGCTACTTGACAGAAAGGGACCTTGTGGGTTTAACACTTATCTTTGGTAAGGTACGCCAGAGACTCAGATATCCAAATTGGGCCATTGTATCCAAGTTCCACATTCTATTTTTTTCTCATGAGTATCTTCAGTTCAAATGACTTACATAAAACAAAACAAAAATAATACAGTAAGACTGTTGAATATTTGATGTTACTCACATTACTCCTTTTCCTTGATTACCATATTTTGTAATTGACACTCTCAATGTGTTCAGAACTACATGCCATTTCCACTATCCTTTATAATTCAGTGGAATATACAAAGAACATAACCCTTACCCTGTAAATACAGTGTCAATGTGTATTTCCACATTTTGGGTTTCATTTCATGTGCTCTATTTTAAATTGAACAAGGAAGCTAAATAAGATATGGAAGGTCAGTAAGCACATAACAAAAGAATTCCTTGGCTTGGAAAATAGAGGTTTTCAGAACTGAAATAGAGGTTTAGTTTTGTGTTTCTTCAAAATCTGTTTGGGTATTTTAAAATTGATACTGGTTCCAGATTGTCCTTTTTGTCATCACAGGGTTATTGATTATCTTTATATAAGGAAGTATTTTCTCAGTACTTGAGACAGTCTGACAGAAATCAGACCGATTTTCCTTTGTGGTTGTTTTTGCCTGCCACATACACTTTGAATATTCAAGAATCAGAATCAGTAACTATATCTATGCGGCATCTGCAAAGAAAAATAATGATGATGATTTTCAGTAAAGTGATGGTGACATGCTTGGCATTATGATGGCAGTGGAGCATGCAAGTAACTTCACAAAGAGTTCCCAACAGAACGGTTATTGCCCTGTCACCTGTTCCTCTCTTCTTGGAACTGCATCTCTGCCTTCTCTATTCCTATTTCTCAAACTAAGCAAGGTCAGTTTGGGGTAGAATCTGATTGTTCAAGGAGACCACGGGGAAGCAGCTAGTTTTGGATTGTAGGTTTTAAATTACAGGAGGTGCTATCTTTCAGAGGTGATTCAAAGACCACATGTGGTCATTAACAATTTCTACCCCCCCCCCCTTACAGTAAGAATGTTAATCTCAGTGTCCTGGATTAATTCCAACTCCTGTTAATTGCTCTGCAGTCTACCTTCCAAAATTCCCTCTTCAGTTTAAATTCAATACTACTTAATTCTTCCCTTCCTGGCCTAAGCATTTGTGGTACGTTGGTATGTAAAGCTAAACAGCTGATGAATCTGGCCTAGAATGAGTTGCATTTCAGTTGGATGATAAGTAGAATTTATCAGCAATGTATCATGGGGTGTTGAGGCAAAAGGCTGGTTTGTGGTATGTATTTTAAAGCCAGTAAAATCCCCTAGGTTACACAATATCGCAGGGTGGGATGGGGATATAGTTTGCGTGCACAATCTGTTTTATATATTCAACTGAAGCAGACTGATATTGCTGGTATTATCCATGTTGGTTTAGAGTCTGTTCCAGAAAAGACATGAAGTATGAGGCCTCTTTTACTTCTTTATCCCTGAAACCCTGAGGATGTGATTGAAGAGCATCTCTCTGTAGACTCCTACACTGGTCTATGAAAAATCTAACATAGGGCTAGCATTTCCATGAATTTTCCTCTGATATGATGCACACTGGCAGAAAACTTACTTTAACATACTTGCCATTCCATGAAATCAAAAACCAGTTATGATTGTGTAGTAATACCTGGTTATTTTGCCATAACTCCATGGTAGTATATTAACTCACATTTTGCTATCACAAATTTTTTTACATGGGAGAAGATGAATGACATCATGCAGGCACTATATTGGAACAAGCCCTCATTGTGCTGTGTGTTTCATAGAACCAAGTGATTCTCAGAAGGTAATGTTAAAGATACCAAGTGCAAACACAATTCATATCATTAAGTCACAAACCTGATTTATGGAGAGAGTCACTGATGCTATAATATCAGTGCAGCTTCCTGAGACAACTACAGTAGACTCTCAGGCCCCCATTGACACTGACCATATAATGCAGTTCCAAACAGTATTGGAGAAATTGATTATGTTGTGCAAATGATTACAGTGTTTCCTCACTTATCACAGTGGTTACATTCCAGGACCACCCGCAATAAGTGAAAATCCGCATAGTAGGGACACTATATTTTAGTATTTATACCTTATATTTAGTAGTTAGATGGCCTTTCTCTCCTTCGCAAGCCCGTTTTGCACTGTAGTTGTTTTAGTTTAGTGAGGTGGGCAGCAATTCCTGGGGAGCCAGTGAAGCCTTCCCGGAAGAGGGGGCAGGGCGAGAGCACATGTGCGAAAGGCAGGCGCTGCCACGGCCTAGTCCTCCAGAAGTTGCTTTATGTTGTTTAATTGGTTAGTTTGATAGATAGATACCACTTTTGATTGGATAGCATTAAGGTCCAAGGCATTCTGAGAAAAAAAACCTCCCGTGAAACAGCAAGGGAGCGAAAAGTGAACTGTGAACACTGTACATAGGAAATCTTGGAACCACTAAGCATTGGATAGTGATTACACAAATCACAGAATAGTGATTCACATTTCTTTTGCATACTTTTGTGGGAGTTTATCGTCTAGCTGTATTTCTTGAAACATGACTTTTTATCAGATGGCTTTGTTTTTAAAATGGCTTAAGCCCTATTTATACTTTTGGAAACAGACTGACAGCGGGTAACAAATGTCTTGCTCCTAATCCCAGATATGTGATGTCTGGTTTTAGTGCCTCCACATGTCGAATAGAATTATAACTGTCTATGTCTTGTTCATCCTAAATGCATTTATTATTTGTTCTGTTGTTATCCAAAACTTGAAATTATTTCTGGCCTTCTATAAATTGCAGTTGCTTTTTGTATATTGCTGGCTCACTGTTTTCATTGTTTAACTACACCTTTGGTATCTTAAAGGACTTGGAAGCTGAGTTGATTCAAATCTCCTATTTCCCCATGTTGTATCCCTTTAGAATTTCTGAGAAATAACCTGGACTTTATAAGTTCTGTAAAGGCCAAATGTTAATCCTGTACAGCATTCTGTTTCAAACAGTCATTCCCTACATTAAGAGTAGGAAAAGGTAAAGCCCACAGGGCACACGTGAGAGCCAGAGAAATGTAGTGGTCTGTGCATTGGGTTATGGCTCAAGACTAGGGTGCAAATCCCTGTTCAGCCATGGAAACTCACTGAACAATTCACATTCTAAACCTCAGAGGATATTAATAGTATTTATTTATTTATTTATTTATTTATACCATTCTTTATTTCTCCCATAAGGGATTCAAAGTGGCCAACCTCCTTTGAACAAAGATTGCCAAGAAAATCCCATGGTAGGGTCACTTTAGGTCTTCTAAATTGGAAATGACTTGAAGGCACATAACAACCTTGCTGACCTAAAGGTTGGGTTTCTGACCTGGAGGTTGCCAGTTCGAATCCGTGAGATGGGGTGAGCTCTTGTCTGTCAGCTCTAGCTAGCAGGGACATGAGAGAAGCCACTTAGCAGGATGGTAACACATCTGTGCATTCCCTGGGCAAAGTCTCTGTAGATGGCCAATTCTCTCACACCAGAAGCGATTTGCAATATGTTCTCAAGTCACTTCTGACATGATAAAAACAACCCCAGGGCAATTTTGTGGTTCCCAGTCCGTCCGTCCCCCCCCCCCCCCAAGCAGCTTTGGGGGAGTTTAAAAAAAATACTGAATGCACATGAATATGCCCTTAGGACAGCATTTTCATCACATTTTTGCCAATCCTGTGCTGTTTTAGAGCCAGGAGGTGTTTTTTTTTAATGTCTCCTAGACATAAAATACACAAAAGAAATTTTCCACCAGATCCTCTGTGGGGTTTGGGGTATCTAGGAGCATATTTACTGTGGGTTTAAAACTGCAGTTTTCCAGGTCCCCTTCAGGCTCAGTCTGGTCCCTAACCCTTTACACTTGTCCAAGGAATCAGAAGATCAGAGATGAATAACTTTCACATTAACTATTTAATACTTTTCAAAGGTTATTATTTAAAGCTTTATTCTTCTGGGAAAAGCATCAATAGGAAATGGAGACATGAGTTACTTCTTTCAAACATCACTTTTAACAATTATTCTGGAGCCTCCTGGCAACTGATGGACTTGGTGCTATGGGTTCCAATTGTTATATTCCTGCTGAAGTTTAGGAGAATGAATGAATGCATTAATTTTGCATTCCTAATGAATGCAAAAGATCTGTAACAGAACTATTTTCTTTAATAAATTAGTTAAAGTCAGCAAAGACCCCAGAGGTTGATTACATTCTTCCTGAGCATACTTTATCAAATCAGCACTGGTGGGCTTTATTGCTTTTTTATCATGACTAACTGTGCAGGGGCAGTTTTATCCAGCTAAGTGGCTCTGGAAACTATATATCCATTGGTCTGTAGACTGCTTTGGTGGGGCGCCAACTGAATGATTTTCTGATCTCATGGGCTTTACTCTGAGAAGTATGAGTAGTCTTAAAAAAACATTTAGCCTTAGACCACCATATGCTGCTTTACCAAATACTCTGAGCCCATAGGTAGCAATGTCTTGGCTGGCGATCTTAAAGTACTGGCTTGGGATTGATATTTACTGCCTGCACCTTTGGCTTGCTACAAATACTTATCTGATGAAAATATGTACCTACAAAAGTCCTTTCCATCAGACTGTCTCTTGACTATGTGCATTTGCACATACTCTTTCTCCATCACAATAAAGCAAATATTCTGGGATATTTCGTTCAAGAAACTTTGTTTCTTGCACCTGTTCAGCCTTTCCCTCAGGAATCTTTTGCAGAATTTCTTTTCAGTCAGTCTTACACTTGAGTAGCCCGTATAAAATATGATACTATTTAGCCTTTATCTTTTTGCCTTCCTAATATTTATATAGTAGTTAGTTTGATAGCTCTCTTTCTGGAGAAATCTATGTGAAATAACCAGGGGGTAAAAGTGGGGAATGATCTTTAATTGTAACTTGTATGTGGGATTTGGTCAGTTGATTTTTCTGCCTTAACTGATCAATCTCCTCAGTTCTAGTCTACATCTTGCCTGATAGAAATCCAGTGATGTAATTTTTTTTCATCAGGAGCGAGAAGACAAATCAGTGGTGATGGTGGAGGGCTTGTGTGGTGCCTTAATGTAGTTTAACATCTCGTTTCAACATATTGCTATTGACGGTTGTAAGATTTGAAATGCAATTATGGAATCTCACACAAGCAGATCACACACATACAGAGTCCCATCATTGTGTGTTTCTCAGCTTTTACCCTTCACCATTCCGGGTGGATAATGCTTGGATATGGAAATAAGGCCCCTTATACACTGCTATATAAAATCCTGATTATCTGCTTTGAACTGGATTATGTGGCAGTATAGACTCATATACTGTTTTCCAGGTCAAAGCAGATAATGTGGATTATCTGTTTTGATAATTTGGATTATTTGTTAGTGTAGAAGGGGCCAGAAATAATATATATTGATGATATTTTGCAGAAAAGAAATACAGCCTGACTTAATGAATGTCCTGTGGACTTGATTTGATTTTTCCTCTTTCTCCTAAACTTGCCTGCAGAAATGAAGAATATTGTGATTTTACTGTTGGTTTTAGCTAATGTGTTACATGACTTTCAGTGAAATCCTAAACATGTTTTTCAGAAATTTAATGGATCCTACTCCCTTGTGTTTGGGACTGTAGACTGTTATTTATACAGACTTAATTTTATTTGGTACCAAATCTTTAAGGCAGTAGAAAATATGATGCTGTCTTAGAATCATGGGCCACCCAGTCCAACCCCCTGCCAAGAAGCAGGAAAATTACATTCAAAGCACCCCTAACAGATGGCCATCCAGCTTCTGCTTAAAAGCCTACAGAGAAGGAGTGTCCACCACACTCTGGGGCAGAGAGTTCCATTACCGAACAGTTTGCACAGTGAGGAAGTTCTTCCTAATGTTCAGGTGGAATCTCCTTTCCTGTAGTGTGAGGTACTGATCTTGGAACCAGAGCAGTACCTTAAACTAGTACTTGGTACATTTTTAATTTATTTTATTTTATAATATAGTTTTTGGCTCTTTACATATTTATTAAGGAACAAAGGTTTGTCCAACGCCGAGGAAGACTTTCCATGACAGTATATGCCATGTTAAAGTTATTGGGTTTTGAAGGATTATGTTTATTTTTATTATGTTTATTATGTTTAATTTTTATTACAACTAGAGCTAGAATATAATGCCTTTACAAGGAAATGCAAACATTGCAAACATTTTACTTTTTGGATAAATGAAAGCTTAATGACAGTTCTTTCATAAATAATGTAACAGCTGATAAGTGGTCACTACTCATTAAAATTTGTAAAGAATAACAGTTCCGCATGTTCAATTTCATTATTTCATTTCGATGCTGCTCTTTTTCTGAAGTTTAACTGCTAAAGCTCTGGCTGCATTAGGCAAACGCAACTACGTAGTTGAGTCTAGTATTACACTTAATTATAATTTCCAATATTACACGTGCATTAAGCTTGAACAAACTAATCTAAGGTATCTAACATTCTTCTAAATGCTATTCCAGAATGCTATGTTTATATTGGTATCTGCTTTAGTTTTGAATTTTTGATTAGAGAATAAAATCAACCTTCCAACTGCATGTGATTATGCCACCTCCCACACTGTACAAGTGTGTGTTTATGGAAAGTGTCAAGATGATATTTAGGGTAGTGTGGAATGGTCTTCATCATTATGATAGTTAAAGATCCCACTGGGGGTTGATACCTACCAACCTCCAGTAACAGTAGAGGAGACAGGTGGTATTGGGTTGAGAAAAATGCAGCTGTAGCCTCAAGCAGTTACTCAGGTCATGCAGCTGTTCATGGGTTCTGGCAACATGATTTAGTTACAATCAAATAATGGTTATTATGCCAATATTTCTTTACTTGCGTATGAATATAGTTGGAGTTTTCTTTACAAAAACATGATAATTCAAACGGCATTACAATGTACGGTTTCTCAGACAGAATTTATATCTTGCTGTAAGGAAATCCATGTGAAATGGAGTAGTATCACTTTTTCAGCCAATCAAAACCTAAAATGTTTTTACAATTCTTTTTACAACTCTTAAACTGGGATTAAGTCTGAATGTAAAAAATTATCTACCTAGTGAATATTATACCAGTTCTTGTTATTAGATTATATATAGACCAATGGCAAGTGTTAACATTCTTGTGGTAACTGGTTCTAAGCAGTTAGTAACTTTAAATGTACTTTCCGTGTTGTATATCTACATGGGATAGCAAACCACTTTTTCCCTTCTGCATGCTGAGAAAGGTACCGTATTTTCATAACAGATCCACATCCTATCATTACAAGTTATAAGTTTCATTCCTATAAGTTTGTTTAGATGATGTACTGATACACAATAGAATTTTTGCACTAGAGGCAGCTTCTGAATCTTCTTCAAGGCAGCTCCAAGTAAAGGATAATGCAATATTCACATGAACTACTGGATCCAGACAATCCTAGCAAAGGAAATGCCATTACTGGTGAACTAGGTCAAGCTGGTACCATGTACTCCAAGCCATGGAGTCTGCCTCTTCCTTTCACGGTGTATCTTTGTTCTTTCAGGGAGAGTGCAACCCTATTTATTAGGCTTGATCGATCCACGAAAAATTTGATTCTAAACTCGTTGCAAAAGTAGAGGGGGGCAGCGTTTCGTTTTTGAAGGTATTTCCGAATTTTGCCCCCAAAAAATTTCGAAATTAATGAAAATTCGTTATTTTCTAAATTAATTCGTTAATGGCGGACGCGCATGCGCAATTCCCAAAAACAGCACAGAGGGAGAGGACTTTACAGGACTCTCCCACCCTCATTTCTTTACTGATCTTCTTCAAACTTGGTACAGTGGTAGAACACATTTAACACTGATAGCTCACCAAAATGTGGAACGTTTCCCTTATCCTCTGATTTTTGGCGAATTTTCATAGCTTTTATAATAAACCATTTTTTAATAATTGCAGAAATCTGTTCCTGGTTTGAAAGTCTTATTTCCTGTTAAATTGGGTTGTCTTTACTGTGAAAGTCATTGTTCTACTTCAGAAACTTTGTTTTTGTGGCTGAAACTTTGTTAAATTGGTGTGTGTGTGTGATATATACTGTGTATATATATATAGTTCCTGCATATGTGTGTGTGTGTTTGTGTGTGTGTGTGTATAGGTAAAGGTAAAGGTATCCCTTGACGTTAAGTTCAGTCATGTCTGACTCTGGGGGTTGGTGCTCATCTCCATTTCTAAGCCCAAGAGCCAGTGTTGTCCATAGACACCTCCAAGGTCATGTGGCCGGCATGACTACATGGAGTGCCATTACCTTCCCGCCAGAGCGGTACCTATTGATCTACTCAAATTGGCATGTTTTCAAGCTGCTAGGTTGGCAGAAGCTGGAGCTAACAGCGGGCACTCACTCTGCTCCCGGGATTTGAACCTGGGACCTTTCGGTCTGCAAGTTCAGCAGCTCAGTGCTTTAACACACTTCGCCATCAGGGCTCATGTATATATAATATACATACACATACACACAATGTGGAGAATATGTGGGAAGGTGGATAGATAGATAAGTTGGGAGCCACAGCGAAGGCACCTTCCTGGGAGCAAGGTCTAATAATAATAATAATAATAATAATAATAATAATAATAATAATAATAATAATTCCTTACAATATCCAAGATGGGTACCATTATTGGCAGAGAAAGCCAAGCTGTAGGAGTTGAAATCCAATCATTTATCCTCCCTATAGAATCAATTTTATATGCATTTTTAGCTACAGAAAAGCTAAAATCAGGACAGTAAAAGAACAACACCCAGAAAATGGGAATTCCAGACAGGAAACAATCAGGGCCAGCTAATACCTCCCAACAAAGGATTCCCCCAGGTAGGAAGCAGCCAGGCTTTGAAGCTGCAAGGCTATTCAATGCTAATCAAGGTGACCAATTGCAACATTCACACTTGCCTCCCACAGACAAGAGTTCTTTCTCCCACCCTGGACCTTCCACAGATATATAAACCCCACTTGCCTAGCTTCGCACAGACGTCAAAACCTCACCGCCGGGCCCCTCTCTGTCTCTCTCGGTCTCTCCATTCCCGGCTCCATCCGCCGCCTTCCCGCCTCACAGAGAGACACCAGGCCTGAGCTGAGGCGAGGCGGCGGCGGCCTTTTCCCCCCTCCGTCTTCCTCCTCCTCCTCGGCCTCCTTCCCCCTCGCCCCCTCCCATTGGCTGAGCCCGTGACGCCCCTTTTGCTGAGGGGCAAAAGGAAAGGGCCTGAATGGTGGGAGTTTGGGTGATTTGCAAAAGCTGTTTTTTCCTAACGAAAAAAACGACGACATAACGAAAAACGGCCTCTCGCGATTCGAAACCGCAATATCCAGACGTGTGGACAATCAAGGTCGTATATTGCTTCAAAACAAACGAAAATAACGAATTAATAACGGGTAACGGGGAAATCGAATTATTTGAGCAAGCCTACTATTTATGTATATACATTTCCTGTTAGGGCTGTGCGATTGATAAAAAAAAGTTTCAAAAGTCATTACAAAATGAGAGGGCACTCCTGTTTAGTTTCTAAGGTGTTTCTAAAGTATTGTTAGTAAAAAAAATCATTACTATAATGAGAGTAATGAAATTTTGTTACTTTTTTGTTATAGTAATTACACAAGTGGGGAAACTTCAGGGGCACCTTTCTCCCTTAATTTTACAGCTATTGGGGTGAAACTTGCTACAATGGTAGAACACACTTACCGCTGTTAGTCCATCATATTTCAAAATGTTTCACTTATCCATGGATATTTGGGGAATTATCAATTTTTTATTAACAACATTTTAAAAAATCTGTAAGACCTATCTCCTTGAATTTTCTATACAATGACACAAGATAACAGGGGATCATTCCCCCGACTTTCAAATATTCTTACCTCTATTGATTTAGGGAATTTCTTAAAATGTTGACAAAAACATTTTTTTTAAAAAAAAGCCACAACAGTTATCTTATTTAATGTCTCCCATATTAACTAACAAAACTTCAATTTAGGGATTTCTTCTCAGCCTAGCACAGAGATTTACTTACTAGAAGTATCAGCCAGTCCTCCTCTTCACAGATTCAGCAATTTATTGGAACTCTGGCTGGCTGCTGCTATGGATGGACAAATCTCTCTCCTATCCTGATTGGGGTTTTCTGATGCTGAGCAGGATTCAGAGAAATGATATTTAGGGCACGACCTTTTGAATTCTTTGGCATAGGACTTCTCAGCTTCTCAAACTACATTTTCCAGAATTCTATGCTTTCTCTGTCTCTTTCCCAGCGAACTCTGCTTTCTCCCTGCTGCTTCCCTCTCCCAATGGCGAGAGGCCATTAATTTAAAGTTAAAAGGCAGCCCTTTTGGCTTTGCTTTGCTTCTTTGCCCTGAAAATGAAACTGACTTTGGGAGGCTTCCGAGATTTACAAAATTAAAACAAAAAAGTATTGGGTAAGTTTTGATTTTTAAATTTTTGGCACGGGTCATGCCCATGTGTCCGATATTGCATCATAAGTACGGATTTAATAAATTTTATATGGCTTATGACGACTAACAAAAAATTGCACACCCCTAGTTCTTATACTTGGGAACTACTAATCCACATGGCCTATGTATTATTAGGATTCAGCTTCATCCATTACAGCTTCTGAGCACTAGTTTAGCACATGTACAACCCCAGTTGATTTCATCCACAAGGAGAAATAGAAGAAACAGTCTCTGAGAGCTTTCTAGAAATAGTGCTGGAAGAATCCTGACTGCTACCCGATCTAATTATAATAAGAGCCCCATATCCATGGATGTGAGCTCCTGGCCAGATTACTTGAAATCACAAATATGACTAAAAACTATTAAATTATATGACTTTAGTCCTGACCTACTGTAGAATTTCCTAGAGATTCCTAGCGCTATATGCTTTCTAGGAATTTGTTGGATCCTCCAACACATCCCTATGACAACTCCCAGAAATAACAGATCATAGAATTGCCTGGAGGATCTAGAAAATTCCTGGAGAGATCATTTCCCCCAAGCATGGGCAAGTGAAACTGAAGATATGGGTTCAATGGGTTTTACTCTCCTTCAGCTATGGGAGAGAAGGGGAGGGAAGGGCTATTTGCCACCTCAATGAAGTGAGGCAAGCCTCTTAAAAGAAATAGTCTCTACTGGAACTAGTTATAGGGGGAAGAGCCTGTTCTTCAGGTTGCCGCTCCCTTCTTTGGCTCCTGTATTGGAGCATTGGCCCACCCTTCCCAACGTAGAACTGTATACCTTGGTAACTAGGGGTCGCTTTGGAACCAGGTAGGAGTTTTCCCTTCTTTAAGAGAAGGTTTTTTGCCTACCTTATACTGTTGAGGTTCTGGGTAGTTGGCATCGGGTGTTGTCTTAAATAGGTTGCCATGTGGGAAACGGGAATGCAATTTAACATCTTGGCATGCACCTAAGGCACCCATTTTGGTGAAGGCCAGGAACAGGAACTCCGACCTGTAAATTCTGTCAACTGAGGTGGGGGCAGAACAGAAATGGCCTTGGAGCTATGTGGGAATTCTAATCTTGAAGTCTCTCAACTGGGGGTTTTGAATACTCTATTCACCTACCTAAGCAGTTGCCCTGTTACACGTCAGGTTGAGTTACATGGGATACTCAGGTGTCTCGCCCAAGTTAGCTGAGGAGTGTGTCTGGAAGGCCCACTGCCTCAGCTTGAACTCATCAAGTTCAAATCCACTTTTAGTTGGTTGCAGTTCATGAAGAAAATTTAAATAGGTAATAATTAATAAAAGTTGCACATAGTTATCCCAAGATTGTTTTCTTTGTTTCATTATTTCATTGTGGGTGGGCAAGTGAAGGACAATATGAGATCTCAAGTCATACCACACTGATCAAAGAACAGGCCTATCTCCTATGTACCTAGAGCAGTGGTTCTCAATCTGTGGTCCCCAGATGTTTTTGGCCTTCAGCTCCCAGAAATCCTAACAGCTGGTAAACTGGCTGAGATTTCTGGGAGTTGTAGGCCAAAAGCATCTGGGGACCCCAGGTTGAGAATCAATGACCTAGAGCCTTATGTGGTGATGTTAGGCCCCATCTACACTGTTGTATAAAATACAAATTGTCTACTTTGAACTGGATTATTTGGCAGTATAGATTGAGCCTTAGTATCTTTGCCTACACAATAAGCTTAGTCAGTATCCTCCAACATCCATTTCTTTTCAGATGTGAATTGTGATATATAAATTGAAGGATCCATACACTCTTCAGCTATGCTCTTCAGCTATGCTGATTTTATAATTATATGGGAAATTCAAAACTGTGTGCTAGTTGCACTGCAATGTTTGCTCATTCATTCTTGAAGTAATCTTGTCATGAACCACCATATGTATATCTATTCTGCAAATGAGGAACTGAGTCTGAGAATATTTCCTAGATTCATACTTTGGTAATTACAGTCTTTGCTTAGCCTGGCCGAAGGCTAGTAATTAACACCATTTTGCTTTTGTTTCATCAAACTACCAATTCTGACATAATATTTAAGTCATCCCCCCCTTGGGCTACTATCCTCCATTTACCATGGTTGAGACTAAGTCACAGTTATTCGATTTGGCTTAAGTTTAATTATGTTAACGGTGGACGATCTAGCCTTGTTTTCTGAATATAATTATGTGCTCTATATATACAGGAGAATATCATGCATTTACAGCTTGAGAGACAGGATATTCTATTTAACAGGTTTTTATCTTCAGTTTTAAAGTCCTTGGAGTCTTCTGAGTGTTAAAATGTTTTACAGTGTTTGGACATGCCTGACATGTTTCTCACGAGGACATTATCTATGAAATTTCACACTGGCTGTGTTTGGGGATCTTTGGTAAAAGCCAGGGAGGAAAAGCTGTCTAGCAGTGAGTCACTATACTTCCGCATCTCACCTTTTTCTCAAGTATGGGATAAAATCTACAGTAGATTCTCTTATCCAAAATAAACAAGCCAGCAGAATGTTAGATAAGCAAAAATGTTGGATAATAAGGAGGGAATAAGAAAAAGCCTATTAAACATAAAATTATGCCATGATTTTACAAATTAAGCACCAAAACATCATGTTTTACAACAAATTGACAGAAAAGGCAGTTCAATACACAGTACTGTTATGTAGTAATTACTGTATTTATGAATTCAACACCAAAATATTGCAACATTTGCTACAAAAACATTGACTACTAAAAGGCAGACTGCGTTGGATAATATAGAACGTTGGATAAATGAAGGTTAGATAAGCGAGACTTTACTGTAGTATCCAGAAGCCTCTATTACAATTATTGGTCCAATAATCTTTATGGGACCTTTTCCAAAGTTGATTGACATAGGTCCCAGGAAGAAGGCATAGCCTAATATTTTATCAAAGCTAAATTGATCTGAAAATAACGGTAGTGCTGGTTATGGAAAAATCAGTTGAGTTCATATTAATGCAGTTAATGCTTCATTAATAAGTGATCAATTAATAATATTACTGTTAATGACATTTTAAGCAATTTTGACCCAAAAAAGACATTTTTTTAAACTGTGCATATACTTTTCACCAAAATTCTCCCTTTGGAAGAAATATCCCTATTTGTAAGTGGAACTGAGAGGCATCCTTTAAGATAGTGCTGGCCTTTTTGTACAAAGCTGTATTAAAAATAACAGCCTTTGACCCCTCCCCAAGAAAGAATTCCTTCTTTCTTGTTAATCTCAAAGGTGCTACCGAAACCTTTAATTGCTTTTTGTGTTTTGTGGTCAGTTATTGTCTCAAAAAAGTTATGGTCAGTTTTTTTTTTAAAGGAAATGTTTCTTTGTGATTATTGTAGCTAGTACTGATTGCTAGAAATACAAATAAATACATCAGCTCTCTTCCTTTCCTTTCTCCTCTGCTCCTGTTGAGTTCACATTCAAAATACCAACAAAAAGTTGAAGAAATGAAAGTAGGCAGGTAGTACAGTAGTTTAAAGGAGAGATAGCACAGTTAGTTTGCTTACTCTTGTTTAATTTTTTTTCTCTTTCTGATTATAAAAATATCCTCACATTTGGACATATTTTGGAATTGCTGTTTGGGGAATGCCTACCATTGTTTGAGCTAAAAATACCACATTTTATAACCCATGGAATTCACAAGAGCACTGTATTTTGATCCATGTTTCTGTGCATTTGCCATTTCTACATTAATCTGCTTAATTTTTAAAACCACATAAAGATTTAGAAATATTTTAATTGAATTTTAAAAAAATACTTCAAATAAAATCAAGTAAAGATAGATAAGTAGAAAGAAGAAAAAAGGGGACCTACATAGGATATGAACAAGGAACATATTTTAAAAATTATATCTATTTGAACATTTACATTTAAATACATAGATTTACATATATTTTCTTTCAAAATTGATGTTTCTGGGATGAGGAGGTATTTTGAGCTGAGAACTACAGTGGAATATTTCTGAATGTGAAAGTTGCTGGATAATAAAATTTCCCATCTTCACATTACTCCAGATGGTGCAGATTGGAACAATTCATATCAGAAGTCAAAGAACGAATAACAAATTCTTCAAGCATCTCTAGATTATAGTTACTCAAACAGCTTGTGCAGAAATAGATTTGTCTATATGCACTGAGTTTGCCTAGTTGAGAATCATTTTCAGATAGAAAGATATGCTAGTTATCATTAGATACAGTTCACTAGATGCAGAAGAAAAGTGTGAGTTACCAGAATTATGCTATTAGCTACCTTCATTATGCCAGTGAATATATGCATGTATACTGTAATCATATGTTTTGACTAAAGAAGAAGAATATGAAAGTGCTTTTTGAATTTGTTGGCTGATGGTCTTCAAACATCCATTGTGTCTCTCTGCTGCCTCGTAAAAACCAATGAGATGGGCATGCATAACTGCTACACATCATATTTAAGAAGTTATCTTGTGGAATATAACCCAGCAAGTATAATGGGAATTTATTTTTTTCCAAGAAAACTCCCAGTTCACCCCCTCTCTCTACAATTGCCCTGGTGGATGAAAGAATAGATATGTGTATGATTCTAGGCATGCATTTTCCAAAGATCAACATTTGTACACACTTTAGTCACCTTTTATATGTAGTGCTATTGACATTAACCAGAGAGGCCAGTCTGACAGCGCTGTACTTTAACACCAGCTAAATACTTGCTCTGCACTCCTTGCATGGTTTATCTAAAGTGCCTTAGAGAGAAGGGAGCTGGGGGTGGAAATCGTGTGCCTAATTGTTTTCCATCAAAGAGAATTCTTTTTCCAAGCAGACTATCCTATAAAGTAACAGAATTACCCCGAAGGTTAAAATTGATACAAGTTTTGAAAGCAGAGTATAATAATGAATGACTTTTCCTAATTTCGAAGTGGGTTTCCCCCGTAGAGTTGCACTGGAAGAGAAAATGGAGAACAGGTTGATGAGGTGGGGTCATTCATACCTCTGAAATATACAGGGAAATTGTGGTATGGCAACAGTTAGCCCTCTCCAGGTCTGTTGAATTTAGAGTTGAATTGATAACTCAATATGTAAGATATTGATCTTGACCCATTCTGGCTAAGCAAGGCAGTTCTGGACCGTTTGTAGAATCAGCTTCATGGAGTTTGTAAGTGTAGAAAATGAGATAAACAGAAATGGAGGAAAACATTTTCCTCTTGGTATAATCTTCTTTAAAACTTATGTGAAATGCTTTCATCAGCTATATAAAAAATATTGAGCTAGAGCAAAAACGTATTACTTCTTGTTTATGCTAGCTTTTAAACACAAGAGACTACTTAGAATCATAGAGTTGGAAGAGACCACAAGGGATAGTTCATGAGACATAGATTGTGGATCTATCAAAGCTTGCAGCAGATTAAACTTAATCACAGCATTTTTCTCCTTTTTTGCTAGAATAATTTAAGTCTTCTGCCCCTGAAAAGTTAGATTATATCAATTCTTTTTGCAATCAGTATGTTAAATCTATTTTGGAGATATATTGATCTTCAGAACGAAGAGATCAGACATGAACATTGGTAATCTGTGAATTTAAACCAGAATTGTATCCGACTGTGGAATTAATGTAGGAAACATACCAAGTACAAAATGAAACCTTCAGCTTCAGAAGTATTTAAAAACAAAATTTTATAATTAAAGAAATAAGGTTTTACACAAATGTGTAGGTACTGTAATATAATATTCATTGGCTAAGTTATAATTTTTATTGCAAGTATTTGTAAATATTAGATCAGCCCCTTCCCTCCTGGCCTTTAGGAAGAAAGTGAAGACATGGATGTGGGAACAAGCCTTTGGACAATGATTCCCAGTGCAATAATGATTTTGACAGTGCAATAATGAACAATGTAATTGACATCCGGAATGGCTCCAAGAATATGCCTTGTGATTTTTTTTAAAAAAAATGGTTTTAAGATTGATATGTTTTAATTATGTGATTTTATAGTATGTGTTGTTTTTCCATATTTGTATGTTTGACATTGAATTGTGCCTTGTTGTGAGTGGGATATAAATGAAGTAATAAATAAATATGAGCAGATCATCTGCAGTACTTTGGTCTCGCTTGCCAGAGTATCTACCAGTGGCTGCTATACTTCAGTAACGCAAAAGTGATGTATACTATAATATTTTATTATATACATATTCCGAGCAGAAAAATAAGAGGAAAGTTAATATTTTTTCACAATAGCATATAACATCAGCAGATCCTCTTGAACTTTGCTGCCATCCCGATAAATATCAATGTTTCCTGCCTTTAGAATACATGAAAAGATCTAGTCCTAGTTGTCAGAGTAATTTGCAGCACAGCAGCAGTTGGATGGAATCAGTGGAACACAGAACGAAATGACACCAAGACTTTAGTAAAACTATATACAAAGTTTTACTGTAAGCAGTAATAATAAAGACAAACAAGCTTCCAGACAATAGACCAACACAGGACTTGACTCTCACTCCAGGCAGACAGAACTTGACTCAGAACTGAACTGATGCAATCAGCAATACACACACTTGTGTCTGGATACTCCCCAGTTCCAGCCACACATCAAGGACATTACAGCTTCTTAGTAATTAACTCTTTCCAGACTATAGTACACTCCGGATGATGCAATCAGTATGCAATACAGGCAAGACACAAATTTCATTTAAACATTATCAATACACAAATCCCACATTAACACTAGTTGTAGCAGGATATGAACCATGAATACACCTTGAAAAGCAACAGTGATGTCACAGTGATACCACAGCAGTGGAAGCCTACTGTATTGGAACTCAGGACCTGCCATATGCAGCCACATCCTATAAGGTTCCCTAAAGATAGGTGTTCATAGTTTTGTTGAAATGCACAATAAACCCAGCCTGTAAATATTTTTACAGGCAAAAATGTTATTATTATTATTATTATCATTATTATTATTCATACCCCGCTTTATCTCCCCCAAAGGGAACTCAATATAGACCAATGCAGCAAAGGATGGACAGAATTTTCTATCATAATATCATTTTATCTCTTCTATATATAGCTTTTTTGTAAGGAATCATATATAGAGAAATTTCCTAGCAGGAAGATCCAGCTCCATCTGGACAAATATACAGATGTGTTATGTCAGGTACTCTGATTTCTATTTCAGTCATATAGGCTATTATAGCTAAAAAATTAATTCACAGTTACAAGGAAGGACAGTAGTATCCATACTGGTTTCAAAATCCCCCTGTTATAATCTTCTAGAGGTAATGGATAATTAGCAAATGTGAGGGAATCAAAGCAAAAGTTAATTCTTCATTTCAGATTAACACAGTGACTACTTTATTAATTTGTACCTTTCAGCTAGAAGAACTAAGGAATGCACTGGATAAGACCAGACAAGAACTGGATGCCACCAAAGCACGCCTTGCCTCAACCCAACAGTCTTTGGGTGAGAAAGAAGCACATCTGGCCAATTTAAGAATAGAACGGAGAAAACAGTTAGAAGAGATCCTGGAGATGAAGTAAGTACATTTATATCTTATGATTTTGATAAGGTTGAAGGGGACATGGATTAACGTTTTATTCTTCATTTTTATTGGGTGATTTCCTGCATATTGACCGCTAATTTTTATACTCTTGCTCTTTGTGGGGCCCCAAAGCTGCATGGAATGGAGCTCTGCAATGTAACATACTTGTACTTTGTATGGGGTCACGTTTGGTAATTGTTCTGAAACTTCAACTAGACCAAATGGCTGTAATGAAAATGCTGCCTGCGAAACATAGCTATCAGTTCATTTTTTGGCACAATGCAAAGTACTAGTTCTCTAAAGCCCCAATTAGCATAGGTCCAGACTGTCTGTTATCTACTTATTTGAACCTGATAGAATCTTAAAGGACTTTCCCTCGGTTCTGCCATGATAATGGACTTGTCTGCTGGAGCCACAGGACTGGACTTGCTCAGTGCCTGTAGGAGTTGAGTCAGATCTCCTGTCTGTTCTCTTTCCCTGGCATTCAGCTGGGTTTTTAGATATTAGTTGAAGGCAAGGAGATTTGTATGGGAGGTTTTGGCTGCATTTTGTTCCTTATTCTGATTTTTTTTACTTTTAAAAATTAATTGTGTTTAATTGTGTCAATTGTTTAATCATTAACTTTTTTATAAAGTTTTAAATAATTCGATTTTCCCGTTACCCGTTATTAATTCGTTATTTTCATTTGTTTTGAAGCAATATAGAACCTTGGTTGTCCACACGTCTGGATATCACGGTTTCGAATCGCGAGAGGCCGTTTTTTCTTATTTCTTCGTTTTTTTCGTTAAGAAAAAAAAGCTTTTGCAAATCACCCAAACTCCTTTCCTTTTGCCCCTCAGCCAATGGGAGGCTCAGCCAATGGGAGGGGGCGAGGGGGAAGGAGGCCGAGGAGGAGGAGGAAGATGGAGGGGGGAAATGGCCGCCGCCGCCGCCTCGCCTCAACTCAGGCCTGGAGAGACCGAGAGGGGCCCGGCGGTGAGGAGGAAGAGGCCCGGGATGCGAGGGGGTGTGGGCCAGGCCCGTCCTCGGCTGCTCCCAGGGGCCCAGATTCGCACCCTCCCTCCCCCCAATACAGGTCTCCAGTCCATACCACGCTACATGAACTTGAATGGATACTGTGGTTGTGTTGTCGAAAGCTTTCATGGCCGGGATCACACTGTTGTGGTATGTATTCCGGGCTCTATGGCCATGTGCCAGAAGCATTCTCTCCTGACGTTTCACCCACATCTGTGGCAGACATAGAGGTTTTGACGTCTGTGCGAAGCTAGGCAAGTGGGGTTTATATATCTGTGGAAGGTCCAGGGTGGGAGAAAGCACTCTTGTCTGTGGGAGGCAAGTGTGAATGTTGCAATTGGTCACCTTGATTAGCATTGAATAGCCTTGCAGCTTCAAAGCCTGGCTACTTCCTACCTGGGGGAATCCTTTGTTGGGAGGTATTAGCTGGCCCTGATTGTTTCCTGTCTGGAATTCCCATTTTCTGGGTGTTTCTGGGAAGGTAATGGCACTCCATGTAGTCATGCCGGCCACATGACCTTGGAGGTGTCTATGGACAACACTGGCTCTTGGGCTTAGAAATGGAGATGAGCACCAACCCCCAGAGTCAGACATGACTGAACTTAATGTCAAGGGATACCTTTACCTTTACCTATATATACACACACACACACACACACACACACATAAGCAGGGACTATACACAGTATATATCACACACACACCAATTTAACAAAGTTTCAGCCACAAAAACAAAGTTTCTGAAGTAGAACAATGACTTTCACAGTAAAGACAACCCAATTTAACAGGAAATAAGACTTTCAAACCAGGAACAGATTTCTGCAATTATTAAAAAATGGTTTATTATAAAAGCTATGAAAATTTGCCAAAAATCAGAGGATAAGGGAAACGTTCCACATTTTGGTGAGCTATCAGTGTTAAATGTGTTCTACCACTGTACCAAGTTTGAAGAAGATCACTCAAAAAATGAGGGCGGGAGAGCCCCCTAAGTCCCCCCCCTTCGGGCTGTTTTTGGGCCACCGCGCATACGCGTCCGCCATTAACGAATTAATTTAGAAAATAACGAATTTTCGTTAATTTCGAAAAATTTTGGGGGCCAAATTCGTTATTAGCAACAAAAACGAAAAACTGCCCCCTCTAGTTTTGAAACGAGTTTAGAATCAAATTTTTCATGGATCGATCAAGCCTAATAAATTGTTTACAGTTAGAACCTCTTTTCAGACTTTTCTAGGCTATATGAGAGGAAGGGAAAAACCGGGGCATGAAGTCCTCCCAAGTTATGGATCTTCATTCTCTGACTCTCTCCCTGCTGTCTTTTCCTCAGTAGGGAAAAACTTTTTTATTTAGGGAAGTTTTTAGTGTGTTGTGACTGACAAGGCTTTCTATGGGAAGTGGTGATTTGGTATTTTTATTTTATTATGTCTTAAGCTTCTTTTAGTGCTATCTCTTTCTTTCTCTTTTGTTTAAGTAATTTTTATTAAGGATTTATAAATAAAAGTAAAATAATTTCACACTGAGTGAATGGGGCAAGGGAAAGGGGGAAAATGAATAATATGAATAGCAGAATTGTTATAAATTGGTTAACCGTTTACAACTATCTAATATGTTGCAAAGAGGGAACAAAAAAGTGTGGTTTGTTAGGACAGGAGGGGTTTCTTATACAAAGTCATCGTTGTTATAACTAAATCTTCATCTCTATTCCATTGACACGCAGATATTAGAGAGTTTGTATATTATCTATAACAAATCTAATTTTAAATCTAATGGTTGCATCTTGTTGTTCCTTCTTATATTCCTTCTTATATTGTCTTATATTCTTATTTTTTCTTCCAGCTCTTTAATTAAAGTTAATCTTGATTGGTTTTGTTTAGCATTGATAGTTTTTATTTCTTTGAAATCTTTTCTCGGATTATTAATTATTATCTAAAAAGAAAATTCTACAAGTTTTATTTAAACTGTTAATAGATTAGTATTATATAAACAGAAATTTACTGTATATCATTATATGCATATCATACTTCCTCTCTTTTTGCATTACACAAAACGTATTAGTATAATCAATCCATTTTTGTGTAATCCATCCCAATCTTATTAAGTGATACTGACTTTTTAATGCTATCTTAAGCTTGTTATAATATATTTCTAAATAGATAGTTAGTTTAATTGTATATATTTTAATTTTTGTATTAAGAGGTTTTTTAAAATTGTATTGTGCTTCTAAAACATTTTATTCCATCTTTGATCCCATACTGGAAAAAAGATGAGACACACATTTCATAAATAACATGATATTTGTAGTGGTGACAAAACCTTTTTCATTACACCCACAGTTCCAATATATTGTACACATGGTGTTTTCAATTATGTTCTCCCCCACCTCAAAAGCCACTGGAGGAAGACCGAGTACTATTCATAGTTTCTGGATCCAGAAACGTATACTGTTCAGATTCTGAATGTTTTTAATCCAGCTAGGTATCTCAGTATCATTCACCAAAGGTTGGTTGCTTGAAAACTCTGCAGGCAGCTGCTTATGACTTAGGTCTAAGGATGGAGGCCTGCGTGATGATAGGAATTTATAAAATTGAATTAATAAGTCAGGTGTCCTATACTCTCTGAAAATTTAAATACTAATATTTAGTAAATAAAGTAGCTTTGTTTTTGCATCATTAGGTTTTTAACTAACTTTAGCTAGGACACTTGTACTATAACCTAGCTAAAGTGGACTGTGTTACACTTTTTTTCTAAGGGAGTACATTATTGTGCAACATGGTTTTTGGTAGTTAACAAAAATGACTTTAGTGTACTGTGTTTGAAGGAATATCATGTTCCTTAGGAATGCCAAAATGGTTGCAATCTTTCTGATAGGCTAAAGAAGATAAGCTGTGTATTATTCATATTTTTAAAAGTAGATTTTGAATAGTGGGATGTAATAAGATAAAAGGGAATATCACTTTTTATAGGTGTTATAAAGCAGAATTAGTGCAAGCTATAAGATACACATTTCATACATTTATTTTATATAAATGTATGCCCCCGATGGTGCAGCGGGTTAAACTGCTGAACTTACTGACTGAAAGATCGACAGTTTGAATCTGGGGAGCAGGGTGAGCTCCCGCTATCTACCCCAGCTTCTGCCAACTTAGCAGTTTGAAAACATGCAAATGTGAGTAGATTAGTAGGTACTGCTCTGGCAGGAAGGTAACGGCGCCCCATGCAGTCATGCTGGCCACATGACCTAGGAGGTGTCTACGGGCAATGCCGGCTCTTCAGCTTAGAAATGGAGATAAGCACCAACCCCCAGAGTTGGACTTGACTAGACTTAATGTCAGGGAAAACTTTTACCTTTTACCTATAAACATTCTATTCTATTACTCTATTTGTTTAAAAGAGGGGGGAAAGATGAGAACTAATTTGAGTTTCTTCCCTACTATAAAAATATGTATCCATAATTATAGTAATGAATTTGAAACAGTTTTAAAAAATTGATTTCAAAAATGAAATAATTGTAGAAAAATTGTGGGATGGTGTAGTAATTTGAGTGTAGACTAGGATTCTGAGAGACCGAGGTTTGGATCTGTGCTTGGCCATGGAAACCCACTGTGGTATTTTGGGCAAGTCATACTCTCTCAGGGCATCTCTACATTGACCATTTAAGTGGGTGTAGAAATGGATGTATCCAGCTTCTAAAAAGCACACAGGACTGATCTGGGTTAACCTGGAGTAAGGTCACCTTAACTTGGCCTTTCCCCAAATTAACCTAAGTTGGGGGGATGCCTGAATCTGCCCCAGGATTCGGACTTTCCCCTGACTTAGGAGCTGTCAGGACAGTTTGGCCAATTCCTAACTGGAATCTGCCACAGCTCTCCAGAGTGTCAGTTTACATGTTCTGGCCTTGGATGACATGATGACGCATGCTTAGTATACTTTCCACAGATATGAAATTTGGTTTGTTATACCCTAGACTTACGTTAGAATATCATCTTGCCTATCCCTTGAAGCTATTTCCCTAATTACTAGAATCTCTGTGTATTTTTGGTTGGTTAAATCATCTTCTCTTCCAGTTTCCCCAGAGTTTCTTCATACTTTGAGGAACTGAGAAGAATTGAAGTGAGGCAGCTGGAAGCAATGCCTGGGCATCTATTTCAGGGAATCATGAGCTTTGTCTAATGGTGTGAAGAGTATAGTAATTTAGCACTGTAACCCCAAGTATGCTCCAGCTGCCATAAGGCACTGATTTAATGTTTCATTAATGGGCACATATGTGTACCCTCTTTCTGCATCCCCCTTTCTAACATAGTCTGATGCACTGACATTTTTTTTCAAATCATTAACACAAACCATCTCAGTTGGGGTAGTAACAGCAGTAGAAAAGAATAAGTGATGTTTTTTTTTCATTTTCAAAAACTCTCTTGCATAGAGACTCGATAATGCACCAGTTAGAATTATGATGATTATGATCTACCAGTTACTAAATATTTGAGTACATCAAAAATTTCCAGTTTTGATATTTGTAATTTTTGAGTGATTTTTTAAATGAATAGCCTGTTGTTATATAATTATCTAATTTTAACTAAAAACTATAGCAGCTCCCAATATAATGCTAGTGATTAAAGAGAGCACTAATCATACTGCATTCAATATATGCATAGTAAATACAGTCAAAAACTAGAAGAGATGATAAAATATTTATTATTTAATCACTAAAAGACAAAGTTCAAATATGTTCTGTGGCACTGATAAATTGATTATATTGTGAATATGTTACAGGTCTAATTTGACTAGCTATCTTTTAATATTTTGGAAAATTAATTTAATTACTGAAGATAAACATTTTAGATATTTACCATTTAATTATTTAAATAGTGCTGGCAGAATATATTCTGTGACTTTTGGCTTTTGTAACTCTTGGCTGGTAGCCAAATATACATGAATTGTATACTTAAGAGCTTTCATGATGATTTCCTATGCTTATATTACATTAACATTTTGTCGTCCAACCCCCTCTGGCTCACATTGCCAAGATGTACCTTAATTTATGATGTATAATCAGAGGTCTACTTCAGTTTTTCTTATGAAGTCTTCTTAAGAATACAGCCTTATTTTAGGCTTAGAATGAAAAAGAGTGATAATTTAATTCAGCAATGACTAGTTGTCATTTCTTATATGTTTGAAAGGAGGGATATTTTGTACTCATTAATCAATAGAAAAGGTCAAGGGAGAGTCCCATGTTTTTTGTATATTGACCACAATCTGAAAGAAAAGAACAAATTGTATATTGCATAGATATATCATGTTGATGACAAGAGTCTGAAAGGATGTCACTTCCTCAAGGTCACAAATGACTTTCTATGTTGAAGTGGGTATTTGAACACTATTCTTCTGGAGCCCTAGTCCAAAATAATAATAATAATAATAATAATAATAATAATAATAATAATAATAATACCCTGCTTTACCTCTCCCAAAGGGGACTCAAAGCAGCTAAACAATAAAGCATTCGTACACAATTTAAAATATGCAAATAAACAAACAAACATTAAAACAGAACTAAATATAAACAGTATTAAAATAATAATAATATTTTAAAAAAACTTTATTTATACTCCGCCCCATCTCCCTACAAGGGACTTGGTGTGGCTTCCAGTAATAAAAAACATAATAGATACATAAAACAACTGGGTGACATAATGAATTAAAACAAGTCAAAATTAACACAAAACAATTGACACATAAACAATTATTATATAACACAATTTAAACAAATTTTTAAAAGTCCAAACTATTGCATTGATCCATATAAGCCATGTAGTCCATTTAGTGGTTAAGAATTCTTATTTTAGCCATTGTTGAAGGCCTGTTTGAACACCAAAATTCACAGTTAAAAATATTCAAACATATTCAATGTATATTCAAGTTAAAACCACAGCACCTCCCGAATTTATCTTTAAAAGCTTTTTCTTTGAAAGTCTGCCTGAATAAAAAGGTTGTAGCCTGCCGCCGGAAGGACAGCAAGGAGGGGGGCCTTTCTGGCTTCCCTGAGAAAAAGGGAGCTCCAGAGTTGAGGGGCAGCCACTGAGAAGGAAGGCCCGCTCTCTCGTTCCCACCAACCGAGCTTGAGACCCAGAGAAGAGCCTCTCCTGAAGATCTCAGGGCCCAAGCAGGTTCGTACAAGGCAATGCAGTCAGCCTAATAGCCTGGACCTGAACCATCTACGGCTTTAAAGGTCATAACCAGCACTTCTGAAATGCCTCTTTTGCTAAGCAGCTATCACCAAGCAATATCTGTACCTGCAATTCACAAATAAACAGCAATGGAAACATTAAATTGGTACAAAATCCCTAACACACCCACAAACTCTGCAATGTTCCAAAATCACACACATTTTGAATTAAAACATCAACCAGATTGTGAGATTTGCACTTTTGACATTCAAAATGATGCTTTTATAGATGGAAAAAACCTAGCATGATTTAAATCCTTAGGTCAATGACAAATACTCAATATGATCAAAAGGCAGTTATACCATAGTGTATTGTATAGTTTTGACAATCAGATACATACAGTGAACACATTAAATCAAGTTACTTACACTGTTCTCTCTGTGATTGAACAGTATCATAAAGGCTCTAATCTATCATTTTTACTGTATTGTCCTAAATGTGTGTTATAATTTTCTGGAAGCTAAGTAAACATAATTTCATGGTATGGCTTTTCATTTGTGTTGCATGAGTACCCTGGGATTTTTTTGGAATTAGAAATATGCGTGTGCTAAGTGCTCCTGCACAACATTTTAGGAGAATGTGTGGGATGTGCCCTACTAATCCCTAGAAGGCCACTAGTAGTTCAAGGATGGACTTTGTTTTGTTAAAGTGGTGTGTTCATTTCTTTGCGCTCATCTGATAGTATTGATATAGTATCTAAACGGCACTCCATGCAGTTATGCTGGCCACATGACCTTGGAGGTGTCTACAGACAACACTGGCTTTTCGGCTTAGAAATGGAGATGAGCACCAACCCCCAGAGTCGGACACAACTGGACTTAACATCAAGGGAAATCTTTACCTTTACCTTAAATGACCCACAATCATGTGAGTGGGGCTAACTGTAGTGGGTTTTCACAGGAAATCGAAAACTCAGAAGTGGAGGATATGCAGTTATTTAGAAAGAAGTAGAGGATATGCAGTTCATTGGCCTCAACAATGTGGCCATTGGATCCTAAGCCCTCTCAGTGGAAAATCCTACTTATTCAAAGGTTTCTAAGCCAATGTATAGGGGGTTGGATATTGGTGGGATTGGCAAAATATCCCCTGCCCCAATTAGCTTTTGCCAATTACCATTTCAGGACAGAATGGAGTCTTTGAATCAAATTAATAGTTTGGTTACAGATGGGAGCAAGCTAGTGCTGCCTGGTAAGAAGGCCATGCAGTATGCTAGAGGTTATAATGGTAATGTTTTGTGAAGTGAAATGTTTGAAGGCATTGATTGTATGTGTGTCTGTATATAATTTATCACATGGGAATGATAACTTGGTGGCCTGACAAATTAATGGGGAAGTAAGTTCTTTTAAATTAGTTTTGCAACCATGTTTATGTCACAGGAGTTATTTTTCTTCTCATTATAGGTATATTTCATGTATTTAGTATGATATTCAGCATATTTATTGTCTCAACAAAACATATCCTTTGAAAAGTGGAACACTTGGTGTTTTACAGCCCACGGTATGCTTTCATTTAATTGTAGAATCCATGCTGAGAGCATAGAGAGTCATATCTCAAATTAAATACAAACAAAACAGCAGGATGTTGATACAACTGTGATTTCCACAGGAAGTAGTTAGGATGGAAATGTGGCCTTCTTGGAATATGGGTGAAAATTTTACTTTGACTTTTGTTTCTGCCCTTTACACAGCAAATCTTGATTTAGCTTTTTTGACACTGACTTCACAGTGCCACAAAGATTAGAAGAATCCAAATGAAGTTTTTTTTTAAGTAAATTAATATTTTTATTTTAAATACACTGAAAGAAGGCAACAAACTCTTTTTAGAATAGTGTAGGTGAACCATTTATTTAGAAACCTTCTATAGTTATTGAAGATATGTCTATAATTATTGAAAAATATGTCAGCATAGTGCAAATCTTACATTGTTGTAAAATTAAAATGATTACACTGACTTTTGTAAGGCAGAATGAGGTTTTAATTTTCATTACATAAGTAAGAAAAAACTAGATTGAAAGATATACACACTTTAAATTTCAGTTTAGTGGCTGACTGCGAGCAGCTGTACTAAGATATGCTTGGACTACTTGTGTAAAACTCATGCTGGTAGATAAAAATATTCTACCTCCAACCAGATATTCCTGTCTGTTCATAGGTATCTTTTTGTTGTTGTGATGTAGACTGCAAAACTCTGGAAATGACAAAGAATAGAATATAAAATACCCCCAGACTTCCTCCCAAATCAGGACTCAAAGTGGCTGACAAATCAAAATGATTTTTACATTTCTAGGTTTCACAAACTTGAGCTGATATCTAACTCTGAAAGAATAGCTCTGTTTATTACAACCCAGTTGTCTCAAACTTAGGAATACTTCTTTATCTTCTTGACATCCCACCTGGCAGGGGATTGGAACGGATGGCCCTTATGATCTCCTCTAAACTTTTGATTCTATTACTTCTCAATCAAAAACAAATTGAATAGTTTGTGAGGAAGCAACCCATTAGCAGATAAATCACTTGGTGTCCTCTGCCTAGATCAGGGGTCCCCAAACTAAGGCCCAAGGGCCACATGCGGCCCATCGAAGCCATATATCTGGCCCCTGCAGAAGCAGCTCCCTCCTCCGCCGAGGAAGGTGCATGCGGAAAGGCGTACACCTTTCCTGTCTCCTCCCTCGCCTGGTGCATGCCTTCCAAAGCTTTGCTTGTTTATAATGGTCTTTTTAATTATTATTTAATTAATAATTAATTATTAAGGCGTGCTTTGCTAGTGGTTTTGGTGCACAAAGGTAAAAGGAGGTTGGGAAAAAATATAACACATTGCTCATAAATCAGTTAGCATTTCTTCCTAAATCACAACCACTGATGAATTCAAAACAACATGTCAATTCTGACCACAATATATGCTTATATATGGGGCTGATGGACAGTCCAGCTGTTCTGTTGGTCACTGACATCTCCTTCCATCTCATTCCACACATATCACCTCCTATATAGGTTGACTTAAGGTCACCATAGGTCAGAGATGGCTTGAAGGCACACCATGATTACAACATTAAACATCTGATCTAAAAATAACAAAGGCACCAGATCCCAGCCGATCTTGTGGGTTAAGCAATATCAGCTCTGGTTAGTAACTGAATGGGAGACAACCAACAAATACTATATTCCGTGGGCTATAATTCAAAGAACAGGCAAATTAACCTCTAAAAGCTTTATGAAGTGTATGTGTATGCAGGCATGTGTGTGTCTTCAAGTTATCTGTGGACTTATGGCATCACCATGATTTTAATGGGTTTTCTTAGGCAAAGAGTACTTAGGGGTGGTTTTGCCAGTTTCTTCCTTTCAAATATAACCTACAGGCAGTCTCCCATCCAAGTGCTTACTAAGACTGATTCTGCTTAGCTTTCAAGATCAGATAGAATCTGATGTGTTAGGGTATTGGGTTCACCATATGTCAACAAGCAACTTAAAGGCACATGCACACACCTAAGAAAGAGTAGCTTACGCCATTCCGTCTCAATTCCTGCATATGGATTTTTAAAGGGCACTAAATCTCTCCAAGTTTCATGAGGAAAAATATGTGGTAATTACAATTCTATTAAAAATCAAAACAAAGATTTTAAAATAGTTTCTCATTGTGTTAGATGTGTACACACACACACAAACACACACACACACACACGAAAACCCTGAGGAAATGGAACTATTCTGCCAAAACCGAACTCAGCAAAAAATGTCCTTTATTTAGGCTCATTGGAAACATGCTTTCTCCAAGTTTTATTAACTGAAGAAATAGTAATGATCAAAATGGTGAAATAGGATGATATTTATTTTGAACTGGAGCCAGGAAGGGAGTGTGTGGGCCCCCTTGGCTGATATGATAGTCAGGAGTAGAAATGGTTCAAAAGACAGCAGCCACAGTGAGGGAGTGGCCAACTGGAAAGGAAAGCTAAGCTTCTGTTTTCAGGAATATCTTTCTCCCCCTGACCCTCGCCCCCATTTTTGAGGCTGACTGAATTACACTCTTGTCTACTGAAACCCTCTTAGTTTAATTCCCATAGGGCTCAGTGACACCTAGGGCAGCCCTGATCAACTGCAGGCTCCTACATTGCTAACCTCAGCCAACAAACTGATTATGATTTTAGCAGATGTTACAAAATAGAATAGGTCAGTCTTTCCCCTTTTTAAAATAGTAAATGCTTCATGTTTAAGGCTTACAGTGTTACAGTTTTATAACAGAATGAAGCTCTCTCCTGTGGGATATTATTGGATACGTTTCACACTGAGATTTATAAGACAGACTAGCCAAACAAGTGAAAAAGACTGATTTCATCTGAGTGAAACTAAATTGTTACCTTGTGACTTCTTCTTGTAAGATTTTGCAAAACCACTTGGCTATGATACTAGAAATATCCACACAGAAATTATGCAAGGGCTTAAAATACCCTATCTGGATATTTGTTTTCTTTTTTGTAAGTTCACTGTAGTCCTAGAATTTGATTCTGAGATTATATAGGACATCTACAGACATTGTACCCTTTTTAACCTAAAGGGACAACACTCTTTTTCCTCTGTCTCTGGAACTGTTCAAAATTCCTATTCAGTTCTCTTCTTTCCATAGTAGCATCATAGCCTGTTAGGCAATCTTAGGATGACTTGAAATAATTGTGGCTATGCTGTTCCATTGGTTTAAATTTAATGTAGTCATAACAATGTCATGTAGTGAAACTACAATTTTTGAAATGGATATCTTCCAGCTTTATTTTAGATTTAACAAATGTCATTGATGCAGTAATTTTTTTATTTCACTGTAACATCTAAATCATGACATCAGTGTCCTGATGTAATAAGGAGCTGAACAACAGTGAATGAACTGGCTGTCCTGATAAGACAGATACTCAGGGGGTTGGTTGTTCCTAAGCCTGGGAATGTTATATTCATCTTTTCTGGATGGGGTTATACTCTAAAAGAACAAGTGTGTAGTTCTGGGTTGTTTCTATTACTGGAGTCCCAGATGGTTTAGAACTCTGGGTTCTGGATTAAAACTTTGGGAGACCAAGGTCTGAATCTCCACACAGTTATGAAAACTCATTAGTTAATCTTGGGTGAGTGATATATTTTCAGTCTTAGAAGATGGTAATAACAAATTTACTCTGAATAAAACTTGCAAGAAAATTCATGTGATAGGGTCATCTTGAGTCAGAGCCAACTTGGTTCAAGTCACATAACAACAATGGACAATGAAGTCGGACTGACTTGATTCAAAGCTAATATGAAATGGTAAATTCTGAAGATGCATTGGGAAAGGGCATTCACTCTATGCCATGACACAATAAAGACCCCTTCAAATTGAACTGTAGGGTGATGGGACAGATTGTGAAATTATTGCCCTATGAACTGGTGATATAAAAATTTCCAGAGTTTTAATTATCTTGATCCTCTTTCCTGGATCCTCTTTCTAGCTTGTCGATAGCCTTTTTGGACTGTGATCTTCAAAATTGGACACAGTATTCTAGATGTGGTATAGAGTAGGGCTGCTGCTTCCCTATATCTGGGAACAATACTTCTGTTGATGCAACCCAGAGTTACATTGGCTTTTGTCTGCTGCAGCACACTGTTAATTCATGTTCAGCTTGATCTTTCTCACATGTACTACTTTCAAGCCAGGTGTCACCTAACCTATGTTTGTGCATTTCATTTTTCCTGTCTTGATATAGTACCTTACATTTATCTCTGTTGAAATGCATTCCATTAGTTTAGACCTGCTTCTCCAATTTGTCAAAGTCATTCAATTTTAATCATGCTCGCTGGGGTATTGGCTGCTCACCCTAATTCGGTATCACCTGTAAATTAGATAAAGATGCCTTTTACTTTGTCATCTAAGTAATTTATAAAGATATTAAATAACACCAAGGCAAGGACAGAACCATGAGGCACCCTCCTAATCACTTCTCTCCAGAAAGAACAACTGTTGTCGAGTAGTCTTTCTCAGTTAATTACAAATCTATCTAATTAGACCAGCCCACAGTGCATCAGCTTGGCTGCAAGAATATCACAAGGTCCCAAGTCAAAAGCCACAACAAAATCAAGATATATTGCATCCACAGTGCTCCCTGATCCACCAAGTTTTACTCCTATCAGAAAAAAAGAGAGATGAGCTTAGTTTAACATTACATGTTTTTGAGGAATCCGTTCTGGCTCTTATTAATAACAACATTCCTTTTCAGACATACACAGACAATTCAGTATTGTGTTTTAGAGCCTTTCCTACGACCACGACCATACTTCGTGAAGTCTGACTTGATCACGGTGGTCCATGCCTTAGTTACCTCTAGACTGGACTACTGTAATGCGCTCTATGTGGGGCTTCCCTTGAAGACGGCCCGGAAATTACAATTGGTCCAACGCTCGGCTGCCAGATTAATAACGGGGGCAAGTTACAGGGAGAGATCCACTCCCTTGTTTAAGGAGCTCCACTGGCTGCCGTTCATCTTCCGGTCCCAATTCAAGGTGCAGACCATCATCTATAAAGCCCTAAACGATTTGGGACCCACCTACCTCCGTGACCGTATCTCCCTCCATAAACCTGCCCGATCTTTACGATCATCCGGGGAGGCCCTTTTATCACCACTGTCTATATCCCAGGCCCGCCTTGTGAGTACAAGGGAGAGGGCCTTTTCTGCTGTGGCCCCCCGACTATGGAACTCACTGCCTACTGAAATCAGGCAAGCTCCCACTTTGTTAGCTTTTAGGAAAGACCTGAAAACATGGCTCTTCCGCTGTGCTTTCGGTGAGTAACTTGTGTTATATATTTCTGTGTTACTCCCCCCCGAACATCTATCCTCTAAACTGCCCCACTCTCATATGTCCCTGTCCACATTGGAATACCCCTCTGTCCCTCTCACTCTGGGTTTTATCTTTGTGTTCATGCGGCCTGCTCTTGTTTTACTGTTTCTTGATTTCTTGATGTGATGTCTATTATTATCTATTGTATTACTTTTAATTATGTTATGATATGCTGTTTTATATTGTATTGTATTGTATTGCTTTGGGCATGGCCCCATGTTAGCCGCCCCGAGTCCCCGCTTGGGAGATGGTGGCGGGTTATAAATAAAGTTTTATTATTATTATTATTTCCTCTTATCATCATTGAGTTGACTGACTGGTAGTTGCCCATGTCCTCTTTTTAACTCTTTTTGAAGATGGGGACAGCATTTTCCCTCTTCCAATTTCCTGGGATGTCTCCAGTTCTCTGAGAATTTCCAAAAAGAATTGATAGTGCTCTGAGTTTACGCCTGCAAGTTTTCCTTTAGTATTCATATCTTTTTCTCAGACCTCAAATTCATTCATCCCAGAAGACTTACATTTATTTAGAGTAGTTAATAGCCCTTTACTACATTTTTACTTGTTCTGGGCTGAATCTCCAGAACCTCTTCTTGCCCTGGGTGCAGAAAGTCATTGTTGAAGCCATAAAATCACTCACAAAGGAGAAGCATCCTCTGAACTTTTATTTAACAAAACATGGACAGCACAGTGATGACTCAGGCTGATCTTGGGGTTTTGCCTAATTTCAATGAGCCTTAAGACTGTTTCATGTATTTGTAGTAATAAGTAGGCTACATTACTTCACATTCTCTTGACTATCCCATTAAAAGAAAATTTCCTTAAAAGAAGAAAACTAGCACACCAGGAATAAAGTGGCCAAATCATCTCAGTATTTCATGTGCTGGGTGTTGCGGATGGTGGGTATGAATATTATTTTATGCTAAGGGCTCATTAAATCCATTGGCAATATAAAATAGCACATTCCTTTTTAGCCTCACTCTATTATATGTGTAGATCAAGTTGTATGGGAGTGACAGCTCCCACCAGTCCTCCAAAATTAATCAAGCTTTTCATTCTGGCTAGTGAACCAAGAATAAATCAGTTTCCTGAAATCTTTAGAAATATTATCTGTTTTATTTTTTATGGCAGCTCAACTATTCTGTAATTGTATTCCGGATTCTGCCATTATAGAAACGTGTCAGGAATCAAGAGAATTATACATCTCATCAATCCTTGCAGTTCAATATCTGTTTGAAACTTTCCCCTCAGGTAGCAATACATTCGACCCTCTAAATCTGCGGGTTTCACATTCACAATTTGGACTATTTGCAAAGTGGACAGGCTCCCTGGAAGTTGGAAGTGGGAGGGCGACAATAATTCCTTAGCTGCCTCCCCCAGTAGGAAAATGTGGGAAATGCTCCCAAATCACTATGACCATCATGTGATCAATAGGTGGTGGTGGTGGTGATGATGATGATGACGATGATGATGAATCTCCCTCTTGCCATCATCTCCCAAAGATGGGAGGATCTTGAGAATATTCCAAAGATGCTCCCACTCACAGAGGATGCTTGGTGGGGGAAGTGATAAAGCCTTCCCATGTCGCCATTTCCTGGGGATGGTGGCATCTTAATAATGTTCTGAAGCAGTGATTCGCAACCTGTGGGTCCCCGGGTGTTTTGGCCTACAACTCTCAGAAATCCCAGCCAGTTTACCAGCTGTTAAAATTTCTGGGAGTTGAAGGCCAAAACATCTGAGGATCCATAGGTTGAGAACCACTGTTCTAAAGACATCTCTACCCATGACAAATGGCTACTGAGGGGACATGGATCCCTCCCACATTGTCAACTCCCAAAGATGGTGGCACTTTTGGAATATTCTAAAGATGCCCCCACTCATGGGGGATGACTATTGGGGGTAATAGATTTCCATCCACTCCGCCATCTCCTCAGCATCGCAACATCTTCAGTACATTACAAAAACATACCCATCTATGGGGGATGACTTCCAGGGATGACAGATCTCCCTTTGCCATCTCCTGAGGATCATTGGAATCATTGAAATGTTCTGAATATGCCCCATCTATTGAGGGGTAAATGCAGGGAGGGGGGCAGGACCCCCCCCCTAAATACACACACTGCCATCTGAGGGTGGTGGCATCTTCAGAAAATGTCAAAGAATCCTCCTTCCTCAGGAGATGGCAGTGTGGGAGGGATCCATGCCCCTCCCCAGCAGTCTTCTTCTGTGATTGGGAACATCTTTGGAATGTTTTCTAGCCTCCCCTTTTTCAGGAAGTAGCAATGTGGGGGAGTATTCATGTGGGAGCTGAGACTCTAACCCCCTCAAATGTGAAGGGCTGACTGTGGAAGGATTCAGAACTAGTTTGATACATACAGACTATGAATTTGTATTTTGGATTCTGTTGTTTTGTGCTTCATCTCCATTACTAGAAATTGTTTGCTGTAGCTTTCATTCACATGAGAATTCAGTTTTGCCACTGAAGACAGGAAGTTTTCATCGATTATTGTGGTTCAAGATTGTGCCTGATTTTTACTTTGTTCTTTGGTTTGTTTGGTTTTTTAAATACCATTTTAAACAAATACTTGGAATTTCAGTAGAATTTTCTTTCAGATAAGTATTCTTACAATCCCAGTATCATGAAGATTTCCATATTGAAACAGAAAGGTTTTGTTTAGTCTAACTGATGTAAGGATCTATTGGTGTATGACCTAAAATGATTTTAATTAACAGACAGATTTAGGAAATTCCAACTGTAATGTGTTCATTAAATGAATGGGGGATATCATTATTTGACAAGCCACTTACACGTACGGGTAATGTAACCATTACTTTATTAAAGGTGCAACTTTACACTCCCGACATAAAAGTTTTTACTGAATGTAAACAATAATTTTGACAGAGGACTGCCTGGATTTGAAAATGGCTTTGTGAAATTTGTCCTGTTCGTATAGATGCTGACTCATTTTATAAATGTTTACCTTATAATTTATTGTGATTCAAACTCTGCAGATGCTCTGTCTTCTGCTAAGCATAGCTATTCTTTCAAAAGAGAGCACATGAATAGGGGGAAGGGTCCTGAAACCCTGTCTGGCTCTGGAGGGAGGCCCCCTTACAAACCATATGAATCCACTTACATGTAAATTACTTGTCTATATGAATTAGGGTGAAGGTTATGAAAGAACTGCTTTTCTGTGTTTACTGTAGGATTTTTGACAGTCTCTTTCCTCTTTCAAGTAAATTTGGCTTAAGTCCATAGTCAGTACAGTTTTAAGTAAACTCCTCTTTTGTTACGTTAACAAGGTTATAACATCACTGGGGCAGATTTCCAGCTGCATGAACTGAGGTCTAAGAGCGCTGGCTGAGAGGGATAATTAAAACCTTAGGGGTGGAAGAGTTTAAGCTATCAAGCAAAATTGGATAAAAGGCTAATTGTCCACAGCAACATAATGCATAGTCCTATATACCTGTGAAATGAAGATAAATAGTAGTGGCCTTCATCATGCTCATTTTAAGCTTTGGGTTGAAATTACAATGTTTTAGGCTATATTTAAACAAGGAAGTATTTAATTGGGTGTTTTGTAGTTTTGTATTTTTACTTGGTGGTACTTTAGACCTCTTTATGGTGACACTGGATATTTTATGTCTGCAGAACATGGGTCGAAGAAGTAGGGAAGACTAAAACAGAGCATGCTGTTCCATGCTTTGTCAATGCTTTTCATAACTCAAACATGGGGAGGAGGGTTACATACCTTTGGTGACCTTCCCCAAAATGACATACAGTCAGGCAAGATGATGCATTACCACAAAGTTAAAAAACACACACCAGAGTGAGTTGTAATGGCGGCTTGCACTGAACTAAATAAATTGTGAAGGCCCATTTGTTATTCATTAGGAGCAGTAGAGCAAGATTACTGTTCTCCCTTCATGGGGTGCTCTTAAATGTAAGGTAATTTATACTAATACCTTAGCAACACAGGCTACAACTAATTCATTTTTAACAGTTTTTACATTTCCACACATTTCAGCATTGCAGAATTAGTGCCACATGCGATATTTTTAACATGCTATATGATTGCTTTTTAGTAGGCATACTTTTAAATAGCACTTTTTTCTATTGATATAGTTTAATCATATTTTCACTCTCGTATGTTTTTAGTGATGTGAACTTTTATCTTTTTCTGTTTCATTGAGCCTGAGGTCTGAGAAAAAGGTATGATATAAATAATAATTATTTAGATTATTATTTAGATTACTGTATTGTTAATGCCAATACAATTTTAAATGAACAGATAATCTTAACAATGAACATTTAAATATGCCATAGGTAGTGAAGTGCCGTATATACTCGAGTATAAGCTGACCCGAATATAAGCCGAGGCACCTAATTTTACCACAAAAAAACTGGGAAAACTTATTAACTCAAGTATAAGCCGAGGGTAGGAAATGCAGCAGCTACTGGTAAATTTCAAATAAAAAATAGATACCAATAAAACTACATTAATTGAGGCATCAGTGGGTTAAATGTTTTGAAAATTTACCGTATTCAAAAGAAAAACAGTAAACTAAATCTATAAGTGGAAAAGTAGGGTCAACAAAAACAATGTGGCATCAACAAATACTTTATAATAATCATCATCAACAACAACAACAGCTTATTTTGTATCCCACTCTATCTATCTCCCCATGGGGATTCAGGCCGGCTTCCAACATAGTAACAGGCAAACATTCAATGCCTATATAAACAATGCAATGCTAGATATAAATCTATAATTATATATACTAATTTCACATTTGTATTTTCCCCTGAAACCTTTGCAAATCCTTTATGTGCATTTTCCTCCTGCAATATTTGCAACCTCTCTATATATTAATATCTATCAATCTAGACATCTTTCTATCTATAGATAATTATATATAGGACTTGCAGATACAGTAGAGTCTCACTTATCCAACACTCGCTTATCCAATGTTCTGGATTATCCAATGCATTTTTGTAGTGAATGTTTTCAATATATCGTGATATTTTGGTGCTAAATTCGTAAATACAGTAATTACTACATAGCATTACTGCATATTGAACTACTTTTTCTGTCAAATTTGTTGTATAACATGATGTTTTGGTGCTTAATTTGTAAAATCATAACCTAATTTGATGTTTAATAGGCATTTCCTTAATGCCTCCTTATTATCCAACATATTCGCTTATCCAACATTCTGCCGGCCCATTTATGTTGGATAAGTGAGACTCTACTGTACTTGCAAACATGTGAGGATAAAATTCATATATAAAATTAATATATACATATAGGTACAGATATACAGGTACATGGAAATCTCTAGATATCTATATGTATATAGAATTTGCAACGACCTGCAAACCTATGAGGGGAAAATTCATATATTGATGTATTTGTAGGGGGAGCATCTATATAAATATTTATAAGGAATTTACAAGGAAGAAATGCAAGCAAAGCCCCTCCTAAAAACAACTTTGGCCTCTTTTCGCCTGCACTTTCCCACCTCTTATTTTTTCTCCCTTTCTCCCTTTTTCAAACTCTAAAAGTAGCCAGAAAGGGCTTTTTAAAACTTCTCTCCCCTCCCAAAAAACCCACCTCATTTTTGTTTCCTTAGGAATAAAAAGAAATACACACCTTCTGTTGCTCTCTTTTCCCTCCTTCCCTCTCTTTTGACTCAAATGTTCTTGCAATAGTAGTAGTAGTAGTAGTAATAATAATAAATCCTGCAAATTTGCAAGAATCTCTCTTTCTCTTCCCCTTCCACCCATGCAATCTTTTTCTTCTTCCTGGCTTGCAAGGGTTTCTCTCGCACACTCCTTTCGCTTTTGAAAACATTCTCTTTGTGTGTGTGTGTGTGTGTGTGTGTGTGTTTCTCTCTTAAATAAATAAGATAACTCCAACCTGGGAGAAGAAGTGGAAGAGGGAGGTTTTGGAAAAGAAAACATACCAGGCTCCGCTGCTGGCTTGACCTTGACCCCATTATAAGCCGAGGGAGGCTTTTTCAGCCCCCAAAAAGAGATAAAAAAACTCGGCTTATCTTCGAGTATATATGGTAATAGTTCCTTTCTTTCGATTGAAGTAGAAATTTATATATTCTCCTTTTATTGCAAAACATATTGTGTTGGAACATTTTTTTTTAGAAAGAGTAAACATTTTCTAAAGAAGCGAGTTCTTCAGGGCACTTTGTTTTACAATACTCTCTGATTCTGCCTGCTGTTTGCATTTAAGGTGCTCCATTTCCTCGGAAGAAGGAAGCAGTTCAATCAAGGGCTCATATGGGACAGTCACTAAGGGTGTATAAAGCAGCAGAGAAAAGAAGCTTGTCATCTCCAGCATTATTTTTCATAAGATCTGTAGCATCTCCATTCCTCCTTGTAGATTGTCTGATACTTTTTTTGGCCATGCAGACGAGACTTTCTCCATATGAGCCTGCCCAAGGGAGGATATTCAATGTCAATCACCCATCTTACCAGGCATGTTTGGTGACTCCCTTCCTAAGGAGGCAATCTATGGCATTTCTGTCCCTCCTTGCTCTCCTTTTACTGACAGGTGAAGAATTTCCTATTGTAGCAGGTGTTTGAGAACTTTCTGTGCTACTGTGTTAACAATTAACCTCTATTACATTAGTATTTAGGGCAATGTTCCCAAGCTCTGCTGTAAGGGAAGCTAAGAATTAAAAGTTTAAAAGTAGAGTACAATAAAAGTACATTATTGTAACACTACTTAAGAAAAAGGCAGGTTAAAATTAAGTTGACTAACCTGGTATGCGGGCCCCTGCTGGTGGCACAGTGTGTTAAAGCGCTGAGCTGCTGAACTTGCAGACCGAAAGATCCCAGGATCAAATCCCGGGAGCGGAACGAGCGCTCGCTGTTAGCTCCAGCTCCTGCCAAGCTAGCAGTTCAAAAAAATGCAAATATGAGTAGATCAATAGGTACCGCTCCGGCGGGAAGGTAATGGCAATCCATGCAGTCATGCCAGCCACATGACCTTGGAAGTGTGTACGGACAACGCCGGCTCTTCAGCTTAGAAATGGAGATGAGCACCAACCCCCAGAGTCGGTCACGATTGGACATAATGTCAGGGGAAAACCTTTACTTTTTACTAACCTGGTATGCATAGATTAAGTCACTTTCCAGTTGGAATTTTATATGGTGGTGTGTTCATCTGGAATGAATTTATTTTGTGTCCACTGAATTATCAGATCAATGGACTGGATCCTGCAGATTCACTGACCCGCAATATGCTTCCACTAAAAGTTACATAGAGTTGCCCTGGATATCTTTAAGAATCTCTAGGGATTTTCTAGGGCCTTGGTTATATCATAGGTACTACTCTGTGGTAACTTATTTCTCCCCTGTTTTTACTTCCCAACATTTAGAATGAGAAATGTGTGTGTGTGTGTGTCCACTTGCATAATGTCCTGACAACCAGCATGTGACCATATGCGGTTCCCAGTTTTAGGGCCCATCAAGCTCTACCTTGATTAATTTTATACTCTTAAACTGAAGACACTAAATGTTCTTATCAGAGATTGAGTGATTATGTTCTCTGCTATTTTTCTTTCATTGATTACATTCAACAGGAAAGAATAAGGAACCAGTGCCCCTATATTTGGGCCATTCACCAATTTTTCCTGCAAGAAACAATTCTGCCTTTTTAGACTACAAAAGACTGAAATGGCTATAACTTTAACAACTATTTTAGTCTACATTGTTCAACATTGTTTTGAATTATAATACAGACATACCTCTTAGAATATAGCCTCTGATGAAGAAGCACTTTTTTTACAAGTTCTTTTTTAGTCTACCCGAACGGGTAGAAGACTCTTCTGGGTTGGCTCTTCTTCTAAGATTCTTTAGATAAATTAAAGCCCATGTACTGCTCCTGGCAGTTTTATCATTTAATAAGAGGTGGACATCCTTTAAAGTAATCTGTTGAAAATGAAACAGAACTCTGAAAAGATATCTGCAATAATCCCAACCCTGAATTCAGCTATGCAAACGTATCTGCTAGCTGCAGAGGTAGATTTGACCCTATCCTCCTTCTTGATACTTGTTTTTCCTCAAAGAAACAGATTCTTTTAAATTAAAAATATATGTATAGGCAATGAACCTGCAATTGTAATACTGGAATATGACTTTTTCAATTTGCATGGCAATTTCTCCTTTCCTATTATTTTGTGCCCAAATTTTAAAGTAGAATCATAGAGTTGGAAAAGACCACAGGGGCTGTCCAGTCCAATTCCCTGCCATGCAGGAAAACAATCAGTCTCTCTAACAGATGGCTATCTGGCCTCTGCTTCAAAACTTCCAGAGGAGGAGACTCCACCACACTCCAAGGAGACATCATATTCTACTGCTGAATAGCTTTCACTGTCAGGAAGTTTTTTCTGATGTTAATGTGGAACCTTTTTTTCCTGCAATTCAAATTGTTCCATGTCCAGAGCAGCGGAAAACATGCTTAAGTAAAATAAAAACTTTATTCATAACCTGCCCTTTCTCCTGGAAGGGACTTAGGACAGTTGCCCCCTCTTCAGTGTGGCATCCTTTCAAATATTCAGATATGGCTATACATCCCCTTTTGGCCTTTTAAAATTGTTTTAACCTCTCTAACAAGCTGAGCTTGTTCTGCGCTTTGGCTTTTTAATGTTATTGTTACATATGCTGGCTATTTGTTTGAATTTCTCTTTGGTGATTTCCTCCCTTTTCCACTTCTTGTATATGTCCCTTTTAAATCTTGGCTCAACTGAAAGTTCTTTAGACATCCATTCTGGTTTCTTTAGATTGCTCCTATTTTTCCTCCTCATTGGAACTTTTTAAAACTGTGCCTCCAAGTCTTATTTTACAGAAACTCCCATTCATCATGGGAGTTTCTGAAAAGTGACGTAGTGGAGATATTGGTAGACAAGAAACATGAAAAATGAACCAACACTGCACTCAAGAAGATAATTGCTTTCGTGGCTGCTTCATGGGCCACCAGCAACCTGAATACCAAAATGTAACTGAGAAATAGGAACCAAAATTGTTGGTTCCAAATCATGGCAGGCCTGCCAAGGTGTCACAAGATATTTCGACAATGTGAGATCTTGCTTAAATATTTTGCTTGAGAATTTCAGCCTCTGTGAGTCTTCCTTTCCTAGGCCATAGCTAAGCAAATGCTCAGATGTGGTGGAGCACTGTGATTGAGGAAGTATATTCTGATCTGAATATAATAATGGGGCACATTATATTTGCCCCATTACTAAAACTAGGGAGATTAAAAAAAAACCAACTCCTCCCTAAAAAAAACAAACACCAAAGCCTCACATAATATTAAAGGTGTTCGTACGTGTTAATTTGGTGGTTTAATATAACTTGGGAAACACACACACAAATTCCATTTCCACAGAAGTATGAAAGGAATGGTAAAACATTCCAGCTTACTCTGGTAAATAGTCCAGAACAACTAGAGCTGAGGAAATTGTTTAAGGTACCATGCAATATTAAAAATGTTTTGTGAAGAGGATGGCATTTGTTGTCAATGCAATATGAAGCTTTTCTTTGATAATATCCTGAGCACTAAAACTATGGCAGCCTTGTAATTCAACATTCAATATTTGAAAAGCAAAGTATCAGAAGGTGGTGAATGAGGGTGGGGGTGGGGGTCAAGAGCTATCAGCTCCAGATAGCTGCATGCCGGAATTTTTCCTTTGTCCAAGCTGTTGGAAATGTGAGATCTGACTTTGAACTAGATTGTAACTCTAGATGCAGATCTGTTAAGAGGTCAAACAAGCTGACAGATTTCATTGGAGACAAGCTTCTGATTAAATGGAGTTAGCAGTAAGGAGCTGTATTCATGTCACAGTTGGGCAAAGACAGATGTGCAGATGAATAATCAAAATTAACAGCAGACCCCATAAAGGGCTAACTAATCTGCCAGAAGAGAGTCTGTCTCTTTTCTTCCCACAAGTGTATCAGCTCATAAAAATACAATTGAACAAAACAGCGGCAAGAGCCTAGTAAGCCCACTCCTCATTAGTGAAACTTCAGAGACACATTTTCTGAGGTACCGTATCCTTTTCTTGCAAGTATTTTAGGAAGTACTAGGCATCAGAAGTTCATAGGAAGACATTGGCATCCTGCTTAGTACTTAGCTTATTTTAATTAGTTTTTGAAATGATTAATAAGTTTGAATTTCGACATCATAGAATCATAGAATCGTAGAGTTGGAAGAGACCTCATGGGCCATCCAGTCCAACCCCCTGCCAAGAAGCAGGAAATCGCATTCAAAGCACCCCCGACAGATGGCCATCCAGCCTCTGTTTAAAAGCTTCCAAAGAAGGAGCCTCCACCACAGTCTGGGGGAGAGAGTTCCACTGCCGAACAGCCCTCATCTCTTTCCAGGTGTGAGTGAGGAAGGTTCAGCACAAAAATTATTGTTTCTTTATTCTTTTTTTCCCTTCAGAGTTTCCTGATAAGAAATTACCACAAATTGATGCTTTTTCCTAATACACAGGAATATTTTCCCAACTTTTCCGAGGTGTACGTGGTACTTATGCCACCCAGGAAAGCAACATATAACCCCCCCCCCCCCCAACATTTTTAATAGTACTCCATGGTGCTTCTGTGTGGCAAGAGGCTATGTGGCTGGAAGCATTTGAAGGTGATACTGGTGGAGGATTTCTCTGAGGGACAATTATAGTGGCACTTCAGCTCATTCTTGCTAGTATTTTTATAAGCTGATACACTTGTGGGAAGAAAAGAGACAAACTCTCTTCTGGCCGATTAGTACTGTGTAGAAAGAGACACTGGTAAATTTCCCTTTGTGGTTACCTGTTTTCATTCCAGATGCCTATGCAAAATGATTAAGGGTCTGGAGAACAAGCCCTACGAGGAGCGGCTTAAAGAGCTGGGCATGTTTAGCTTGCAGAAGAGAAGGCTGAGAGGAGGCATGATAGCCATGTACAAATACATGAGGGGAAGTCATGGGGAGGAGGGAGCAAGCTTGGAACAATGGCTTCAAACTACAGGAAAGGAGATTCCACCTGAACATCAGGAAGAACTTCCTCACTGTGAGGGCTGTTCGGCAGTGGAACTCTCTCCCCCAGACTGTGTTGGAGGCTCCTTCTTTGGAGGCTTTTAAGCAGCGGCTGGATGGCCATCTGTCAGGGGTGTTTTGAATGAGATTTTCCTGCTTCTTGCAGGGGGTTGGACTGGATGGCCCATGAGGTCTCTTCCAATTCTATGATTCTATGATTCGACGATTCTATGCAGTTTGTGTGGGCTTGTAGGTACAAAGCCAACTGGGATGGAGGCAGGAACTCCTTGAAGTGGAAAGGGGCCAGAGTTTTCTGGTCTGCTGAGAGGATATTTATGCAACCACTCAACTCACCTGGCTCCTCAGTCAGCCTTCCCACTCACCCTTGTTTTGTTGGCATGTTGAAAATTGTTGTAGAAAATGGAATACTATGATTTGATTGGGGTGGTGTGGCATGAGAACTGGATCCAATGCATAAAGGGGCAAGGTTGGAGTATCTGGTGCCCCCCAGTTGGTGGTGTCTTCATTTTAAGGATATGGCAGTGGATCTGGCCCAGGCCAAGGTACATGCCACACCATTAGGTGGTAGGGAAGCTCATGTAATTCATGTGTTCCTACAGCAGTCAGGATGGAGCACACCTGTTGTCCACAGCCAAGTTGTCTGATCAATACCTCATGTCAAACCAATATACACCTGTTATCAATAAAGTTGTGATTTTGTTTATTCAAAAAAGTTTATAGGGTGTGTTTGTCTGGCTCTCCTATGGCAACTTTGTTACTGGAGCTGCAAATCTTTACCTGGTGACTTTTTTGCCATGCCTGTCATTGTTAAAGGGAGAAAATAGCTACCTGAGGAAAACGTAATGATTGTAATTTTTTAGAAGATGCATGATTGTTTTCCATTAATACCACCAAGCTCTCATTGCCCACAAATAGTAACTAAAACTGGCTGTTTTAAATGTTGCAAGTCCTTATTCCTATAATCTAAAATGCTGTAAATGACAATCAACATGTTCCATTTTATTGAAATATTAATCCAAAATTGCTGTCGAGTTTATGTTTAGCATTAAATAACTATTTGTGACAGTGTCAGATAATTAATTTTCTCCAAATAGTGACTTTTATCTAAAGCTGCTTGCATTAAGACATAATATAGTCTCTTGTGGCATACAGAGGTGTCCCATTACCTGTCTTCTCTGCAAAACAAATTAGCTACCTGTCAGTTTTGTACAGAGTTTATTTATGTTTGACACAATGGGGGTGGCCTGCACTTTATCATCCATCTTCTCTATTTGCATAACCTTTCAGAGCTAATGGCTGCCATTTTGACAAATTAAGCTGGTTTCCTATGTCTTTCATGGATTAAGCCCTCTTGGACAAGTTGTACTTCAGCTTAATTCTTCTACAGTGTTTGTTAAGTGTTATAAACAATATAGCCATTCATTTTATTCTCCTGATATTTGACATATATCCTGCAAATGATATATTTCTAAAATACTTTTTTCAAATGTATATGACATCAGGCAATGATGATAGAGAGATCAGGAATATCAGTTGTATAAGCAAAATGCTCTAGTTTAGATTTCTTTTCTGCATTGAAGAGGATATTTGGATACAAAAATGTCAACAAATGCTGTTTTTGAAATTTGACCTATTTATAAAAGGACCTGCTTTTCTCAATGTCCCCACATCTGAACTTGTCATGGGGCTTCTTTATTATTTTAAATAAATACATAATATGCATTAAATTTTAATTTTAAAAATCCACAAATAAAGAAGAAAGTTCAATTCATGAGCATGTAGTGATAGTCTCACAGAAATCCACATGTTGTATAAATGTTTAAAATCTTTGGGAAAGTATTTGGAAAAAAGCCACCAAACCTTAAAAGGAAGTTGAAAGTAAAATGTTTTCATATATGTAGCATTCAGTCCTTGTCCTATTGCACATCTGTGCGGGGGCGCAAGCAGGCCACAAGAACAAGACAGGGACAACATATCCTAATACAGTGGTTCTCAACCTGGGTCTCCAGATGTTTTTGGCCTACAACTCCCAGAAATCCCAGCCAGTTTATCAGCTGTTAGGATTTCTGGGAGTTGAAGGCCAAAACATATGGGGACCCCAGGTTGAGAACCACTGTCTTAATATGTGTATTGACGGTAAAGTCACACTAAGTGGAAGTCACACTAAGGACTTTATCAGACTAACTCTTCAAAGCGGGCAGCTCCACATTTTTGATGTCTTCTTCTACTGCCTGCAGCATTCTGGAAAATGTAGTTTGGGAAGGTGAGGTCCTCTATATATGAGAATGCCAAAGGCTCCACCCTAAAGTACATTTCCCTGAATTCTGCAAGCAGCAGAAGACGCCAAAATGAAGGCCTGCTCCCTTGTCTCAACAAGGCGAGCTTGTGATGGAGGTGGGAGTGAGAGAAGGGCCTCCGCAGCTGATTGGAGAGATCACGCAGGTTCATAGGAGGAGACACGGTCACAAAGGTAGGCAGATCCCAAAACGTTTAGGGCTTTATAGGTAAGAACCTGCACCTTGAATTGGGACCGGAAAATAATTGGCAGCCAGTGGAACTCCTTAAACAGAGTGGTTGACTGCTCCCTGTAATTCGCTCCTGTTAGCAGTCTGGCTGCCGATCGTTGAACCAATTGTAGTTCCCAGCCCGTCTTCAAGGGCAACCCCACGTAGAGTATTTTGCAATAGTCCAGTCTAGAGGTGACTAGGGCATGGACCACCATGACCAAGTCAGACTTCACAAGGTACGGTCGCAGCTGGTGCACAAGTTTTAATTGTGTAGCTGCAATGGAAAGAAAGTCCTCTGTATTTCTGGATTCTCAACTGCTGGATTTTACCTTCCTTCTGTCTGTTAGCTATGTGTACAAGTTGAGTATTCCATTTCTAGAATTCCAGAATCCAAAGTATTCCAAGGATTGTCCACATGGTGACTGAGATAATGATCTCTTTGCTTTCTATTCATTCATTGTACACATACTTTTCATGCACAAAATAAAAATATTGTGCATAAAATTTCTTACAGGCTATGTGTATCAGGTCTATCGGAAACATTAATAAATTTTGTGTTTACACTTGGGTCCCATTTCCAAGATATCTCATTCCACATGGGCCATCCTGTCTGCCATGCAGGAAAAGCACAGTCAAAGCATCCCCAACAGATGGCCATTTAGCCTATGTTTAAAAGTCTTCAAAGAAGGAGCTTCCACCATACCCTGAGGTAGAGAGTTTCACCACTGAGCAGCTCTTATGGTCACAAGTTTCTTCCTAATGTTGAAGTGGAATTTCCTTTCCTGTAATTTGAATCCCACTGCTCTGAGTCCTAGTCTCCAGGGCTGCAGAAAGCAAGCCGGTTCCTTCTTCCTTATATAACCTTTATCTTGATAGAGCCTGTAAACAGACTTCAAAGAGCTTTGCACTCAGTTAGTTTAGCAGAATGGTGTCTGCTATGTGCCTACTCTAGGAACAGTAGAGCAGGGGTGGTCTTTCCCTTCCCAGCAGAAGTAGATGCCATAGTCCCTACTGCTTCTAATGGATAGCTTTGTGTGTGTGTGTGTTTGGGGGGGGGGGAGACTGAGAGGGACTTACGACCTCATCACATTGAGGTTTTATGACCTTTTTTTCCTCTTTGGGAAGGGGCCTGCTCAATGCTATCAAACGACCTGGCTTGGCCCCACCCACATTCCTCCAAAAGTGGAGGGGAAACCTTGTAAGAGTGTAGCAGAAGAGATAAAACCTAAAAAGCTGCCAGAAGGCTTGACTAATTGTTTTTCCCCATATACATCTTCAACTAATTTCTTCTCATTTATCTCCAGCTAAAAATCTGGCACATAAATCCCTCCCACCCACATCCATTATTATTCCAAAAACAACCCTGGGAAATAAGTGAAGGAGGAGACAATGAGGGGTTCAAAGTGACCATATGAGTGTTATGGGAAAGTTGTGCAATGGGCAAAGGAAACAGGTGCGAATGTAGATGTCATGCAGTGACCATGGATCTGAGATAAAGCAATAATTTTGATTTTATTTTATTATAATGTGTTGTATTTATTATGAATCATGCTGTGCACAGCATATGGACATAATATTGTATTTGTTTTCTTTTATTCAAACTTTCCTAAAGTCAGTACATATGTCCTAAGGTTTGCTGTTTAAATTACTTAAAATATTTGTTGTTTGTGTTCTTCCTTATTAATATTTTTGCCCCCTTGCTGCTTGCCCACACCATTTTGGACATACTATGATGTAGGTTAGCCACATGTGTCCTTATCTTCATCTGTGAAATGTTAGAGTCTATGCAAACCTCGTTTTCTATAAGTAGTGGTTGGATTTCAAAGGCTTACTGAAATGAAGTCAAAATAACCATAGTGTTTACTTGAATTATTATAGAATTATATTATATTATATTATATTATATTATATTATATTAGTGCAACTTAAAAACAACACAGACAGAAAATTAAATGGTTGTTGTATGTCTTTCGGGCTGTGTGGCCATGTTCCAGAAGCATTCTCTCCTGACGTTTCGCCCACATCTATGGCAGGCATCCTCAGAGGTTGTGAGGTATGGATAAACTAAGTCAGGAAAGGAAAGAATATATATCTGTGTAGAGTCCAAGGTGTGGCAAGAGTTCTTTGTCACTGGGAGCCAGCATTAATGTTTCAGTTAATCACCCTAATTGGCACTGGAAATGTTTTGTCCCTTGCCTGGGGGCATCCTTTGTTCAGTCAAGTCCTCATTGTGTTGGTTCCCATCTACTGTTTTGATTTTGGAGTTTTGTAATACTGGTAGCCAGATTTTGTTCATTTTCATGGTTTCTTCCTTTCTGTTGAAGTTGTCCACATGCTTGTGGATTTCAATGGCTTCTCTGTGTAGTCTGACATGATAGTTGTTAGAATGGTCCAGCATTTTTGTGTTCTCAAATAGTATTCTGTGTCCAGGCTGGTTCATCAAATGCTCTGCTATGGCTGATTTCTCTGGTTGAATTAGTCTGCAGTGCCTTTCATGTTCTTTGACTCTTGTTTGGGCGCTGCGTTTGGTGGTCCCTATGTAGACTTGTCCACAGCTGCATGGTATCCGGTAGACTCCTGCAGAAGAGAGAGAATCCCTCTTGTCCTTCGCTGACCGTAGCATTTGTTGGATTTTCTTCGTGGGTCTGTAGATAGTTTGTAGGTTGTGCTTCTTCATCAGCTTCCCTATGCGGTCAGTAGTTCCCTTGATGTATGGTAAGAACACCTTTCCTCTGGGTGGATCTTTGTCTTGACTCTCATGGCTTGTTCTTGGCCTTGCAGCTCTTCTGATGTCTGTGGTGGAGTATCCATTGGCCTGTAGAGCCCAGTTTAGGTGGTTGAGTTCACCTTGGAGGAGGTGAGGTTCGCAGATTCTTTGTGCACGGTCTGTCAGGGCTTTGATTGTGCTCCTTTTTTGACTTGGGTGATGGTTGGAGTTTTTATGAAGGTATCTATCTGTATGTGTAGGTTTTCTGTAAACTGTGTGGCCCAATTGTTGATTGGGTTTGCGGATGACCAGAACATCTAGAAATGGCAGTTTTCCTTCCTTTTCTTTTTCCATGGTGAATTGGATGTTTGGGTGGATGCTGTTAAGATGGTCCAGGAACTTGCTGAGTTCTTCCTCTCCATGGCTCCAAATTGTGAAGGTGTCATCTACGTATCTGAACCAAACAGTTGGCTTTTTTGGTGCTGTTTCTAGGGCCTGTTTTTCAAAGTATTCCATATAGAAATTTGCTACTACTGGGCTGAGAGGGCTCCCCATGGCCACTCCATCCTTCTGCTCATAGAATCCAGTGTCCCACTGAAAGTAGCTAGTGGTGAGGCAATGGTTCTGGTCATCCGCAAACCCAATCAACAATTGGGCCACACAGTTTACAGAAAACCTACACATACAGATAGATACCTTCATAAAAACTCCAACCATCACCCAAGTCAAAAAAGGAGCACAATCAAAGCCCTGACAGACCGTGCACAAAGAATCTGCGAACCTCACCTCCTCCAAGGTGAACTCAACCACCTAAACTGGGCCCTACAGGCCAATGGATACTCCACCACAGACATCAGAAGAGCTGCAAGGCCAAGAACAAGCCATGAGAGTCAAGACAAAGATCCACCCAGAGGAAAGGTGTTCTTACCATACATCAAGGGAACTACTGACCGCATAGGGAAGCTGATGAAGAAGCACAACCTACAAACTATCTACAGACCCACGAAGAAAATCCAACAAATGCTACGGTCAGCGAAGGACAAGAGGGATTCTCTCTCTTCTGCAGGAGTCTACCGGATACCATGCAGCTGTGGACAAGTCTACATAGGGACCACCAAACGCAGCGCCCAAACAAGAGTCAAAGAACATGAAAGGCACTGCAGACTAATTCAACCAGAGAAATCAGCCATAGCAGAGCATTTGATGAACCAGCCTGGACACAGAATACTATTTGAGAACACAAAAATGCTGGACCATTCTAACAACTATCATGTCAGACTACACAGAGAAGCCATTGAAATCCACAAGCATGTGGACAACTTCAACAGAAAGGAAGAAACCATGAAAATGAACAAAATCTGGCTACCAGTATTACAAAACTCCAAAATCAAAACAGTAGATGGGAACCAACACAATGAGGACTTGACTGAACAAAGGATGCCCCCAGGCAAGGGACAAAACATTTCCAGTGCCAATTAGGGTGATTAACTGAAACATTAATGCTGGCTCCCAGTGACAAAGAACTCTTGCCACACCTTGGACTCTACACAGATATATATTCTTTCCTTTCCTGACTTAGTTTATCCATACCTCACAACCTCTGAGGATGCCTGCCATAGATGTGGGCGAAACGTCAGGAGAGAATGCTTCTGGAACATGGCCACACAGCCCGAAAGACATACAACAACCCTGTGATTCTGGCCATGAAAGCCTTCGACAACACAGAAAATTAAATATTAGGCAGGTTAGGAAGGTTAAGCCATTTAACATAGCAGCTAAAGTCTAATAAAATGTTAAATACTACATTCAACAACATTCAAGGCCTCACATCCAGATGTCTGATTTGTGCATAATGCTAATTTGCATATTCTAATTTGCATATTGTTCAAATTAAGCATATTATTAATGTCGATAGCAATCTGAAGTAATAGCAGCCTAGGAAGAAATCATCACTTGACTTTACTGTGAATAGAGTTAAACTGCTGTTGTTGAATATCTCACACTGTAAGATTTTTGGGGGAACAATTTGTGGAGGATGTCTGAAAAAAAACATGTTTTGTCCACCTTGGGTGAAGTAGGCATTGTTGAAGGGGCTCTTTTTTCTGGATTTTGGATTGGTAGTGATTGAACCTCCAAAGGTCAGAGGGGAAAACAATATATTTATTTTTAAATGTTTTAATTTTTTAATAAGTGAAGTGATAACATGCTAATTATTAAATACAGTCAACCTGCTGTATTGGCAGATTCTGCATCCACAGATTCATTTAGCCACACCTTGAAAATATTCCAAGTAAAAAAATCTGAAAAGAAAACCTTGATTTTGGTGTCCACAGGGATGGAATCCTGGAACCAAATCCCAGTGGATATCATGTATGATTTTTTTAAAAACCTTTTGAACTATTCTAGGAATTATTCTATAACTAATCTTAGTTCGACAGAGCTGGACCTATGTTCAGCTAGGCTTTGACATAACAGCAATCGTCTTATATATTACAATTTGCAAACAGCAACTATTCATTCTACTATAAGAAAAATGACAAGACATACTGTAAATAAAATGGAATTTTGAAAGAGAAAATTTGGATCAATTCAACGTCAAAATTGAAATACATCTCTAAATGGGGAAGGGGCCTAGAACCTACATACAATAATTATCCTTTTATCTTCACTCTTACTCTCTTTCCTTGCTTTCTGAAACCTTTGAGGCCCCATGTTTCTGTTAACTTTTACATGACCTGCTTATATCAGTAATTCAGGTTTATGATTTAACAAGGTTTAGGTCTGAGTGTGCTTTAAAGTTCTAAACCAATGCATCTCAAAATATCTTATGTGAGGGATAAGCAATTTTGTTTTTCCATTGTTCCATGGTCTGCTATCATGTTTGTGCCCATTGGCTACAGTTGTTTCTTTCTTTCCTGGACACTATCAAGGGACTGGTAGTTGATGGCTTCTGAACTGTCATCATTCCATAGACCACTGTTTTGAGTAACAGTGCTTAAAACTACAGGCAAACAGCCAAGCAGTAGAGAGACATATGACCATTAGAATCAATCTTTCCTTCCTTCCTCCTCCCAGCTGAGCCAGAGTCCCAGGCTAACCATTTGCTAACATTGTGAGTGTGCTTGCAATATTTTTGGCATTCATTAAATTTTATGCTGATCGTAGTGACATTGCACTGAAAGTAATTAATTCAGCAAACTCTCACTGAGATTGTGCAGCATGTGATTGTTTTTGAGACATTAGATTACAAGGTACCGGGCTCTCTCTTTCTCTCTGTTGGCAACATGGTCTTTTCTTCCTTTGCCAGATTTTGAAAAGACTCTGCACTATCCACTGCAGTGTTGATATGTGTGTGCCTTTTGAGTCACTTGGCAATCCCATGCATTTTCAAGAATTTCCTTAGGCAAGGAATACTCAGAGGTGGTTTTTCCAATTCTTTCCTCTGAAATATAGCCCAGAGCATCTGGTATCCATTGATGATCTCCCATTCAAGTACTAACAAGAGCTGACCCTGCTTAGCTTCCAATATTAATTGTGTATGCCTCAGTGTGATGTTTTATTTTCAGTTATTGCTCCTTGCTGTTGATCTATAAACAACTCTTTTCTTCACAGCCATTGTGTATGATATTTTTATATTGACCATAAATACATTAGCAGTGCCAATATACTAATTTAAAACACTATTCCCTACTTCCTTCACTCATTTAAAAGAGCAAGCCTTTGCTTCTTACTAAGACTCAGTTTAATAAGCTGACAGCCATCAGAGAAGAAGACAGTTGCTGTCTTCAAACAACAAAGCCCAAACTACTTCCTGTACTTTCACATCAATTGCCATCATCTGGTGAGCTAGTACAACTCCTTGGCTTGCACATCTGGTGGCAGGATATTGTTAGTGAGGGCACATGATTACAGAACTCATTTCCCACGGTGATTTTACAAGACTGACACAGCTTTATCCTTAGGGCACAGGACAAGAGGTATTTCCGTTCCCAGAGAGAATATTTTCCTTGGGGATTGCAGCCAACTCAGCATTGCCCAGTGCTGTGCCAGATACCAGCACTTCTGGTCTTGTATGTCATGTGGTCATTGTCTAAGGCTTTGGAGCTTATACTGAGGATGAATTATATTAATATTGCTTCAAGTATTGATTGTGAAGTTACTTCCCCAATCTTCCTTCACTACTGTTAGTGGTAGTTCATCAGTATGTGATAGAGGAAAAGACTGTAGTGTATAATTGTGCTCCGTATCATGTTGTCTTTTTTCTAGGAACATACTATAGCTCATTAAACACTGAGGGACAAGCATAGGATTGGTTTGCTTGTTGTGGAAACTCCTTCTTTGGACATCTTTAAATAGAGGCTGGATGGTCACCTGTCAGGAGTACTTTGTGCTTTCCTGCATGGCAGAGGGTTGGACTGGATGGCCATGTGATCTTTTCCACCATGATTATATGACATTGGAGTTCTGAATTAGACTTCATGTATTTCCCCCATCTTTTTAGATGCTAATTTGTCTCCCTGTTGACTCAATGCCTGTTGGGAAATTTGGTGTGTGTGTGTGTGTGTGTGTGGGGGGGGGGGGTGTTGTTGTTTGCTTTGTTTGGTATTGCCCAGTGGGTGAAATCACCCATTATGCCTCCTTTCCTTTTTTTATAGCACATTTGCAATTACAGCATCAAGATCTATTATGTTGAATGGACCCATCTTATATTGCATAAAATATTCATTTTATAATTAAATCTCCATGTGCATAAAGAAAGACATAAATGTTAATATTATGATTTGGAAGTTAAGATGTAGAGCAGGAATCTGGCAAAACTAGAGGAGAAACACTTTGTAATTGGTGTTCTGTTAAAAAATCTACATACTATTAAACTTGCAAACTTGAAGGACATAAAACCACATTTGATCAATTTATTTTTGTATTTCTGATGGCTATATAACTTTGCAAGTTATTTGCAAAGCAGTGATAATATGACCTGTGCTGATGACTTCTCATCTTAATGGTAAAAAAAGGAGCACTATTAGATCAGCCCCCTCCCTCCTGACCTTCCAAAATAGAGTAAAAACGTGGCTTTGGGATCCAGCCTTCAGAGAACAATTGTAGTGCAATAGATAGATATGGAATTATGTGCAATGACTATTGGAATGGCCTGGATTAGGATTGTGGATAGTGTGATCAATAGTGAAAGTAATGTTTTTAAATGTTTTAATTTGTTTTAAATTCTATTTAATATGTTTGTTTTAATTGTACATTGCTTTTAAGGCATCAAATAGTTGCCTATGTGTAAAGCTACATTGAGTCCCCTTCAGGGTTGAGAAAGACGGAGTATAAATATGGCAAATAAATAAAAATAAATACTCATTTTAGTAAATGGAACAAAAGCCTGAATTCAGTTGTTAGTCCCAACTACAATAGATGCATTGGTCAATGGGAACTTGACTAGATTTGTGTACATTCCATCGATTCAAAGCCTTCAATCCTATTAGTCCAAACAGAAAAGACAGACTCAATTTTTGAATGGTGAATAAAACATATCTAAATCCCACTGATTCCAGGGGTCTATTCTAATTGGAAATACCAGCAAAATTCAGGCCAAATGTCCCACTATTGTTGAGACTAATAATAAGATATAGGTTAAATTATTGTTAGGTGTGTTGTATAATTCAGCTCCTGTTTCTAAGTAGCTTTAAAAAAGAAGAACCATGTCTATGATTTGTTACAATAGTACAGGCCATGTTCTGAATTGCATCTCCAGGAGATACCCATTTGACTTTGTGGCAATTTTATCTTTTACTGTTATCTGTTTACTTACTATGGCTGTAATCCTCAGTTTTCCATCAGCAGAAGCTGAATTTCTTTTATGGCTGGGCTGCTTGTGATTGCCTCTCACATAATCATAGATCTCAGTTCCCAGACATTTTAGGAGACTAGTCGTGTTTGTTATTGTCTGTACTGCAGCTGCAGTTTTTCTGTTTTCATGACAGACCCAAACATACATAACGTGAGCATGGAAAAAGCTACACTCAGAGCATAGCTTTCCCGCTCCCAAAAATGTATTTTATAAACAGTTCCCCCATTCTTTTAGAACAATATAACTTGGAATCAATTACCATATATACTTTTTCAACTGCTTTATTCATAGCATTGGAGCCCTCGGTGGCGTAGTGGATTAAAGCCTCGTGACTTGAAGGTTGGGTTGCTGACCTGAAGGCTGCCAGGTTCGAATCCCACCCGGGAAGAGCAGGGATGAGCTCCCTCTATCAGCTCCAGCTCCATGCGGGGACATGGAGCTGCAGCTGATAGATGGTTTTTACCATGGATGGTAAAAACATCAAAACATCTGGGTGTCCCCTGGGCAACGTCCTTGCAGAAGGCCAATTCTCTCACTCCAGAAGCGACTCAAGTTGCTCCTGACACGAAAAAAAAAAATCATAGCATTGTTTCATATTTACAAAATAAATTGTTTTTTCTTCTCTTTGTGTTTGGAACATTGACAGGACAGGTCACATTCTGTCTTGTCAGTATTCACTGAATTGAGCTAGCCTCATATCCTCAGTACCGGAGATAAGAACCTTTTCTAGTTATTCTATTTGCTGTAGTTTCAAGTAGAAAAAATGCCATTTGCCTCACATTCTAAACTTATCTGACTTCTTGCAGAGTTTTTGTACTTGTTTAATGTCAATGCAATTTCTCAATATTTAAATTAAGCAAAATATCTTATACAGTGCCATATTGCCTATAACCACAAGAAAGGGAGCCCCATACTACTTAAAAAAACACTTGACCGGAACAATATTAGGTTTAAACTATTAAAACATGAAAGCATATTTAACTATTGAGATACTCATGTGGGATTTAAATTTTTAGCAGAGGTCTATTTCTTGTTGTTTAGATGCGATGCGCTACATGACTAGGTCCAAAAAAGTATTTTAGACATGGTCCAATGAAAAAGAAGGACTTTTGGTACCCAGGTACAAATGATGGTTCCCTGTTGTCTTAACAAAAAACTTTCCCCAAAACCCCTGTTTCCTAGTTCTAATACCATGTGAAGATGTGGGACCAAAAATCTTGGACTGTTGTTTTTCTCAACTGGCCAATCAATTACATAGGCTCACTGGGAAGTGACAAGCAGTTTAAATGACATTGGCTTCCAAGGTAGTACCATACTTTTGTTTAACTTTTGCTCTAATACACTCTGCGAATATTTTACTTTCTCCTCTGTGGACCCCCCCCCCCCCCCGTTTATTTACCTATGTGGCGTCAAGAAGCTCATAACTAAATGTATATTAAATACTCTGCAGATGACAAAGAGTTAATGGCATCCATAATGGCTAATGTAAGGTGGGTAGATATTTGTCCTTATGATTGCCAGAACATAGAAGATTTAACTCTTTTAAAATCTCTGTTTAGACCAGGCATGGGCAAACTCCGGCCCTCCAGGTGTTTTGGGCTTAAACTCCCACCATTCCTAACAGCCTACCATCTATATTCTTGGGAAGAGTGGATATGATCCTGCCAAAAGTAACTATGGTTATTTTGCATTAGCTAAAATCAGTTCTAAATCTCTCCCACCAAAACCAAACACAAAACATTGGGCACAATTGGAACCAATTAAATGGTCTTAATTGTGTTTGATTTTGGTGGGAGAGATTTAGGACTGATTTTAGCTAATGCAAAATAACCATAGTTACTTCTGGCAGGATCATGTCCACTTTTCCCAAGGATACAGAAACAGACCGATATGAATAAATATATCCTTCTAAATATAACTTCCATTTGGAAAAGCTTAATTCTTGTATATAGATTTGTGACATGTAGAAAAATACAAAGACAAACCAAAAGGAATCTTATTACATTCAGTGTGTTGCCAGATGTCAACTTTGGTTCTCTACTATATCCAATCAATGACAACACTCACAATTGCCCCCTCAGGGACAGATGAGAAGACTGGAACAACATCCTCGAATGGCACGCGTCTTTGCCTTTTTGCCATTATCATCATTCAATAGATACTTTCCCACAAGTGGGAAATCAGGAATGCATCTGGAGTCCTGTATGTGTGGTAGAAAATTTCCATGCACCACATGTCCCTCTGCAATATCTATAATGCATCTGCCAAAATAAATATTTTATTACATTTATTTTTAGTTGGTATTGCATATGTCCTCCTAAGATTAAACAGTCAAAGGTCAGGAACACTGACATGAACCACAGTTCTAAATTAGCTTGAGTGTGCATGTGTGTGCATATGAATGTAGATAAGTATATTTCTTGATTAAATGCTGAAGATGTTTCCTCACTAAAGAGGAGCAAAACCATCATTATCTGTCATACATGGAATCCAGTGGCCGCTAATCAAAGCTGAGCTGCATCTGGTTAAAATATACTTGGCAAAGACTTGCTTCAGTTGAAAGTTTTGCCGTGTCAAGGGAATCTTTCACTCAAAGCAACGACCCATATTGTGCTGAACAAACACATGAGTTTTTCATTGAGAACAATAGCTTAACAAACCACTTCCCGGGAACACTAGAAGAGAAATATGTGCCTTTGGCAGTTCCTGCCCTGAATAGTGTTTATTTGAAAACACTTCAAATGTGTCTCTATTAAATGTATAGAATAAAGTATTGAAAATATGTTCCAAAAAAGAGCCTTCCAAAAGCTGCCTGATCTAAATTTGCTAAGATATAGCACTGTGCCAAGAGAGGTGTTTCATATAGTGACATAAGTCTGTCATATAAAAACATGCTTATCGCAATAGGGAAACGGAGACAGATTTTCTTTCCATTGTCCTGCTTCTTTTCATTGGAGGTGGAGAGGGATAGTGGTGGAATGTAATACATACAAAACAAGGAAGTAGAAGCAGAATGCATAGAAAGATATCCAATCATAAATGACAATTGGGAAATAGATTTTTTTAAGGTAAAGGGTAATTCTATATTGTAGAATTAGTGTAGTTTGACACCACTTTAACTGGCATGGTTCAATTCTATAGAATTGCAGGAGTTGTAATTTCACAAGATCTTTCTTTAGCCAGCAATGTCAAATAGTGCCAGGGCTTCACTAAGCGACAACTCCCATGGTTTCATAACATTGAGTCATGATAGTTAAAGTGATGTCAAACTGCATTAATCCTACTGTGTAGAATATGTACTGAAAGAATGCTTCACAATATAAACATTTGAGAAATGAACTCTCATTCTTTTGGGTCTTAACACTGTGGATTAAAAAAAAAGCCTTGATATGCCAAATAATAAGAATTTCAGAATCCTAGAATGCAAGAATTAAAATATATTATCAAGTAGATCTATAAATCTGTAGTTTATTTTACCTCACCTGGGATATTCTCCTGGACTTCACATGGAATAATGTGTCTTGTAATAGGCACCATAAATTTAAGAAAAGTTTTTAATAAGTTGGAACATGTTCAGTAGAAGGTGACCAAAATGGTAAAAGATCTGAAAACCACACCTTATGAGGCCTGGTATGTTTAGTCTGGAGAAGATAAGATAGCCATGCTTAAATATTTGAAAGGATGTCATATTGAAGATGCAGCAGGTTTTTTTCTGCTTCTTGAGACTAGGACACAGCGATCCCACCTGGATATTAGGAAGAATTTCCTGATGGTAAGAACTGTTCAACAATGGAATACACTGCTTTGGACTGTGGTGGAGCCTCATTTGCATTCCTCCATTTGTCAGGAGTGCTTTGATTTTGTCAACCTGCATGGCAAGGGGTTATACAGGATGGCCCTTGTGGTTTCTTCCAATTCCTGTGTTTTTGTCATGTCATCTGATGCCCCAGATTTCATCAACCTGATATACGAGGGTTGAATGAAAAGTAATGCCTCCACCTTTGTAACTCCTCAGGAGATGGTAGTACTGGTATACGTCAGGTTCTGGCTTGTTCAGTAGACTCTCCTCTACAGTTCCACTTGGCAGGAAGCCTTAGCATTGAAAGATTGTGTTGTTAAAGTGTGAAGTGTGGAACCCTGCGCAGACAGTCAGTCAATGTGACTTGAGGAAAGTGCAGTCATTGAATTCTTGACAGCAGAAGGTGTCACCCCAAAGGAGATTCATCAGAGAATCCATCTGTTCCTGATAATGAAAGAAGATCTGCGGGGACGTCATTATGCTTCTGATGAAGACGTTGAGAGAACTGTGAGATGCTGGTTGCGGAAACAGAGTGTCGACTTCCTTCGTGACGGCTTCGGAAAACTTGTTCATCGTTGGCAGAAATGTATCCGATTGTCTGGTGATTATGTGGAAAAGTGAATAGTGGTAGTTAAAGAGCACATTCTAAGGTTTATTTCTGTGTTTGATTTATTAAAATATTCCTATCCCAAACCAAGTAACGAAGGTGGAGGCATTACTTTTCATTCAACCCTCGTAGTATGGTCGACAATCAGTGAAGTTGGGAATTATAGTTCAAAACCTGTTTTTGTTTGTTGTTAATTGCAGTCAAGTAATCTTAGACTTACGGCAACCCTATGGATAAAAGATCACCCAGACACTCTGTTGTTAACAACCCTACTAAAGGCCCGCAAATTCAGGACTGTGGTTTCCTTGATTGAGTGTATCCACCTGTAATGCAGTCTTCCTCTTTCTTTTTCTTTCTACCTTCCACTTTTCTGAGCATTATCATGTTGTCTAACAAGTCCTGTCAATTCATGGTATGTCCAAAGTAGTGGTATGTTTTGTCCTTTGGCTTCTAGGAAGAGTTTGAATTTCATTCACTCCAGGACCCATGTATTTGTCTTTTTGGTAGTCCAAAGTAATTCTGTAGAATTCTCCTCTAGCCTTACATTTCGAATGAACTGATTTTCCTGCCATTAGATTTGGGAACTGTGGAAACTGAAGTTTTATAAGATGTCACTGGAGCTTTGACTGCTTACATGATGCATTTTCTGCATTTTGGGACCTTGTTTCAAACAACTGTTTGGAGGACCATATCTCTCTGTCTAGGCCCAGTACTCTCTGTCCCACCACCCTTTCAGGCTGATTTGGTAGGGACAAGGGAGAGGGCCTTCTTCGTGGCTGCTCCCAGAATTTGGATCTTCTCCCCGAAGATGGTTTTGATTGCCGTATTCTTGCTGTCCTTCTACTGGCAAGTTAAACATTCTTGTGTCACCAGACCTTATGCTCTGTCTTTTAATGAATTCTAATGGTTTTAACTTTATAACTTGTTTAAATGTCTTTTTACTTTCTAAAAATTGAATGTTCACACTAAGTACAAATTTAACCTTTTCTATGCTACTTGACAGCTGTTAATATTTGGCTGTGATGCTTGCCTGGGCCCTCGCGGCAGAGGTCATCTCACTATTATAATTGGAGCCTCCGGTGGCCTAGGGGATAAAAACCTTGTGACTTGAAGGTTGGGTTGCTGACCTGAAGGCTGCCAGGTTCGAATCCCACCCGGGGAGAGCGCGGATGAGCTCCCTCTATAAGCTCCAGCTCCATGCAGGGACATGAGAGAAGCCTCCCACAAGGATGGTAAAAACATCAAAACATCTGGGCGTCCCCTGGGCAACGTCCTTGCAGACGGCCAATTCTCTCACTCCAGAAGCAACTCCGGTTGCTCCTGACACAAAAAAAACCCTATTATAATTATAAAGTATGTTTTGGACATTTTAGTACATTTGCATCTGCATTAAAATACAGAGCTTTTTAAAAATCTGATGCCACTGTGCTAATTAAGAGAGATGCAAGGAATGCCATGTAGAAGAAAATGAGTAAATCTATCCGTCTATTTATCTATCTATGCTGGAAAGTGCATTTTCCAGACCTTGTCAGGGCTTGTTTTAGTTTCAAAGAAGGAAGCCAAAACAGGGGAGTACCCAATAAAACCAGCAGACAAAAACCAGAGACGCATCCCAATTTGTTCAGTGGATGAATGATTTATGGATGAGCCCAACAATAAACTATTCATCAGAAAACTTTTAAAGACATATCTTCATTTTTAAAAGTTCCTTTAAAAGTAATTAGTTCCCATTATAGTTCCAAGGCTCCAAGATAGTTTTCATTAAATCTTTGGAAAGGTTATCCTTTTCTTTCATGTTTTCGTGACTTGAAGGTTGGGTCGCTGACCTGAAAGCTGCCAGGTTCGAATCCCACCCAGGGAGAGCATGGATGAGCTCCCTCTTTCAGCTCCAGCTCCTTGTGGGGACATGAGAGAAGCCTCCCACAAGGATGGTAAAAACATCAAAACATCTGGGCATCCCTTGGGCAACGTCCTTGCAGACGGCCAATTCTCTCACTCCAGAAGCAACTCCGGTTGCTCATGACACGGGGGGGGGGGGGGGGAATGTTTTCAAAAACAGAGGTGGGCAATCTCAGAGGATCTTTCCCATCTCTGGAAACTTCAATGAGCTTCATGCCCACAATTCCAAAACACAAGAAGAAATTTAAGTTACCGGAAGTCCACATCGGTTTTGTTAAGCAATGTAAGGAGACTTTCAAATTTAAGAAGGTAAAGCACTATTCCTAGAGGCTTTTTAGAAAAATGGAAGTGGATGGGGTGATCCCATGTTTAAATGTTACCAACAACTTACCTTTAGTTGCTTTTTTAAAAAACCTGAATGTTACCTGCCATTGAGACAGAACACATTTTCCTCCCTTATATGTCATTTTCACTTCATTCCACATATCCCAACATGAGGCACAGCAAAGGTCTCAACTGGAAGGAGATTATATTCCTATCCCATTTCACAAGCTCACATTTCTGTAACTGTAACGTTAATATAAACGTTTTGTTTCAGTATTGTTATTCCTTGGTAACTCATATTCATAGTGATCCCGTTATGTATTAATTGAGTTAAAGTAAGTAGTTCGTTACTCCTTTAATTTTATATGTAATTTGGTTTTATGTCACAGGAAACATAGATTAGAACCAGTGTGGTGTAGTGGTTTGAATATTGGATTAGGATTCTTGAGAACAGAATTCAACCTTCCACTAGGCCACTGGGTAGCCTTGGGCAAGTCACACTCTCTATGCCTCAGAGGAGGGCAAAGGCAAGCCCTTTTTGACCAGATCTTGCCAAGAAAACCTGGTGATAGGTTTGCCGTAAAGCTGTCATATGTCTCAAATGACGTGAAAACATACAACAAGAACAACATTGAATTGTATTGATAGGTCATAGTACCAATCAACAGAAGAGAATATATTGTTAATGGGAAAATATCTAGAGTATTGAATGCATTTGGGTATTTTCAGTAGTTGAAAATAGCTGTTCATCACTTCAGTGCTCTTTCTTAAGGGAGACATTAAGTTTTAAAAATGGGAACAGTTTTGTTTTTCCCTTTTGCGGGGATAATTTGGTGGTGGGGCTGTACAGATGTTGAGAAAGCAGTTGCAGACCATAGAACAAGATGGTGTGGAATGTGAGTCTTTAATGGAAGATGCCTGGAGGTTATGGCTAAACACACTTTTATGATAGCCATTGTAGTCGATGCTAAAAGGACTTAATTAGCTAATAAGTAAAGGAAGTTATTTCAACCGTTTTATTTAGTGCAAGTTAAAAGATTCATCCTGGACCATGTGGTTGTGTTTAAGTTTCCTGTTTATTTTCTCCCCTCTCTCCTCTTCTCTCTCTCTCCCCCCCCCCCCCCATTTCACAGTTCAGCTACATTCTTTGTATTAATCTCAAAGCTCAGAGGAATAATCTTAAATGATACCAGCAACAAAGGCAAAATTGTTGTAGCCATGAGACCTTATGAAAGCCAAACATTTGCTACTATGATCTTTTAAATACCATTCACACATTTAGAGAGTTTATTAGTGTGAGAATTGTCACATTTCCAATAAGAGCAGTGGATACAGGATTTTTCAAATGCATGGTCCTGGCATAGGGCACAGTCCATCTAAATTTGAATATTATTTTATGTCATTATTTCAATGGATGTGAAGATTTAAATCAAAGTATCTAACCTCAGGGACTTTATACTCTCTAATATATAATTATAATAAAGTACTGTGCCATGTTGAATGGTTCTGATTATTATTATTTTTTTGCAATTTCACATAAATTAATCATTAAGAATAAGTTGTTATAATAGAGAAATAGCCCCATTATGCAATCTTTCACTCAGGAAATGATTCATTATATATAATTTTCATGTTCAAGAAGAGATTGCTGGCCTATCCTGTAACAATAAAAATACTGGGCTTGCCACACAGCCAAAATGCCAGTATTTAAGAGGATTCAGTTATCATTGCTCGGGTCAGTAATAACCAAAATTAATGTCAAATCACCATCAACTGAATTGACATCATTGGATATTAATGTGACTGTCTAAAGATAGCCTTGTCTCATAATAAGTTCCCTGAAAGAGAGTACCCTAGGATTTTTTAAGCTTTGGAAATACAGGCAGAAAATAATGCTGCCACATGGCATGTATGATCAGAAAGCTTTGAGAATTTCATCATCAATTAAATAATATTTACACCCAAAATCAATTGGGGTTATTTTTAGAAATGCTAAAGAAACAATTCCATATGCTGAGAATTCAGAAATCTTGAGTAACAGTGAGCCAACTGAAGCACACTGTTATCAAATAGAAGTAAAAGAAGAATTTGTGGTAGGCAAGATAGTGAATGTTATTACCACTAGGCCAAGTTAGGGCATTCTGAGTTTTAGTTGGAAGGGCGGAATATAAATACTGTAAATAAATAAATAAATAAATAAATAAATAAATAAATAAATAAATAAGGTGGCACTCAATCCTGCGCACTTCTGAAGTTGACTCTCACCATCTGGGATTGGTGCATCATGAAGGGGATTTACCTGGTGGCCATCCATGTACCAGGTACCGACAACATCACGGCCGCTTAACTCAATCGATTGCTTTGCTTCACTCACGACTGGTCCCTCCATCCTCAAGAGATAGGTGACCTCTTTCACAGATAGGGGGTTCCAGAGATAGACTTGTTTGTGTCCCCACAATGTGAAGTGCAGATGCTACTGCCCATGGCTACCTCCCCAACACCATCAGGGATGCCTGGGGGATGCTTTCCTCCTCAACTGGACGCAAGCATTTTGTTATCTGTCCCCCCACTACTGTTATTTTCCATAGTAATATCCAGAATCCAGTCTCTTCCAGTCAATTGTATAATTACAATTACTTCGGTCCGAAGACCAAAATTTGCTTGAAGTCCCTAACATACGGACTTATCATTTGTCTTCTACTAGGCAGAGAGCCTTCTCGATTGTAGCCCCTCAATTATGGAATGCCTTGCCAGTTGAAACTCGAACCACCCGAGACCTACTTGCCTTTCAGAAAGCCTGCAAAACCTTGCTCTTCCGACAAGCTTTCAATGGGTGAAAAACTCGGGGCTATGTCTGTTTTTATTGTTGCTTTTATTGTTGTTTTTATTGTTTTTATTGTTATTTTAAAGTTAAGTGTATTGTTTTAATCTATTTCTGTAAACCACTCCGAGCCAAACTATAATACAAGTTTAATAAATAAATAAATAATAAATAAATAATTGTGACACCCTGGTGGCCTTCGCCACCCTATCCCACCTAGCCAATGGGAATTTCGTTCAACTGCCACGCAGACCAGATCTCCTGTCCTCTCACAGGGGACGCATATTCCATCCCGAGATAGACCACCTTCCTCTGATAGCATGGCGCATCCTGCCGCGCAACTCTCTCAGTTAGTGAGGCATATACTTGGTTTGGCCCATAGGTCTTCTACAAAACAATCTTGCCAGTATAAATGGCAGCAATTTTCCGATTTTTCTCAACAGCAAGGTGTAGATCTACTTCTTGCACCTGTGTCATTAATTTTAGACTTTCTTCTTCACCTATCAGATGCAGGGCTATTGCTGCCGTCATTGAAGGTCTATTTAGCAGCCATTTCCTCTTACAGGAGGATGGCAGGCCTTCCATCGGTGTTTTCATTCCCGCTTATTAAAACTTTTCTTCAGGGCTTTAAGAATTTCTGCCCCCAGATCAAGCCAATAACATTGCCTTGGAAATTAGACCTTATATTCCCTGCTCTTACTAAGCCACCTTTTGAGCCACTAGCAACTGCAGATGTGCCCCTCCTCTCTTGAAAGACAGCTTTCCTAGTAGCCATCATGTCTGCATGACATGCTAGTGAGTTGGCGGCTCTCCGTGTAGCTGCACATTATTTGATTTTTTTTCTGAGACAAGATTGTCCTTCGAACGGATATTGCATTTCTTCCAAAGGTAGCCTCTTGATTTCATCTATCTCAGGAAATCGTCCTCTTTGCCTTGTGTGAAAACCCGTCTTCACCAGAAGAGCGTTTCTTTCATTTACTGGATGTCCATCAAGCTCTTGCATTCTATGTCAAAAGAACAGCCTCATTTTGAAAAACAACTCTGATGTTTATCCAATATTATAAAGATACTGCACGGCTCCCTCTTTCTACTCAAAGACTATCCGGCTGGATTGTCACAGTGATCCGCCAAGCATATCAGATGGCTGGCCAGGACTCAAATCAGAGCTCATTCCACCAGAGCAATGGCTACCTCAGCGGCATTTTAAGGGGCATTCCATTAGAAGATATCTGCCGGGCGGCAATTTGGTCCACTCCAGACACCTTTGTCACCCATTACAAGTTGAATATTCAAGCCAAGAGGAATGCAGCTTTTGGGAAAGCTGTTTTGTTCTCAGCACTGGCATGACACCCTCCTCCACAGAGAGTAGCTCACTAGTCTACATCCGGAGCTTATTTCACAGACACCATGTAAGAAGAAGCAGAGGTTGTTTACCTGTAACCAGGTTTCTTCAAGTGGTGATCTGTGAAATTTGCACAACCCGCCCATCCTCCTCACTTTGTCATGCTCGGTTCTACAATGCTGCTTTGCGGCACCAGATCTGAGGCTCCAACCTGGTCTGCCACATTATATTCAGAAGGGTTGGAGCCCCTTGATTACAAAGCTTTACAAAAGGATCCAAATCAGCTGTGCCAGGCGCAGGAATCTACATTAGGTGTGGATTTCATAGATCACCACTTGAAGAAACCTAATATATCATTTCAACATCCCTACCACCAAAGTACAAAGATTGGAAAACCCTATTAAAACCACCTAATGTAATTAGAAACTAAAGCTATCGGTCATAAATTGCATCTTGCTTTCCCTCGTCCCATCTCTCTTCCTGTTGTTTGTCTTATATGGTGGACTTAAGAGAACATTAGTAATATTATTTAGCAATGAAGATCTACTGTTGATTTCTGTGTGTTCTTCTGAATCTAGATCATCAACAAAACCTAGATTTTGATACAGTCCTATATGGAAGTGCCCTGAATCCAATCATACAGCACCCAATTCTCCCTGAATTAATATTGGCCGCATTCTGACAGCCCCTTTAATGCGGGACTTCCTGCCACAAAAAGGGAGCCCTCTAGATAATGTCTTTGGAAAGCATGAATCAATTATTTATTTATTTATTTATTTATATTTCGCCCTTCTCACCCCGAAGGGGACTCAGGGCGGATCACAATGTACACATTCAAGCAAACATTCAATGCAATATGAACATAGAGACAGACACAGACACAGAGGCAATTTAACATTCTCCAGCTTCCAGCTTCCTGAGGGGATGCTCGATTCTGACCACAGGGGGAGCAGCCACTTCATCATCCACTGTAATGCCGACTTCCTCATTCCAAATGTTGCTGGATGATTTTTATGTTGTTATAAATTAGTTAAATTAGTCTCCCCACATATAAGTGGTACGTAAATTTCCTACTTGATAGATGCAACTATCTTTCGGGTTGCTTAGGGCAACAACGAGCAGGGCTATGTTTTATTTTAATGGTTGGATGCTCACTCCACCACAGGCTGGCCTCAAACTCATGGTCATAGTGATTTATTGCAGCTGGCTACTAACCAGCCTGCACCACAGCCCAGCCCAGGAAAACCAGGAAAACCCTGGTTTGTGGTGAATTAATTTGTTAGTGGGTTTATTCGGTCCTTCCAGGAAGGCATGGGATAACCCACTACTTCTGCTGTCTGGACAGCAGTCTAGACAGCAGTCCCGCAGTTTTCTGGGCTAAATTAGCCCGTAAAACCACGAGGACACCTACCCCTCCCCTAAAGCCCCCCAAACCCCTTTAAAAGTAAACTAACTTACCAGGCCTCCATTAAAGTGATCCGACAACTCTCCTGGTGTGTAGCAATGACGAGCCAGGAGAGTGAAGGGGACAGGAGCAATTTCCTCTCCCTCCCCTCACTTTCCTGGCGTGTCATTGCTATGCGCCAGGAGAGCTGTCAGACCACTCTAATGGAGGCTCAGTAAGTTAATTTACTTTTCAAAGGGGTTTGGTGGGCTTTAGGGGAAAGGTTTAGAGTGTCCAAATGTTCTCCCAGAAAGTTCAGTGAGAACATCTGGACACCCACCCCAGAAAACACATGCTTTCCGGTGTGTGTGTGTATGTGTGTGGATGGGACTTGGGAACATGCGTGTTTTTTAAATGTGAATGTATCCGGGATAACTGTATGTGTGGAACCGCCCATAGCTCCCTTTGGTCAGAGATTCATCCAAATCCAAAGCATGCTCTGCTACAGTGTGTATGATATCCTTAGAACAAGGATGATAAGGACAGGTTGCTCACCTGTAACCATGTTTCTTCGAGTGTACTCTGTGAATTCACACTAATGGAGAAGCTGCGCCTGCGCAGGTTCCGACGGAAACTCTTCCAAGCTGAAGTTCAAATTTTGGTGGTAACCACGCCCCCCCTTCCCAAGGGGCATAAGGCAGCCCCAGGCGCCCGCTCTCCAGTTCCTACGCCGCCAAGGCAACGAGAAAGGGAGAGGTTTGCCAGAGGGGAAGGAAGGGCGGGTTTGTGTGAATTCACAGAGTACACTCGAAGAAACATGGTTACAGGTGAGCAACCTGTCCTTTTTCTTCGTGTACTCTGTGAATGCACACTAATGGAGACTGACACGCTAAGGTCCCGGATGGTGGGACAAGGCAAACTCGACAATCAGTGAATGTCCAAACATATATTTATTAGGACATATAGAGATAACAGTCCCAAGAGACCAGTGCAATAAATTGTCCGAAAGGACCAGTGCAATGCAAACATGAGCATAGTAGAAGAGGAAACATAACATAGAAATTATTCAATAAACATGATAGAAAACACGCAATTGCGTATAGTGCATATAAACGCTATCCCAGGGGGGAGAGGGGAAAAAAAACATCATGGCCTTTGACATATCCGCCAGGATCAATAAGGCGGTACAAAGCAACAGAGCAACTGCTCAACACAATCAGGGAAAAACATATCCCTAGAGGTAGGTATGGGGAAAAAGACCGGCCCAAACTTGAAGGAGAGGTATAGAGAGTCACCTGCGGGTGAATATAAGGAGAAAAGACGTTTGAGAGTCAGGAGAGGCAAGATGAGAGTACTGATCTTGCGAAGGCCGAGTCCTTTAAGGCTTTATTGTCCAGCCTGTAGTGAGAGACAAACGTAAGAGGGTTTGACCAGATAGCCGCTTTGCATATGGAGTCAAGCGGAATACCCCTAAGGAAGGCGGTTGAAGCCGAGAGGCCCCTAGTCGACCTCGGGCGGATGGATGGAGGAGGAGGTCGCTTGGCTAGTTCGTAGGCCAACTCAATGGCCTGAGCGATCCAGTGGGACAGTCTTTGGGAAGAGATGGGATTACCCAACTTGTCCTGGGCATAGGCGACAAAGAGTCTTTGTGTCTTACGGATGTCCTTGGTACGGTCCCTGTAGAAGAGAAGTGCCCTTCGAACGTCAAGAAGGTGCAGTTTTTGCTCGAGAGGAGAGGAGGGGTTAGAGAAGAAAGCTGGTAGGACAATGTCCTGGTTGAGGTGGAAAGCTGACACCACCTTAGGGAGAAAGGTAATGTCCGGGCGAAGAACAGCGCGGTCATGGTGAAAACGTAGATAAGGCTCGTCGACCCTGAGAGCAGCAAGCTCGGATGGCCGTCGTGCCGACGTGATCGCCACTAGAAAGGCCAACTTCCAGGAAAGCAGACGGAGATCGGTCGAGGCAAGCGGTTCGAAGGGAGCAGAAGTGAGTTGAGAAAGTACAAGTTCGAGGTTCCAGCCCGGCGTAGGTGGTAGCGACGGCGGGCAGATGTTATTGTAGTCTCGGAGAAAAGTTTTGATCAAGTGGTGAGAAAAAAAGAGATGGCTGACCGTGGCGTTGAAAGGACCAGGAAAGAGCTGCGAGATAAGCCTTAATAGAAGCGAGAGAGAGTTTCTTCTCGACGAGGGTCATGAGGAAGTCGAGGACCACCGATACCGAGGTCAGAAAGGTGTCGACGTTACGGGATCGAAGGAAGGCGTGAAAGCGAGAGAGTTTATAGGAATAAGCCTTGGTAGTAGACGGCTTATGGGCTGCCCGAAGGACGTCTTGCAGGTTCTGCGGAAGGGAGGCTAGGTAAGAATCCTCCATGCAGTGAGATGAAGGGAAGGGAGGTCCGGGTGAAGAATTTTGCCGTCCTCCCTTGAGAGAAGGTGCGGCGAGGGAGGCAGAGGGCGAAACGTTCCTCTGGAGAGACGATGAAGGGCTGGATACCACGGTTGGCGGGGCCAGGCCGGAGCTATGAGAATCGCTGTGACCGAGATCGAGAGAAGTCTTTCGAGAACTTTCGGTATGAGGGGAATCGGTGGAAAAAGATAAAGCATCTCCGCCGACCAGTCCAGTAGAAAGGCATCCCCTAGACAGCCGGGGAAGGAGTTCGGGGGAAGTCTCGCTCCGTAGCGGGGTAGCTGAGCGTTGTGGGGAGACGCGAAGAGATCCAGAGTAGGGCGTCCCCAGAGGAGGAACAGACCGTCGAGGATCTCGGGATCGAGCTTCCACTCGTGAGAGGAAGATGTCATCCTGCTGAGGGCATCTGCTAGGTCGTTTTGGGCGCCCGGCAGGTGGATTGCAGAGACCTGTACGTCGTGGGCTATGCACCAAACCCAGAGACGGGAGGAGAGGAGCATCAATTTCCTCGAACCCGTACCGCACTGTTTGTTGATGTAGAATACTGCTACGAGGTTGTCCGATTGAATGAGGATGGACTTGTGACGGATGAGGCGGGAGAATGCTTTCAGGGCTTTGAGAATGGCGAGAAGCTCGAGGAAGTTTATGTGGTTGGCCCTCTCGGATGGGGACCAAAGATCTTGAACCGTTAGACCGCTCATGTGGGCTCCCCAAGCGTAGGTGGAGGAGTCCGTGGTTATGGTTAGCGACGGCGGGGCTGGATGAAATGGGAGGCCCCTGCACACGTTTTGGTGAGACGTCCACCATGAGAGGGACTGGCGGACGAACGACGGTACCGACAAGTACTTGGAGTTGTGGTGGTAGAACGGCTTGAAAGTGTCTATAAACCACCTTTGTAGAACCCGAAGGCGCAGCCTGGCAAACGGGGTCGTGAGAACCGTGGAGGCCATGTGGCCCAGAAGGACTTGAATGGCACGGGCTCTGACCCTCCGGGCGGATCGACAAAGGGCGATGTGGTGGCGGAGAGCTAGGAATCTGTCGAACGGTAGTGAAACAGTCTCTGTGACGGAGTCGAAGAGGGCCCCGATGAACCGGATTCGGGTTGACGGGGAGAGATTTGACTTCTCGGAGTTGAGTTGGAGGCCGAGAGAGTTTAGAAGACGCAGCGTGAAGGAGACGTGGTTTTCGAGAAGAACCGGATCGGGCCCGACGAGAAGCCAGTCGTCCAGATAAGGAAAGACCGTGATGCCATGTAGCCTGAGGTGGGCCGCTACCGCGGCGACGACCTTGGTAAAGACCCTTGGGGCCGTAACGAGACCGAAGGGTAAAACGGTAAATTGGTAGGTTTGGTCGAGAACTTTGAAACAGAGGAACCGTCTGTGCGCCTCCCGTATCGCCACGTGGAAGTAGGCGTCTCGTAAGTCTATGGAGGCAAAGTAGTCTCCCCGCTGCAGCATCGGGAGGATAGAGGCAATAGAGACCATCCTGAATTTGGAAGGGCGAATGAATATATTGAGGGCCCTTAGGTCCAGAATGGGGCGTAGCCCGCCCCCCTCTTCGGGACTGTAAAGTATCTGGAGAAGAAACTTAAAGGGTCCAGTTCGGAAGGGGAGGGACGGATGGCGCCTTTGGCCAGTAATGCATCGACTTCGGCCAGTATCTCTGGTGAAGGAGTTGAGTAGAGAATGCGACCTGTAGGTGGGAGGTCCGTGAACTCTAAGGCGTAGCCGTCTTGGACAATGCGAAGAACCCATGCATCTGAAGTAATGGACTCCCATTGATTGTAAAAGGGGGCTAGGCGGTCGGCAAAGGCACAGGAGGGTTGAGGCAGCGTGGGCTCTACAGCGGTAGCGGGCGAGGAGCTTTGGCAGGGGTTGGCGTCAGGTACGCCGGTTAGCCTGCGGAGGAGCGGGGGTGGTTCGACCGCGTTGCTTTTGCGGATGAGGTCCCCGACGAGGTTGGTGATGGGTTTGATTATTCGAGCCCGAAGGCCGCCTGAAAGAGTGGTGTCTGAAAGATTGCGGCGGGAAGCGGCGGGAGCGGTGCGGGAACCAGCGGGTGCGCTGAGGTTGCGGTTGGTCGCCACATTTAGACGCAAGAATTTTAAAGTCATGATTAGACTTGAGTTTGTCATCGGTACCGGAGTTAAATAGTCCGAGCGCGTCAAAGGGAAGGTCCTCAATGACCTGTCTGGAAGATGAGGAGAGACCCGAAGACCTCAGCCAGGCGTGGCGGCGGATGGATATCGCGTGGGCAATCATCTTGCCCGCAGTATCACCTGTATGTTTCGCCATTTGTATTTGGTGGTGAGCAAGCGAGTCTGCTTCCTGTTGGAGGGTAGTGAGGACGGAGCGGTCTTCGTCCGACATCTTAGCGAAGAAGGGCTGTGCCTTCTCCCAGATAATCTGCTGGTAGGCACCCATGCAGGCTCCATAGTTCGCCATGCGGCAAAGCAAAAGGTCTCCAGAGTAAAGTTTTCGACCCACGGCGTCGAAGCGCTTCCCTTCTCTGTCGGCCGGAGTGTTCGACTGACGACCTGAGGATTGAGAGGCCTTAACGACCAGGGAGTTGGGGTCGGGGTGGTGTTTGAGCCACTCCAAGGTATCATCGTCGGTACGGTACCAAGTCTCGATCCTCTTCGAGGTCGGAGGAATGGAGGAAGGGGTTTTCCAGGAGGCCTGGATAACGTCCAAGAGATAAGGCAGGAAAGGGAGCAGTGTGGCCGGCGGAGCTTGGGCCTGCACCCTTTTGAAAACTGGATCAGATACTGCTTTGGAAGTCTGCTTGATCTCCAAACCCAGGGCGTCGGCCATTCTGACCATTTGATCAGAGAAAGCACGAATATTGTCAGTAGGAGAAGGCGGGTCTGCCTCATACGCATCGTGGGGAGGAGAGAGGTCGAGACCGAGAGAGACCACCGAGGCCGAGAGGACAGAGTCTGGGCGGTCAATATCAACATCTTCCTCCTCAGCCCCTTGGGGGGACTGAGGGGGAGAAGAAAGCACAGTCTCGGGAGGAGGCATGGCCTCGCGGGAAGAGAGGGCCGGGAGCAGGGGATCCTTAGACGCTGAGGCCTGGGCTGCTCGAGCCAGGCGAGCCGTTTGTCTGCCACGCTCCGGTGTCGAGGTGGGAGGGAAGAGCTGTTGGCGCGACGAGTGAGGCGGCGCAAGGGGCTCCGGCACCGGCACCCTGACCACCGTTTGGGTAGAGTGGTGGGGTGAGTCCTGCAGCTCCCCGTCAGACAGGGGGTGCAATGGAGATTGAGAAACATCTCTAGGCCTCTGGGCTGGCACAATTGGAGAAGACCTTCTCGAGGAGGTTGCCGAGGAAGATGGCGGGTCTCTCCTTGAGGAGGCCGAGGAAGAGGAGCGCTGAGTCAGCCGTTTCTTTGTCGGCGGTTGCTTGGATGCAACCCTCAAGGACTTGCCAGGTGTGGGAGGAACCACAGCTGAGTCAGATTGCGCTCGACGAGACTCCTCGTGAGCCCTTTTAAAGGCTATTTTGATAGCAGAGGAGTACGGAGGGGAGCCGATACGAGAGCGGATCGAGGTCACCGAAGCCAGAGAGCTCGACGTCGAGGAAGGCCCCACCTTTCCGGAGCGGGTCGACACGGTAGCCGTCGTCACAGTACACGGTGGCTTGACCGGTTTAGCGGCCCTGGAGGTCCTGGACGCTCTGGACGAGACCGAGGAGGCTTTAGCTGTCGGAGGCTTAGCTGGTGGCGCCGACATAGCTCTCAGAGCTGAAGACGACGACGTACCCGACGTCGACGGAGTCAGTTCTGGCGCGAGAGATCTCTCGTAAAGCGCCGCTCTAAGCCTAGCGGCTCTGTTCTTTCTGGCCTGAGCTGTGAGAGCTAGGCAGAAACGGCAGGTACTGACCACATGAGCCTCGCCAAGACAGAAGAGGCACTTGGCGTGGCCGTCCGAGTCAGGAATTTTAGCAGCACACTGCGTGCAACGCTTGAAACGAGTAGTAGACATGCGAAGAGTCCGAAGTGAACCTTGCGGCGGAAAAAAAGGAACTGGAGAGCGGGCGCCTGGGGCTGCCTTATGCCCCTTGGGAAGGGGGGGGCGTGGTTACCGCCAAAATTTGAACTTCAGCTTGGAAGAGTTTCCGTCGGAACCTGCGCAGGCGCAGCTTCTCCATTAGTGTGAATTCACAGAGTACACGAAGAAAAAACATCTTTCAGACCAAGGGTCAAATTTGGTTTTAGAAAAGCTCTTTCAGATCATATTCCAATGATTGGTGGGACCAAAGGCAAAAGAGTGGGACATATTTTAGCCTAAAGCTTTAATGCGAGTAAGTATGTTATAGAAGAAGCATTCCAACCTTTTATAATGGGGAAACCCTATATAAAAGCTGGGAAACCACCAAGATGGGAACCCCAGAGGACCAGATTGATACCCTAATGGAATTTGGTATTTTTCTCCCTGGTTAAACGCCATGCTTAATTTGTTCAAGACTTTCAAGAACTGACTGACAACATTGATAGAAAATAGAAAGCCCTTGACTACATCCATTTTACATCAAAATATTCTCAAAAAGAAAGGTTCATTGAATATTACATTGCTAAATAATTTACATGATAAAGATAATTAGTATTTGCATTAACATTTGAACCCATAAAAAGTGACAATTTTTTTGGCCAAGTTTTAGTAGCAAATCTAATTCTATTATTTTTCTCTCAAGCTAATTGAACATGAAAGATATCAGTGTTCAGGTTTTTTAGAATGCCATTTTAAGTTGAAGTTTTTGTAGAGTTCACATGTTTCAGTAACAGTACAAAGATTTAATAAACCTGTTATAGGAAAAACATACAGAACAAAGATGTAAACTTCATTCATTTGAGTTATGCACTGTGTATTTCCTCTGTGATAGAAGCAGTATGTTTATCTGTTGACTTCCACGAAAATTTAGTGCCTGTTCCTACTTAATAACTTATTCTCTGTGTTTGACATGTATTTTATATCTTTCCTCTGCATGGATATGTAAGGTACACAATTGTGGGTGAGGAGCTTGAGAAAAAATACAGCACTGTCCTGAGGAGGAAATGGAGGGCATTTTTGTTCTATTAATTTATAGATTTCTCCCTCCTTTCCATAGAGGCAGCATTAAATTGTAAGGACAAACCAAATGAGAGTTGTTACTTGCATTAGTTTGCGTGCTATATTATATTTTCTAAGCATTTTAAAACTAATACTGTCTGACCTTAGATTTATTGTTCTTGGCACGGGGAAAGCCTTTTATAGCTGATTGACAAAGCTGCTTCTCAGTTTGTTTTTGATAACAGGAAAGAAAGACATTTGGTTCATATTTTAATATGAAGCAGCCTATGTTGTGATCCCTTCACTAATATTTTAATTGAACATAGTTATTCTTTGGTTTATCCCTCTCTCTCAATTTTTGTGATGTGGTTATCCAAATGGGTACAAAAACAACTTCGTGAAAGTTGCTTTCAAAAACATATATACTATGGAAAACAAAATACAAAGGACATATATTGGGAAGCCTTGGTTGCAGAATATATACTTTGCTTATTTATTTAATAGTTTTAGTACATTTTTTCATTGTAAGCCTTAGTGCTTATAGCAAGAAAGGATAGGAGGCAGCCATTTCCTAAAAATAATGAAACAATGAAAAAATACAGCAGTATAACCCCTGTGTCTGCAGGATTGGTATCTGTGGTTTAATTTTTCCATGTCTGACAAACTCTCTGGACATTTCTAGTTCTACCAGCACAATTCTATGCTATTTTTGATACTGAAATCCTTCAGTTCAATAGGGTTTGCTATTATCCGTGGTTTTCTGTGTGACAAAGTGTATAGGTCATATTTTAGAACTATTCATTGGAAACAAAACTGAGTTTAAAAAAAATAAAAAAATGCTTGGGAAAGTAAAAAAAATTAATTGAGGACAAAAACACTCAACACTGGGATTCCACCAAATCTCAATGGAATCATTTCATAAAGGAGAAAACAGTCTCTGAGAGAACCTGATGCTGAGATAGATAAGGCCTCATAAATCAATAGGAATACACTGGTAGCTAATTGAAGATCTTTTTGTATGGCTGTTGCACATGTCTTGTAACTTAAATATCACGTTTTTCATTTGTTGTAGCTTCTATACCAATACTCACACAAGGAATGTTGCTATAGACCAGTCTTGATGTTTCAAGCTAACTGTATTCAGGAGTGGTCATAGCTTTTAGTATTGGGTTTTGGGGGCATTGCTTTGCAGTGGCTCTGCTCCTTCCTGGAGGACCACACCCAGTTGGGGAAGCTGAAGGATACCTGCTCAGACCCCTGGCCATTGACCTGTCGGGTCCTGCAAGGTTCCATTCTATCCCCCATGCTTTTTAATATCTACATGAAACTGCAACGGTCTGGAGAACAAGCCCTGAGGAGCGTCTTAAAGAGCTGGGCATGTTTAGTCTGCAGAAGAGAAGGCTAAGAGGAGACATGATAGCCATGTATAAATATGTGAGGGGAAGTCATAGGGAGAAGGGAGCAAGTCATCCGGAGTTTTGGAGGTCCGTGCCATCTCTATGCAGATGACATTCAATTCCACTAGTCCTTTTCACCAAATTCCAAGAAGCCTCCTGGACTCTAAATCAGTGCCTGACAGCTGTGAGGGATTGGATGAGGGATACCAAGTTGAAGCTTAATCCAGACAAGACAGAGGTCCTCCTGGTCAGTGGTGTGGCCGATTGAGGTATCGAGTGGCAACCTGTACTCGACAGGATTGCACACCCCCTGAGGGCACAGGTCTGCAGTTTGGTGGTCCTCCTGGACTCAGCACTGATAGTTGATGTTCGGGTGTCGGTGGTGACCGAGAGGGCCTTTGCACCGTTAAAACTTGTGCGCCAGCTGCGACCGTACCTCGAGAATTCAGAATTGGCCATGGTGGTCCATGCCTTGGTTATATCCAGACTGGATTATTGCAATGCTCTCTACATGGGGCTGCCCATGAAGGCGGCCCAGAAACCTCAGCTGGTTCAAAGGTCAGCAGTGTCTTGTTTTGTCTTTCAAGAACAGCCTTAAGACACTGTGGTAAATAAATGAAAACTGCTTTACTTCAGCAAAACATAAAGTACAGTAGACTTAGTGAAATAATGCAAAAGAAAGCCAGGAAGTCTTACTTCAGACAAAGAAACAGGCATAAATCCAGATTTATTTATTTACAATATTTATCAGGCTTGAGCAAATTTTTCGTTAGTTCGTTAAATTCGTTTAAAATTCATTTCGTAATTACTTTTGAATTGATATTGAAACATCTGCTCACTGCCTTACAAATATTACGAATTTGAATAATAAAAGTACCTTTTTTTCGTTTGTTTCTGATGTCTTCGGATCGCCCCCCCCCCCCGGGGACCACACCGGCTCAGTAGAAGCCTTCCGCAAAGCAGGGAGGGAGCGAAGAGAAGAGAGAAGAGCCATGCCTGCCTACGCTTGGCCTTCTCCTCGCCCTGCCTCGCCCTGGAGCCGCCGTTTGGTTTTGCTTCTTCAGCCAGGCTTAAAGGGGAATACCAAAACAAGGCTTGCCTTCCTAAACGGAATCCTTAGAGCCAGAGGATATCCCTTTAAGAGATATCTCCACTGAGGAGATCTCCCGGAAAGGATTCTGGCACCAGCTCAATTGCAACAGATTCAGTGCCATGTCATGTGAGCTGTAGTTTTACAAAGTCCCTAGCCTTCCCTGCAGAAGAGAGCCAGTACCATGCCAAACTACAACTCCCAGTTTTCTATCAAATTGTTTTGGATTTCAACTCCTACAATTCCTAACTCCAGACATGGGCAAAGTTTGCCCTTGCCTGGTATAGAAGCATTCTGTTCTTCTCCAGACATGCCAACAGTATTAAGTGATAAAATCTTGGGCATTTTTTCCTTTAATGCTAAAAGTTCATAGGTTGTTCAGCAACAGCCTACTGGCTGGGTTGCTATGAGTTTTCCGGGCTCTATGGCCATGTGCCAGAAGCATTCTCTCCTGACGTTTCACCCACATCTGTGGCAGACATACTCAGAGGTTTTGACGTCTGTGCGAAGCTAGGCAAGTGGGGTTTATATCTGTGGAAGGTCCAGGGTGGGAGAAAGAACTCTTGTCTGTGGGAGGCAAGTGTGAATGTTGCAATTGGTCACCTTGATTAGCATTGAATAGCCTTGCAGCTTCAAAGCCTGGCTGCTTCCTACCTGGGGGAATCCTTTGTTGGGAGGTATTAGCTGGCCCTGATTGTTTCCTGTCTGGAATTCCCATTTTCTGGGTGTTGTTCTTTTACTGTCCTGATTTTAGCTTTTCTGTAGCTAAAAATGCATATAAAATTGATTCTATAGGGAGGATAAATGATTGGATTTCAACTCCTACAGCTTAGCTTTCTCTGCCAATAATGGTACCATACCAAACTAAAGCTCCCAAGATTCTGTAGCAGTGAGCCATCTTGGATATTGTAAGGGATTTATTATTATTATTATTGACACAACGACGTTGTATGACACAGCAAACAAGATAGATATGCTGGATTTCGTTTCACAAAATCACAAGTCGAACACTTCCCAAGTGTCTAGGACTGTGTGATGTATTTTCGGATGATGCGTGCAGATCCCAGTAAGGTGGCCTTTTGCAGCTGGCAGATCGTAATTTTGTCAATGTCTATTGTTTCCAAATGCCGGCTGAGATCTTTTGGCACGGCACCCAGTGTGCCCATCACCACTGGGACCACCTGCACTGGTTTCTGCCAGAGTCTTTGAAGTTCAATCTTGAGGTCCTGATAGCGGCTGAGTTTTTCCTGTTGTTTTTCTTCAATGCAACTGTCACCTGGGATGGCAACATCAATGATCCAAACCTTGTTCTTTTCCACAACTGTGATGTCTGGTGTGTTGTGTTCCAGAACTTTGTCAGTCTGGATTCGGAAGTCCCACAGTATCTTTGCGTGTTCATTTTCCACAACCTTTGCAGGTTTGTGATCCCACCAGTTCTTAACTGCAGGGAGGTGATACTTGAGGCATAGGTTCCAATGAATCATTTGGGCCACATAGTTGTGCCTCTGTTTGTAGTCTGTCTGTGCAATTTTCTTACAGCAGCTGAGGATATGATCAATGGTTTCATCGGTTTCCTTGCACAGTCTGCACTTTGGGTCATCAGCTGATTTTTCGATCTTGGCCTTGATTGCATTTGTTCTGATGGCTTGCTCCTGGGCTGCAAGGATTATTATTATTATTATTATTATTATTATTATTATTATTATTATTAGACCTTTCCACATATTCTGCACATTGTGTGTATGTGTATGTATATTATATATACATGAGCCCCCATGGCGAAGTGTGTTAAAGCACTGAGCTGCTGAACTTGCAGACCGAAAGGTCCCAGGTTCAAATCCCGGGAGCAGAGTGAGTGCCCGCTGTTAGCTCCAGCTTCTGCCAACCTAGCAGCTTGAAAACATGCCAATGTGAGTAGATCAATAGGTACCGCTCTGGCGGGAAGGTAATGGCACTCCATATAGTCATGCTGGCCACATGACCTTGGAGGTGTCTATGGACAACACTGGCTCTTGGGCTTAGAAATGGAGATGAGCACCAACCCCCAGAGTCAGACATGACTGAACTTAACGTCAAGGGATACCTTTACCTTTACCTATACACACACACACACACATATGCAGGGACTATATATATATATATATATATATATATATATATATATATATATACAGTATATATCACACACACACCAATTTAACAAAGTTTCAGCCACAAAAACAAAGTTTCTGAAGTAGAACAATGACTTTCACAGTAAAGACAACCCAATTTAACAGGAAATAAGACTTTCAAACCAGGAACAGATTTCTGCAATTATTAAAAAATGGTTTATTATAAAAGCTATGAAAATTCGCCAAAAATCAGAGGATAAGGGAAACGATCCAAATTTTGGTGAGCTATCAGTGTTAAATGTGTTCTACCACTGTACCAAGTTTGAAGAAGATCACTCAAAAAATGAGGGCGGGAGAGTCCTGTAAAATCTCCCCTCGTGCTGTTTTTTTTTGGCCACTGCGCATGCGTGTCCGCCATTAACGAATTACTTTTGAAACTAACACATTTTCGTTAATTTTGAATTTTTTGGGGGGCAAAATTCGGAAATGACATCAGAAACGAAACGCTGGCGCCCCCTACTTTTGAAACGAGTTTAGAATCAATTTTTTCATGGATCGCTCAAGCCTAGTATTTATATTCCGTCCTTCTCACCCCGAAGGGGACTCAGGGTGGATCACATTACACATATAAGGCAAACATTCAATGCCTTGACATAGAACAAAGACAAAGACAAACGCAGGCTCTGAGCTGGCCTCAAACTCATGACCTCTTGGTCAGAGTGATTGGTCTCAGCTGGCTGCAGCTGGCTGCTCACCAGCTTGCGCCACAGCCCAGGCTGCAGACTTGGAGCAGGCACACAGAGAGTGAAGGCATTAGAGTCAGTTTGTTACCAGCAAGAGCTAGCTGCAACTGCTTCTGCTTTTATAGCCCTGGCTCCCCACACAGCTGCTAGGGCAGTTCCTAATTACTCAGCTGCATTTCTGGCAGCTAATGTAGCTGAACGACGTCTCTGCTCTGTTTCCTTTCACCTCTCCTGGAATGAGGGTACTAGCAAAGTCTCCTCCTCAGACTCCAACTCACCCTCAGATTCATGAGCACTTTCCTGCTCCCCTTCCCCTTCTGAAGAAGAAGAATCCCTGACAGGCAGCCAGGCTTCTAACTGGAGCCAATTATAGGGAGCATACAACACCCCTATTGAAGCAGCTCCACTGGCTGCCTTTAAGCTGCCAGTACCAATTCAAGGTGCAAGTTATGATGTATAAAGCCCTAAACGACTTGGGCCCTTCCTATCTTCATGATCGCATCTCCCCCTATAATCCAGCGCGGGCTCTAAGATCCACTGAGGAGGCTCTCCTCTTGCTCTCACCACCATCACATGTGGGGATGAGGGAAAGGGCCTTCTCAGTGGTGTCCCCCTGACTTTGAAACGCCCTCCGCATAGAGATCAGGCAAACCCCTATACTGTCCTCTTTCCGCAGGGACCTGAAAACTTGGTGGTTTCAGCAGGCTTTTGAACATGATTAGTCCCTAGGACCCTCCCCCTTGGTAGCCAACCAGGACCCTGCTCTGCACTTTATCCATTTCCCCAGCCCTATGATGCTCTGTCACATCAGCTGCATGGCCAACTATGAAGTCCACTCAGAAATTCTGGTCATTGGTACTTTGAACCCATTTGATGGAATAGACTAAAACTAGATTTTAATTTTTATGATTTTAGCTGGATTGTATGTTTTTTTTTATGATGTCTAGCTTGTTGTATGGTCTTCTAATGGCAAATGAATGTTTTGCTTATGTTGGACACCATCCTGAGTACTCTTGGGGAGATAGAGCGGCATACAAATAAAGTTATTATTATTATTATTATTATTATTATTATTATTATTATTATTATCTGTTACCTCAGCCAAATTTGGTTGTAGATGTTCTTTGCAAATGTCATTTGGGCTTCTAGAGACAGAGATGAATGCAGCAATAGCCCACATTGCCTTTCTAAAGGAGAATGAAAAACACACTCTCTACCTTCAGGGCATCTGTTTTTTCAGGTTTCAGATCCATTCTTCATCCAGCCCACCACTGCATCCATACCCAGGTCCAGGTTGTGCACAGTTGTGACCAACTTGGATGTACCAGAGAAGTGATCCTGAGTATCATTTGCATTTGGAAAATATTGTGTACAAAAATGTGTATAATGTTGGTGTATGTGAACATGTGTGTTAATTTTCAAAGGCAAACATAATTACAGAGAGCTGGACAGGGGGGGTGTGACCCTGCTGGTTCTCTTGGACATCTCAGCGGCTTTCGATACCATCGACCATTGTATCCTTCTGGGACGGCTCTCTGGGATGGGCCTTGGGGGCACTGCATTGCAGTGGCTCCAGTCCTTCCTAGAGGGCTGTTCCCAGTTGGTGAAGCTGGAGGACACCTGCTCGGACCCCTGGCCATTGACCTGTGGGGTCCCGCAAGGTTCCATTTTGTCCCCCATGCTTTTTAATATCTACATGAAACCGCTGGGTGAGGTCATCCGGAGTTTTGGAGTGTGGTGCCATCTCTACGTGGATGACACCCAACTCTACTACTCCTTTCCACCTAATTCCAAGGAAGCCCCTCGGATACTGGACCAGTGTCTGGCCGCTGTATTGGCCTGGATGAGGGCGAACAAGCTGAAGCTCAATCCTGACAAGACAAAGGTCCTCCAGGTCAGTCGTATGTCTGATTGGGGTATTGGGTGGCAACCTGTGCTTGACGGGGTCGCACTCCCCCTGAAGGCACAGGTCCGCAGCTTGGGGGTCCTCCTGGACTCTGCGCTGACACTTGAGGCCCAGGTGTCGGCCGTGGCTGGGAGGGCCTTTGCACAACTAAAACTTGTGCGCCAGCTGCGACCATACCTCGAGAAGTCAGATCTGACCATGGTGGTCCATGCCTTAGTTACCTCTAGACTGGATTACTTCAATGCGCTCTACGTGGGGCTGCCTTTGAAGATGGCTCGGAAACTACAACTAGTACAACGATCGGCAGCCAGGTTTCTAACTGGGGCAGATTACAGGGCGCGCTCAACGCCGCTGTTTAAAGAGCTCCACTGGCTGCCATTTATTTTCCGAGCCCAATTCAAGGTGCAGGTTATCACCTACAAAGCCCTTAACGGTTTGGGACCCACCTATCTTCGAGACCGCATTTCCCCCTATGAACCCGCACGACCTCTTTGCTCGTCGGGGGAGGCCCTCCTCTCGCTTCCACCAACTTTGCAGTTGCGGTTGGTGGGGACGAGGGAGAGGGCCTTCTCCGCCGTGGCCCCCCGGCTGTGGAACTCCTCCCCAGGGAGATTAGGCAGGCCCCTACCCTACTTTCTTTCAGGAAGAGCCTGAAAACTTGGCTATTCCAGAAAGCCTTCGTTGACTGATCCTTGTGGGATCATGTTATTTACCTATTAAGCAGTAGACCCTCTGGATTGTTTTTAGGATTCATAGCACTTTAAGTATTACACCTGCTGTATAATTATCCCTCCCTGATAACTTGATATTGCTTTGCACCTTGGCCTGGATCTTTTGACCCAAATCGGGATTTTAATATTATTGTGTATATTGACTTTTATGACTGTTTTTAATCATGTTGAAGTTTTTCTGCTCGGTTTAATGTTTTATCTGATTTGTGCTGTCATGTCTGGGCATGGCCCCGTGTAAGCCACCCCGAGTCCCTTCGGGGAGATGGGGCGGGATATAAGAATAAAATTATTATTATTATTATTATTATTATTATTATTATTATTATTATTATTATTATTATTACAATGATATAGAATGAGGATTTGAGAAAATGTTCCACAAAATTTTAAAAGGGCAGTTTTGTTCCCTGTTACGCCTTTGAGATCAGTGTATAACTGGATCTTGTCTGATTAGATTGCAAGCTAAGATTTTTTTTCACACTAAAAAAGGTTGGGGTGTATGATTTGGACCTGATCCCCCTGAACTTTAATAAAAACGTGTTTGTTTAGACATATCTCATCCCACATTTTGATTCATTAGATGCATGAGCACCTAATTTGGTGCCCTTGGGGTCCCTTCCCACTCTGTGATTCTGTAATTCCATAGCAGAAGTGGGAAGAATTAGGCATTCCAGCTGTTGCTTAATTGCAGGTCCTGAAACTATATTTGTTTGAACCATTTTAAAATACTTCTATGTATATCAGCCCTGGATTTCCTTGGCATCTTCTTCCTTAAAGACAAAAAACAGCTGTGCTTCCTGAAAAGGTAGATCTTCCTCCAAGATATGTATGGTGAACTTTTATACATAGTCTTTGGCAAACACAGGGAACATAGCACTGTAAGAACACTTTAGAAGGTTCATTTCCCAGAACTACTAAATCAAAGAAAACAAAATATTGTAAATATCTATGATAATGAATAGGCTTGCAAAATTAATTTAATTTCTGCTGTTAGTAATTTCAGTATGTTATGTAAGTGTTTTAGGTTTTAAAGAATGAAATGAAAAGCCAAACTCAGTGTTCATGCTCTTTAAACACTGAACAGATTGTGGAGACGGCAGTAATTCATCATGCATGAAATGGTTGCACGATCAAGTTCAGAGTGATACTCAGGTTCTTATGTAACAAACTTGTTCTTTTCTTCCACATCTTGCAAATATATCTTTGTAAATGATTATATATTGATGAATGAAAGGGGAAAGCCTGACAAACTAGAGTTAAAATAATCTCTCCCTAGAGAAACTTCATCCAGTGAAATGGTGACCTTAGAATACGACATACAGAATAAGCCTTATGAAAAATAAATTGCAATACTATATCTTGATCAGGGAAGAAATAAGCAAAGAGTAAAGTTCTGTCTTTTTACATACGTTTTTGGCTTTGTCCAAATATGTGTCATGGTTTATTTTAAAAAACATACAAAATGGATGTTAAGTTTCTCTTTCTATACTACAACATTTCAAGCCAAAGTAAATATTTTATTGCCTAAATTGATAAGAATCCCCATGAACCTTTTGCCATGAAGAAGTATGAAGATGTACATAACATTTTACTTGCATCACTTCAGCACTACTTATCCTTATGCAGTTATCTCACTGCCCATCCTCCTCATGCTGTGTTACAAAACAAACAAACACATGGACTAACATGGTGATGTACAGGTGTGTTTCTAATTCTCTGTAGTTAAAACAGGAAGATGTTTTTCTTGTAGTCTTTAACTCTGGCAAAAAAGTTTACTTTTTTTTAATGGGTCAGAGTGGCAAATTGTCCCAGTTGCACAAATGCAGAGAAATGTCATAGTTAGGGTGATGATTCTGGTATGTTGCTGCTCTCCATGAGTGAACAACTCCTTTGGGATAATGGCTTCATTCAATAAAGTCCTATGTTTGCAGATTAATTAAAGTGTGTCAGACCCGTGGCAGCGGGGCACCAAGAACCATACACGGAGGCCAATTTCTATCTAATATCTTTATTAAGTAAATATATAAAAGTAATAAAAACAAGTGAAGAATATAGTTCAGAAGCAGACCTTTCAAATGAGGTCAAATATAGTCCAAAAATGTATTGTCCAATAAATGATATTAGAGTTCAAAGTTTTAATCCAATAACCGAAACACACACTATTGCCAAGCAATAGTGTGGGGAAATGCCAGAGTCTTAGGAGTCCTAGGCAGCTTGACAACAAGGCTGGATACAATCTTGATTCTTTAAACAAGGTCCGTGACTAGGAACAAGGCAAACAGTGATTCTTGAACAGGGTCCGTGGTTAAAAAACAAGGCAAGGCAAATCTTGAATACTTGATCCGGAAGGCAAGGAACTGGGGTTGCGAAGTCCAAACACGATCTTACTCCTGAAGCTGCTCTGTTGACTCCGCAAAGATTCTCCCGTGTCAGGCACCTATATTGGGGTCTCGTTTTCCCGCCAACAACCTCTTTCCCTAGAGAACGGGAAACGAAACCCAACTTTGTCCAGATGCAAGACTCCTTAGAATTTCCCAAGGGAAGCAGGTCTAATCAGCCTGTTGTTTGGCTGCAATCCGTAAACTCCTGCGATTCTGTTCCCTCACTCCTCTGTCTGCAGAATAGGACTGTCTCCTAGGGAACGGGGGCGAGGAATGCCCAAGGTCTGTTTTACTGACCAGCAGGTGAAAAGATTCCTGCTCTTGTTGAACCGGCGAAAACCCCATGTTTTCGTCTTCATCTGTCACGATGGCACTAGGAACAGGACTACAAGGCCCATGAGGCATCACAAAGTGCTGCAAACTGAATTGGGGGTGCAAAAATTGTTTACACTCAATTAGCAGGGAGTAATGAGGAGGCAGAATTTTGCTCTCAAGTCAAAGCAAACTGTTGGAGCCTCTTCTATTTCTTTCCCATCTTGGGACTTCTTAACATGGGGCATTTTGCCCTGTTCTGCCACTTTTATGCATGGCTTGGATGGGGCTGCCGTGCATCATCATATGATGCAGACAGACCCCACCCACCTTCCTTCCAAAGTGGGAAGACATGTTGCACCAGTGGGGATGTGACAGCAGAGAGGACTTGGTGAAATCATTTTGCTCAGAGTCTCCTTGGTTTATCATGGTTTCTGTGCTGATATTTCTGCCTATGCACTTGCTTTTTATCTGTTGTTCTCTGTATACCTGGAGGGTCAGAGATGGAAAGTAAGCATTTCCTACTTCTTTCCAAGTATCCAAGGAGTATGTGTGAAATGAGACAAGGTTTATCATCAGTGGTGATTATTTCTTGGTGACTCTTCCTAATCTTGAAATCATGCATGGAGAACATATCCTGTGGTTTCCTCTGTTTACCAAAATGAATTGAGAAACAGATTTCAAATCCAGTGCCTTCCACCTATTAGTACCTATCAGAAATTTTTCTTATTCCTAGGACAAAAAAAGAACCAATATCTCTAAGAATAATTTCCATTTAAGGCAGGAGAGGGCAACTTCTAGTGGTGATGGTGGCTGCAGTCCCAAGCAGGACTACATTCTGTTGCCACCACATGACTACACTTTACCTGCAGAGTGGTCCTCATTTCTCAGTACACTAAAGGCACTTGTATGGAAGACTGCTAAGAAATGCCAATGTTGTAGGCTTTATTTCAGAGGAAGGGGCACTGTTGGTCTTCAGGTGACTTGAGCACATGCACATATACAGTGGCAGCAACTCAATGATGTGTCACTTTAAAACAAGACATGCAGGGAACATACACATTGTTTTCAACCAGATAGCACCACAGGCATGCTGTGAGAAATATGATATTGACTTCAAAATAGTGTGTACACTCCCCATGCACCTTGTTTTAAACTGACATTGTAAGAATATTTCAGTGCTGCTGTGCTGCTGAAATGTCATGATGTAGAGAGTAATTCATCAGAACTGTACAGGGTGGCCATAAAATCGAGGGGGGATGTTTCCTACCATTAAAAAGGCCCAGAAAAGCTGCTTGTGTTCCTAGGAAGGCCTCCTTGTTGCTTGCTAAATGCCTCAAAAATAAAAACGTTTCTGCTTGGGAGTGGTTTAGAGGGATTGGCATAGTGGGCAGTAGTGGCAGTAGTGGAACAATTTCAATTTCAAATTAGGTCCACACCAAAGGTCACTCATTCGTTCTTATCTGAGTAGCTTTTGTCCTTTTCTGCCTTCTCAGATATGATGTTGAGGACTCAATTTATTCTTTTTCATTCTGCTTTTGAAAAAAACTTTTGACTCTGTGGTCCATCCAGGTTCATCACCTGGATTTTTGGCATAAGTACATATTGAGCTTAGATAGAAGGTGTCTGAGATTTGATGTTAACTAGTGGAGCTTTCCACTAGTGGACTGATTGCCCTATCGGGAGGCATTCTCTTCCATTTCCAAAGGAAGAATGACCTCATTCCCACAGCTGTTACAAAGACATAATATTCCGTAGCTAGTTAAACTGAGCATAGGTCCAATCTTAGGATAACACATTACAGAATTTGATAGTTTTTGCACAACCCAGTGCTTTTAAAATCCTCCTACAGGATGGGCAAAGTGGTCCCCCATTTGGTCCTGCAATGTGCTTATTGCACCCCCTCCATTTTCAGTGCTTGGAAATGAGTTGGAGAGATTGTCACAACAGGCTGAAGAGTAGCAGCAGTGAAAAAGGACCATTTCAAGCCAGGTCCACCCCAAAGATTGGACATGTTTTCTTTTTTCTTTTTTTACCTTGTAGTTTTTGGGTTTGTGTAACTCCTAGGGAAGGAAAAAGTGTTCCCAAGATATAGTTGCTCCCCCAAATAGATGCAATGTGAAGTGATATGGATGCTTCCTTACATATGAGTATCTTATGCCTTGGGCTGCTTCTATACACAATTTTCTTCTTTACAGTTATTTCCTTTCTCTTACTCCTTCCCATGGTACCATATAGAATTAGATGGCATTATTAGGCTATTTAGTTCTATTCTAATACAAGGTGGACTATACCTAACAAATGCCACAAATGGGGTTATTATTAAGATGACCAATTCTGCAGTATGCTTCAGTTCATTTCTGGGTTTGCGTCGAGGGGTATATGTGCCCCTGAGGGTCCTGGGATTTCCAAAATGGGCCTGGAACTTCCCTGCCATAAGTCAGTGTCATATTGTGAATAATACTTCTTTCTTCTAGGACATTCTTCAAAAGCTATCACTTTATATCACCCGTCCCCCTTTCCCTATTGCTTGTTTTAATATCCGAGTGGAGAACATAGGAAGCTGCTTTATACTAAGTCAGGCCATGGGGTCTGTCAATTTGGCTAGCAGTAGTCCTACCTAAAAACTCTATTATCCAAGTATAGACCCAGACTAGATCTTGCTTAGCTTTCATAACCTGGCAGGTGTAGTGTAGGGGGAAACTGGCAGCATTTTAAAAATGCATGCATCATATTCACAGCACTGAGAAGTGAATGTTGTCTGTGGCTATAAAGGTTGTGGTGTGCCCAAATTTTATCAATATTCATAGATATGAAAAATGCTAAAGAGAAGAGTTATAAAATTCCAAATATGCACAAACAGTTTGTAAGCTGGTAAAAGAACAAGCAAGTATTTCAAAGATTTTGAAGTTTTGGTGGAGAAAGACAGCAAGTTTTAGACAATTTCACATCATATTAATATCTTGGAGGAGGGCTCGGAATGTAGGTCACATGATAAACCTGGCAGAATGGGAAGAGATATGGAAGAAGAAACAAAAATTTACATATGCAGCTGAACTGAAGGAAAATTGGTACAAGATGTTTTTTAGATGGTACCTTACACTGGAAAGGCTAGCTAGATTCAGTAAAGGAAAAGGTAATAGGAAATGTTGGAAATGTGGGAAACACAAGGGAGACTTCATGGAGGTGTAAAAAAGTAAAAAAGTTCTGGCATGAAGTCCACAAAGAGATGGAGGAAATACTTCAAAAATTGATCTAAAACCAGAGTATTTTCTCTTAGGAATTACTGATTTCCACATGGACCCTAATACAAATAAGCTGTTCGTATATTTTGTAATGGCTGCCAGGATATGCCTAGCACAATTGTGGAAAAGCCAAGAAATTCCTTCCATGGAAAAATGGATCTTGAGAATCCTAGACATCAGGAACATGGACTTACTGACACAAATATTATCACAGGATAACTCACAAAAGCAAAGGACAGACTGGAGTAAATTGAGACTATATCTGACAAAAGAAAAAAATAGAACTTTATTGAAATAGGTTAAACAACAACCTACGGCCCAAGGAAGTAAAAATACCAATGCTGGTTAACGTATAGACACAAAGAAAACATGACCCACAATGCAGAAGATCTGGAAGGTGCAATATTTTGTGCTTTGTGTCTGTTTGGGAGTATTTTTTTTAAATTTATATTTTTTTTCACCTTATTGTTCTTTTATGTTTGGTCCTCTTTCTATCTCCCCCACTTTTAATGTATCAATAAAAATTAAATATATATATATCTTGGAGGAGTTCATTCAAATTCACAGAGCAGAGCAATAATGTTGTTTATTCATTCAGTCACTTCTGACTTTGTGACCTCATGGACTAACCCATGCCAGAGCTCCCTGTCAGCTGTCATCATGCCCAGTTCCTTCAAGGTCAAGCCAGTCACTTCAAGGATACCATCCATCCATCTTGCCCTTAATTGGCCCCTCTTCCTTTTTCCCTCCATTTTCCCCAGCATCATTCTCTTCTCCAAGCTTTCCTGTCTTCTCATGATGTGGCCAAAGTACTTTATCTTTGCCTCTAACATCCTTCCCTCCAGTGAGCGTTTAGGCTTCATTTCCTGGAGTATGGACTGTTTTAATCTTTTTGCGGTCCAAGGCACTCTCAGGATATTCCTCCAACACCACAGTTCAAAAGCAACTATCTTCCTTATGGTCCAGCTCTCGAATCCATAGGTTACTGCTGGGAATACCATGGCTTCACCTATGCTGACCTTTGTTGCCAGTGTGATGAATCTATTCTTCACTATTTTATCGAGATTGGTCATTGCTCTTCTCCCAAGAAGTAAATGTCTTCTGATTGGCCTTTGACACCTAATTAGATGTTGGACTGATCCATCTGCCCATTTTATAATAGTCCCCTTTTCTGAGATGTTGCCAATGCTATTTTGCACTTTATTGTCCATTTCTACCGGCACATTCTGTTCTGGATTTTATGAATTAGTCTCCTGTTTTAATATTGTATGTTTTTTGTATGCTTTTTGCTGATTTTAACGATTGTTTTATTGCTATTGATGTTTTACTGGTATAATTGTTTTATAGTCGTTCTATTGATATTGATTGTCTTATCGGGCTAGGCCCCATGTAAGCCGCCCAGAGTACCGCGGGGTATAAAAATAAAGTTGTTATTATTATTATTATTACTATTATTATTATTATTATTATTATTATTATTATTATTATTATTATTATTATTTCCTGGCTGCAGTCTGTGTCTGCAGTAATCTTCGCGCCTGGAAATATAAAGTATGTCACTGCTTCCACGTTTTCTCCCTCTATTTGCCAGTTATCAATCAGAGCAATAATATTGATACCTAAGTATTGCAAATATGCAGTGATGTGTGTGCATGTGCCTTCCAACTGCCTGTCGACTTCATAGGCAAGGAGTATTTTTGTCTTTTCAAGTGTAGCCTACAATGCTTAGTGATAACAACTAATTAATAAAGTGTAAATATAGAATTGCAGATTATGATAAAAGGCAAATTATGATAAATTCAGTTGTTTTAAAAAATCCCTTCTCAGTTTGAATACAATTGAGCTAGATTTTGGAGATTTATTAACTTTAACTATATACATTAACTCCTTTATATTCATGTTCCTGATTCTGCAAGTACAAATGATGCCACTTCATTCATGTGGGGCTATATTTTCCCATTCATAATGGAGTTAGATTGAAAAAAAAAACAGTTAATAAACTTTTCAGTAGAAGGTGAATTTCAGCCACATTTCATTGGATATGAACATTTTATACTATCAGGCTGGGACACAGAATTCTCTAATGAAGATTTGGTTGTGAATAAGAAACTGACGAAAAAGCATAATGATTTATAGTGCACAATTCCCAAAGAAGGGAGAGGCTTGGCCAGATAAAAAGGAAGATTGTTTTACAGTTCTGTATATTCCATATAGAGGACACGGCTGCAAACCTTTCACAATGCAGATAGTGAATGTTCAAGGCCAAATTAATTCCTGGTATTTTAAAGTTCAATTCAAGGGAATTACAGCAGGGACTACTTAATATAGATATCTAGCCAATTTAGACATCCATATATAAATATACATGCAGGTGTGTTGACATCTAAATGACTCATGTGCTCAATTTGCTATAGTCAAACTCATTTTTGTGAAGTTCTGCTGGATTTATTCCGAGTGACCAGGAAAAGAGAGCAGCGTGTGGATCCAATCCGTGTGACACACAGCTATTGATAAAACCATACTACTAATGAAATTGCCTTTTCTATTAATATGCCCACAGCAGAACAAGTGTAGTTCCACACATGCATGGTGTGTACCTTCCCACGCAGTTCCCTAAACTATTCTCTTTTCTTTTTGCTCAGCCAAGCTTGTCTAACTCTTTATTAAACAGACCTAGAGTTTTTGAGCTACAGCTTCCAAAATTCCCCAATCATCATGGCCAGTGATGGATTCTAGGCATTGTAATAAAAATAACTATTCCCAGTGCTGTTCATATCACACTGCCCAGCGACTCCCTCCATCCACAGTTGTATCTTGATTATGCTTTTCCAGTAAACAATCCTGTACAGTTCTGGACATGCTGTTTATGAGAGCCACTGCATAGTTGGATCCAGGTTCAAACTCCAGCACATACATCCAGTTCTGTGGGTGATCTTGCATTGATGACTACTGCCAATCTTTTGACCTTTCTTACTTGTTGCAAGTGTATCATGAGGTTCCTGAGGGAAGGCTGGTGGTGTACAATATGATAGGTATTCTAAAGGAGTTGTAAGAAGGCAATAAAGAGTCCTCTTAGAATTAAGTTCTTCGGTTCTCTCTCTCTCTCTCTCTCTCTCTCTCTGTTTTTTTATGGCCATGTCATGCAAAACCTAGCTTTCGTAATTGTATTACTGGGCCTCTTTTGGAGGAATAGGAGAAGGAACAAAGCAACGTTTGCCTGTCTTCACTCTACACAGTCTTGAAGATAAATAGTAGACAGAAAGTCTGAAAACAAGCAGAGAGCAGACATCTACAAGACTGTTTGCCCTTGAATTAGGTTTCTGAAATCTTGAGTACTTTGCCAGCTGGCCCATTTTCTTTTTGTATTTTTTTTGGGGGGGGGGGTGCTATTAAAGAAATAGTATAGTATTCTAAGCATTATCTTTGCGTAATGTTCTATGCATAATCCAATCTTTGCATTATCTTTGCACAGTGTTCCTAAACACCATGGCAATGAATGACTTGTAAATATGCACAGGGTAGGAGATTAAGGATATTATAAAGGTGCTGCTGTCTTAAACTTCCAACGAGAAAAAAACCTACTTCCCATTGAGCACTTTTTCATGTTATTGTAAATTATTTTTAAAAGACTAGATTAAAATCAGAATAACCAATTTTCCTAGTTCAGATAATGTTTTGTAAAGTTCAACAGGCCAATCTAACTTGAAAAACAATGAAATTCCCTGGGGGACACTTTGGGAATTAGCGACATACTGTAGAAGAAAATGTAAATAATGAAAGAGCAAAGAGCAAGGTCATAGAGAACACAGCCTGTTAACAGAAGGCTCTTAATATTGAATCACTGCATCTCTATAAATTCTGTCAGCAGAAAAGTCATAATCTCTGAGATATATAACTTGGTCTAGCAATTTGGTCTGAAGGTTTTGCATACATTAAACTGATTGTGGCTTGCATTCCTTAGAAATCTGATTTGGTAGGAAGTCCTATTAAAAGTAATGGAGTCTGGACTTGAAAGCTAAGCAGGATCAGCTCTGCTTAGTATTTGGATGGGAAGTTGCCACTGAATAGTGCCGTTGTAGCTTTTAGGATGTATTTCAAAGAAAGGAACTAGCCAAACCACATCTAAGAAAGCCCTATGAAATTCATGGGGTTGCCATAAGTTGACAGGTGACGTGGAAAGTGCATGTACACACACACACACACACACACACACACACACACACACACACACAGAGTCATATCAGACCAGGAAATCAACATTTCAAAAGATTATTATAGAAAGTGCTTGAATTGTTTCAGTCAATTATGATAATATTTGCTCTAGACAAACCACTTTTTAAAAAAATGTAGCAACTGATATAACAACTACTGAATTTCTGATCAAGGCCATTAGTAGAGAAGTTCTGCATTCTTTCTGAACTTGGATGTGAGTCAGAGAGTTGAGCAAGATAGTCACTCCTTCTGGGCTTTCTCAGTCATAATCAGCCTGAACAGTCCAATCAACTGAGTCAAAGGTTAGTGAGGGAAAACTGGAATTATAATGAGAAAATGGGGTTGTCTAGATAATTGGAGAAGACTACATAAAATTGGGCCATGGGAGTGATACAGAAATAGAGAGTAGAAATCAAGACCTTGCTAGAGTATGTGGTGGCTTGCTGGAGAAACATTTGATGCGTCAAAACACATAAGGTATTATGATAGATATAGTGAATATCTGTTCCTTTCCAGGTTTTGTACTTCTACTGAGGAAGACAACATCTCCTCTGTCTGTGGTGTATCCAATAGATTAGCCTCTACTGGTTTGATTTTTGAATGCGTTTGGAGCTTTGAATGCGATTTCCTGCTTCTTGGCAGGGGGTTGGACTGGATGGCCCATGAGGTCTCTTCCAACTCTACTATTCTATGATTCTATCATTGGGCCATGATTCCCCTGCAGATTTTTACAAAATTGTACCATCACTCTATATCCTAGGGTCACTGACCTCAGAAGAGATGCGATGGGAGTACAGAATAGGAAGAGATAGGATTCAAAGCGTCCTCCTCTGTTAAAACCCAGTGCCTATTTTCAATTTGCTTGTTAGTACGTAGTTGCTTAAAACTGTTGTCAACATTCACCAAACATTGTATCCCATTCTTTGGACTAAATAAAAATTATTAAAAATATAACTATTTTTCCTCAGTGACACTTCGGTAACAATTTGTATCTCTTTGTTTCTTCCATATCATCTTCATTGTGCCTAGATCTGTGAGGACAATTTATCCAGTTTTCATTGTACCAAATTCTCCCATGGTGTTTGCTTTACTGTCTGTGCCCTATGTCAGAAGATTTCACCTTACTTTCTGTCTCTGTCATCACTGGATTTTGAAAAATTTGGCTTGTTGCGGAAACAAGGATTGGTGACAAAGCTTCAGTGGAGGTACCTTTTCCCCATGATAACTCTTTCACAGTAGCCTGGTACCAAGGAATTGGAAAAAGATCCATAGTATATGTATTTGAGGGGGGGGGGGTTACATCAAAGGGAGGCAAGAAAAATGAGAGAATTAATATACACAACACAGTTTTAACTTTTAGCCTGAGGAAAATATTATATTTCCCCTGGAGGTGATTCGTAGAAAGCTCTATGGGCACAGCTATGTTAGCCAGATCAAAATGAAGCATTTTGGGCATTTTGTGGGACCAAAGAATCCCCATCCCTTCTGTTACTTTGACATATCCATTAAAGTGGTGTAGAACTTTACCAGGTCTGGGAACGATTCTCTATCACTGGTGTCAACAGTAGGAAATAAAGTTTGTCCTTCTTCACAATCTTCCCTGACAGCGGTGAAGAGGCTTGGTCTGCGGCAGATTATGACAGTTGCACTCCTCCATCCTTAAGGAGAAAGACATTAGTACAAAGCTTCTTCTGAAATGCTTTGTTACATTTGAATTTAATTGTAGTTCTGAACAGGAGACCGGTTTAGCTAAAACATCTCTACATCTCAGGCCACCTATTAAGGAATTAACTTTGATGAATAAGCCATATACATTATTATTATCAGTATTAGTATCTTTATTTATATTCTGTCCTTTTAAATTTCTGGACTTGAGATAGTGTATAACCATTAAAACAAACAGTTAAAAAGGCAAAGCATATAACATGTAAAAATGTAGTTAAACTATAAAAATATTAGGAACTAAAACATGTCATATAACCCTACTACCATCAACGACCTCTTTTTAAAAAACAACAGAGCTCTCTGTATTTTTTGTGAGTTAATCTATTATCTCCTCCTGTCTGATAACCTTTATTAAGCTTTTTCTCTTTTAGGCAAGTGATCAGGGCTGTGTTTTATTGCTCTTGAAACAAAGTATTTCAGTCTGAAGAATGTAATTGGTGTGATTTACTACATTTTAAACATATGGGCGAGAGACTCCACGGCATTGCACTTAGGAATTGTAGACAAAGAAGAACTCACTGAACCTGAGCAGAATTGTTTTCTTTCTTTTTTATACAGAAGGAAAATATACTTTATCTCTCTCTAAGTGCATTTCTGTTTATAATGTACTATAAAACCTAAAAGTGTCTATCATTCAGGTAATTGAAAAAGGAATGTGCCAGAATGAACAGATGCTAAATTAACTGTTGAATGCATTTAAAAGGACAGGCTTTCTTGTGATTCTTTTTTTAAAAAACATACACACACCCTTGTTCCTATCATCAAGTAGCACAAGCCTGTACATAAACTAAAACTTTAAACAGAAAGTTGGTATACATCCCAAAACCAAATAAAAATTCAGAATGAAAAGGAGGATGGGGAAAAGCTTGAACCAGGAATGCTTTTCTGGAATATTTACCCTATCTTAAGGTATATATATATATTTGTGAGAAACATTGACTGAGACCTATGCTGCCATATAAAATTCAGATTATCTCCTTTGAACTGGATTACATGGCAGTGTAGACTCTGATAATCCAGTTCAAAACAGATAATGTAAGTTATCTGATTTGATATTTCTTTCGTGTTAGGAGTGGCTTGAGAAACTGCAAGTTGTTTCTGGTGTGAGAGAATTGGCCATCTTCCAATCAGAACAGTAAATAAAGAACAACACTCTGAAAACAGAGGAATGACAGACATGAATCAATCAGGGGCAGCTAACACGTCTGAACAAAGGATCCCCCCAGGCAGGAATGAAACCTGCAAGGCCATTAATGCTAATCAAGGTGATTAATCCCAACATTCACACTATCATCCAACAGACAAGAGTTCTTTCTCCTACCTTTGATCTTCCACAGATATGTAAACCTCCCTTGCTTAGTTTTCCAATATACCTCACAACCTCTGAGGATGCCTGTCATAGATGTGGACAAAACATCAGGGGGGAATGCTTCTGGAACATGACCATACAGGAAAATGCACAACAACCCAATCCTATGGCCCATCCCACCCCCACCCCACAGTTTCCTTGAGCAGTCTGAATAAACACTGTGTATGAAATAAAATACCCCATGTAGTGCTATCAAACATACTAAAAGGTATTTAACTGCGATTTTCACCCGCATTTCAAGAAGGCAAGAAGGATAAACCTTCCCTCCCTTCTCCCTGCTCTGATTTTTTTAAGGAATAGTGAATAACAGGCTACATGGGAAGGACACTGAAACAACACATCCTTTTCTTCTCTGATTCGCAAAAATGAATGACATGGGTCATGTAAAATTAGACAGGAGACTACATATGGCTTACAGGCAATAGGGTATCCAACCTTGAACTAGAGATAGAAACCAAGGGCATACTTCTTTGAAGGGGATGCATATTATAGCTATAGAGTATCATGTTGATCAAAGAATGTCCAAAATGCTGTTGATGTATGGATGTTCCTCAAATCCATTTTGTCCAAAGAACACATAAAACCCTGTTGAGATAGGCACCTTCCCAAAGATCTCTGCCCAGAGAACACAGAAATTTCTGCTGAGTTATGTACATTCCTCATGCCCTGTTGGTGACTATGTATACTGACTAGGAAATGTTAATACATTGCATCTTCACAGACAGATGCTATTTACATTCTCTGTGAAGCATGGTAAATGTGGAAACCATCCAGTTCCTTTGTAAGTTCACTGTTGAGCCTCCATTAAAATAACAACAAAACAATCGTATCAGTTAAGGCTACTACTGTAGTCTTATACAAACAGAACAATAACATAAGACTGGAAGCAGTACTAATGTTGACGGCACTACAGGACATTCCCTATCCTGTTACTGTTTAGAAGGGTTCACTTGCTGATTATTCTTTCTCACATTTCTTATGTTTTGACCAAAAAAGTAATGGCATACAGGTTGACTCATCATCAGACATGATTGCTGTAAGATCATGATATTTACGGTGTTAGGACCAATAATGCATTAAAAGGTTACAACTATTTGCTATCACTTTAACTGCTGTGACTTAATTCAGTTAAATCCTGGGATTTGTAGTGCTTAGACTTTTCTGCAAGGGAGTTTGAATGGTGTAGTTCAGAGGAATGGAATAAGAGTTCTCTAAAAGAAAATTCTAAGGGCTTTATCACACTACACTTTTAAAACACCACTATTCTACTTTAATTCCGATGGCTGCTTCCTGTGGGATCCTGGGATTTGCAGTTTAGGGAGGGGCCTTTAAAATTCTCATCCAGAGAGCTCCTAGACTTCACAAAACTACAAACCCCAGAATTCCACAGATGGCAGTAATAGAATTTAAAGTGGAATAGCAGAGCTTTAAAACATAGTTTGATAACCTCCTAAGTGTATCTCCAAACTACTTAATAAATAATAATAATATAATAAAACTTTATTTATATACCGCCCTATCTCCTCAAGGGACTCAGAGCGGTTTCCAGCATAACAGGAAACACACAGTCAGTTAAGACATACAGCAATTAAAACACTTAAACACATAGACAAGAATGCATCAAACAGATAATCATAAAACACACATCCTAAAAGTCTATTAGATGTAGCTATGCAAGTTTTAAAAAGGTATCAAACTGCTTACAATTGTGTAGTGTAGATTTACCCAGTTACAATTGTGTAGTGTAGATTTACACAATGAGCGTTCTTGTATGAGCTGGTTTCTGTGAAAGAGCTAGGTTGTTGAATTATGGAACACCACAAAAAATATACAATATTTACTGTTAAAGGTTGGATTTTAAAAGAAGGGCAAAATGGAGAAGCCGTGGAGGAAATAGGGAGAGATCTATCATCCTAACTCTCACTACCTGGGTATTGGAGGGAGAGAAGAAGCAAGCAGAACTCCATCATGCCTAGGCCCACCTACAGGTGAAAAACCCCTCCCCATCCTAACTGCTATTGCCTGTCATAGAAGCAAATGAAAGGCCCTCTCTCTGTCCTAACTGCCACTGCCCTGGCCTTGGAGGGAAAAGAGAGACAGGCACAGCTCCATCATACTTACATGCAGAAGCTGATAAAAGGCCCTCCATCCATCCCTACTGCCTCTTCCCTGATCTCAGATAGGGAGAAGCAGCAGCAGTATCTGGTGGACTTCTCCCACACAGCCACCCCTTTTACCTTTTGTGTCATATCTAAACTTTTTGTTCTTTTACTTGTAAAACACAATGTACTGTGATGGTGCTATATTGATAAATTATTATCATAATAATCACAAGAAAGAACTGGAAAACCTTTACTCTATCCACAAAACATGTTATCAGCAAAGAAATCATTTCTATATTCACAGCAGAGTTCTTTGTCAATAGCCGAGGTTGTTTTATGGCGATGAGCCTGATCCTCCGGGAGACAAGATAGTTTTTGCTAAAGCCGCATCCAAAGTCTGTTGAGTGCAGGCAATGCTATGTATAGACAGGGGACAGTAAATAGTCTGTGCCAGAAAAGGTCTGTGTTTATATCCAGAGCATCCAAAGATATGTGTTTAGGTCTGTGTGAACACAATTATGGGATGAAAACCAACAAGATTTTTAAAAACATTCACAAAACCTGGTTTGAGTCTGTAATGTTCACTATAGATACAAGAGGCAGAGAAATGAGAAATTTGTATCCTTTGCTATCTCTTGCTCAAAGCTGAGGAGATTATGATGATGAAAGTATGCCATTGTGGTTTTTCCCACAGAAAGATAGTGTTTCAATCTATAAACATTGTATCTTTAACTCTTACTTTTGCAAACATAAGACTTTTACAGACATTAAGTCTACCAAATTATAGCCACTTATTTTGGCGTGATCTATTTTGAGCTAAGAACCACAAGAAGGGCTGCCAAACTTATTTCTTTTCATTACCTGTTCTATGTCTGGGCTTAAAGTTTAGATTTTAGAAAATGGAAAAAAGCTGTTTGTGAAATCACAAGGCTCTAGAGCTCTTAGTTTCCTCTTAGTATCAACGTTTATTTATTTAGTTTTGGGCTGGGTTTCAAGCGGACAAAATTGGAAACAGAGAAGGTGACTCTGAATACCATTTATCTGTATGTAAGTGAACATTCAGTGTACATTTAATTTAAAAAATTGCTGTTTCCTACAAGAGGGAGATATTTTTCACATTGTTAAAACATTTTTAGAGGTCACTAGGTGGTCATGTCATCAGCAGGGAGTTCTTGTTTGGCAGAAGGCATTAGCAGTTAGTAACAAATGCCTCCCAAGATCCTGCGTTCAAAAGAAGTTGCTTTGCAAGTAACAAATGCTTACAACCTGAAAACTAAAATATAAAAAGTAGTGACAAGGGTAAAATGTTTAGAAATGTAAAACAGCATTTTTAGTCACCAAATTGGACTGTTGAGTTGAAGATTATGTGTTTACTTTACACCAGTTTACAGAAGCAATAATATCTTAACTACTTCACTTGGAAGTTGCCTCACTTCCATTCCTTGACTGCTATTAATTTTGCCCTGGTGCAAATACATGTAGGCTAAAGCTTGGAATATATATACATATATTTAAACTCAATTAACATTTAAGTTACAAAAAAGAAACGGTCAAGATGGGGCCTAAAATGTGTGTGGTTTGCTCTATTGAAAATAAAGCCACTTAAAAGACCAGTATCATCTCTCATTGCCCTTTGAAGATTTATGGCCAAGGTCACATTTTGCATTTTTTGGGTATCCTATTACATTCTAGCATCACTCTATGAGGGCAGCTGAGGGAAATGAACTGATATCCACAGAAGTGCATGCTAAAAACCCCACAGCAGTCCTAATAGTACTATTATATTCTTCCCCCTCTTTTTTATATACTGTGACAGGCAGCTATTTCTTCACTGGCTACTACTGTGGGCCAGGGCTCATTTCAAACAGGTGATGGCTGCATTAGCTCAAGCCATTGCTGCATAACATTTGTAGTTTTTGCTCAACATATGCTTTTAAAAGTAATGGGGTAAAGTAGTAATATATTATTGGACTATACTTTCCAGCATTTGTCATCAATAGAAGTTGCAGTCCAATGATATCTGGAAGGACACATGTTTCTCTCCCAAATGCACCAACCTATTTAGAGGTAGAGCCCACTTGATTTAGTGGGACTTCTTTTTAAATAGATATTAAAAAATAGTACAGTGGTTGTACTGAAGTAAGCATCTTGCAACATAGCTTTTACACACTGAGATTCCATGTAACACAGGCACAATTCAAAAACAGGTAAGCCCTACTGATGGTGGTCCTGTTTCAGGCATAATAGTCCCATGGTGGAATGAACAATGAATACATGTAGCCAGAGGTGTGCAAGGAAGTGGAACAGGATGGGATATATTCATCTGACAAGGTTTAAAAAGACATCATTGGACAGCACCTTGCACTTAATCATACTCTCCCCAGTCCCCTATTCATTCTTGCTTTTATCTTCTGATCTCCCATATGTTATGTCTCCTGTTAATATATATTTTGTACATGCATGTCCGGCTTAGCTTCTGATGGCCCTCCTTTAGTTAGTGAATTTTCATTTTGCTATATATGGCCTGGATATTATAGATTGCTCTCTGCTGTAGCAGATCCTTTGGACTGCTGGAATCTTTCTGTTCCTGTTTTGGGATGATGATGATGATTATGATAGTTGCTTTTGTATTGCTGTATTGTATATTTTAATCATATACATCATGGTGTAGCCATTGTAGTATTGAACTTGGACTCTGGGAGTCTAAATCCTCTCTCAGCCATGAAAACCCATTGGGCAAATTTGGGCCAATTTCCTCTGTGTTAATATTGACTAGTAAACCTAGGTCAGGGTTACTGTAAGTCATAACTTGAAGGCACATAACTACTGTACTAATATTTTAACAGATGGTCACCATCCACTGAGTACATTGAAATGGCAAAAATGTAATGATTCACTGTCTATTTTGTTTCTGTTATTATATAATTTGCAAATGGATTAAGACAGGGTCTTAACAGTCTGTTGAACATGCATTTTTCTAAGTAAGGACGAGATTGTAGTTTGCAGCAGTGTATGATACTTTCAAGGCAAACCACTTTCTGTTATTTTAAAAATTCATTTGCATCTCCAATTTCCCCAACTAAAAACCTCACAATGTATATTCATGCCAATTTATACACCTGTAATTTATGATACTGTGTTGACTGTGGAATTAAAAGTCAACATAAAAAAATAACTACTCTAGTTGTTGCTAATCTCTTTGATGGTCAGTACTTTTATGTTGAATTTTAAGTTGAAATACTAAACATAAAACAAGCAACAATAAAAATGAAGATACTCATGCCATAATGACTCACTCACCAAAAGTAAGGATAATAATTCTCAACACACTTGCAAAACAACCTGCAGAAAATTATTTTAAGTCTTATCTTACTTATGAATGACCAGCAGAGTTAAACATTTATCTTGATATTTGAAATGAAGTTTGGTGACCTCAAATAGACTTGGACATGAGGGTGTTTTTTTCTAGAAAGAAGCAGCAATTCTCAAGGTTAGTCTCTGATTTGGACTGAAATCTGACTGAAATCAAGTTGGAGAGGAATAAGCAACTTACTTGCCTGTCTTCTGCCATTCACCTCCTATGCAAAGTCCTGAGTCCCTCCAATCCCCCTTTTCGCTTCCTTTTAAATTATGTAATTGTCTTACTCTTTGAGAAAAGCATTTTTCCATCCTGACATTTTCACAACCCCACACTCTATTGTAATTATTTGTCTCTTGCTATTGTGTCTGGGGCTCTGAAATTATCAAACTGCCAGCTGATATGTGTGACTTAAAGGGAAGATAAAAAGGAAAATAAAGAAGTAATTAATTGTGTAAACCCCAGAGTCAGTGAAATTGACTTACATGACAGCACCTTCTTATTTATTTCAACGCCTACCTTCTATACCCTTGATTCAAACAGGGAAATATAGGAGAAATTCACTGGGCCAAATTTACTATCAAAGGACATCTGCCCACATGCCTTTCATCTCTTATTGTTTATTTTTTATCTTTCCCCTTAGTACTGGAATCCAAGACATTCACTACACAGTTAAGGTAATAATAAAAATGCAACTCACTATAGCTGTATATATATAATAACAGGTGCAACTAAAAGCAGAATGGTAGAAAGCCTACATAAAACAAGAGGAATATACTGCTACACCAATTTAAGTCCATGTCTCCCCTTGCTCTTTCCATAATTTAAAACTTCATTCACTTCTTCACAAAGGGGAGAAGAAAGCAATTTGGAGGAAGAAGATGCACTGTCACGGGCTCTTGGAGAAAATAAATGAAGGTGTATTCTCAGATGGAGTGCACTGTCTTTTTCCTTCTCCTTAGAACAAAGACCAGCTGCTTCCTCTTCTGAATTGCCTTCCCATCCTACTCCTCTAAGGACAGCAGCACCCCCTTCCTTCCACACCTCCCAGCCTTTACAGTGGTGGAGAGGAGATTAGGATGGAGCAAGAGAATAGGAGTTCCAAAAGGAGACCTTAGTTTTTCCCTATACAGCTTAAGTCTAGGGTATTTGAAGAACCTCATCTCTCTCTAGGAACCTGTTCGAAATTTGTAATCATCTGGGGAGGGCCTTCTCTCTGTCCCACCACCTGCTCAAGCCTAGTTGGTAGGAACAAGGGAGAAGGCCTTTTTTGGGGACTTCCTCCAGACTTTGGAACTTTCTGCCAAGAGAGACCAGGATGGCCCCATCCCTGCTGGCCTTCTGCAAGCAGATCAAGACCTTCCTCTGCCAGCAGGCTTTTCGGGCAGATGAGGGGCAGGCTGCTGGGGATGTTGTGGGTGGGATATAGGGTTTAGTTTTTAAATGACATTTTAATTGTATTTTAACTGTATCTTAACTTTGTAGTCATGACACAAATATTTGTTTTGTATTTGCCATGTTTTTAAACTACCTTGAGTCCTTGGTGGTACATCGGGTTATACCGCTGAGCTGCTGAACATGCTGACCAAAAGGGTGGTGGTTCGAATCCGGGGAGCAGAGTGAGCTCCTGCTATTAGCCCCAGCTTCTGCCAACCTAGCAGTTTGAAAAGATGCAAATTTAAGTAGATCAATAGGTACCACTTCTGCAGAAAGGTAACAGCGCTCCATGCAGTCATGCTGGCCATATGACCTAGGAGGTGTCTTCAGACAACACCGGCTCTTTAGCTTATAAATGGATATGAGTACCAACCCCCAGAGTCGGACACAACTAGATTTAATGTCAGGGGAAAACCTTTACCTTTACCTACCTTGAGTCCCTATGTGGCGATGGGCAGGATATAAACAAATAAATAAAATAATAAAATAAATTCTTGTTGTTAAATGCAGTTACCTTGACTTTAACGTGTGGTGATCCTATGAATGAAAAACCTTCAAGTCATCCTGTCTTCAAAAGCCCTGCTTAGGGCTCTGATTTATGTAATGGTATCTGCCCATCTGCAGTCTTCATCTTGTAGCCCAGCCTTCATCTGAGCTGTCAGGTGAGCCTGAGGTTGGGCCTATTCAGCCTGTGATTGTCCCTGCACATGCTTTGTCAGAGGACTCTGGATTTGGGCCTGAGATGCAGCAAGAGTTTGTTCCAGTAGATTCTGAGACCAGAGACATAATGGTTGCAAGTAGGCAACTTGAACCGCATTCCTCAAAGCAGTCAAGGTCAGATCTCCTGGTGCCAGATGGACATTCTAGTTTGGATTCTGGAAATGATAAGGAGGATAAGGCTAATGAGCTTGACAGAAGGAAGGCGATAACTCAACAGAAGAAAGAAAGGGAGTATGTCAGAAGGAGTAAATGGTTGCTTTTGAAACAAAATAATGAGCAGACTTCTTACAGGAAGGGACCTTGAATTTCCCTTAAGAAGGGCTGCTTTCTTTGACAGAGTGAGGTGGTAACTTTGCTTATCCAAGAGAGAAAGATCTCTGCTTCGTGTTCCTATGAATTCCTGCAGCTTTGTATCTTGATTCAAGTTCCAGCCTCGTTCTTGTTTCTGTGTATACAGTTGAATGTTCCAGTGATTTTGCAGTTTGGATTTCTGTTCCAGCCAAGACTTTTGCCTTGTGTTCCAGTATTGACTCTGTGCCTTGGACTAAACTTGGAGTTTTGTTCCAGTAATCCAGTTTTTCTTCCTGTGTTTCCAGCTTGACTCATGCCTTGGATTAATCCTTGATATCTTGTTTGGACAATTCGTGGTGCCTTCCTTGCAACTTCACTTTGTTATCCGGTTTGGACTATGTTCTTTGAGTGACTTTTATAGACTCTTGCTTCAAGATTTTCAAGTACTTTGTACTTGTAGATTCAACCCCATTTTATTGACTTTCATAGAATCATAGAATCATACAATAATAGAGTTGGAAGAGACCTCATGGGCCATCTAGTCCAACCCCCTGCCAAGAAGCAGGAAATCGCATTCAAAGCATCCCCGACAGATGGCCATCCAGCCTCTGCTTAAAAGCCTCCAAAGAAGAAGCCTCCACCACACTCCAGGGCAGAGAGTTCCACTGCTGGATAGCTCTCACAGTGAGGAAGGTCTTCCTGATGTTCAGGTGGAATCTCCTTTCCTATAGTTTAAAGCCATTGTTCCGCGTCCTAGTCTCCAGGGCAGCAGAAAACAAGTTTGCTCCCTTCTCCCTATGACTTCCCCTCACATATTTATACATGGCTATCATGTCTCCTCTCAGCCTTCTCTTCTGCAGGCTTAACATGCCCAGCTCTTTAAGCTGCTCCTCATAGGGCTTGTTCTCCAGGCCCTTGATCATTTAGTTGCTCTCCTCTGGACACATTCCAGCTTGTCAACATCTCCCTTCAATTGTGGAGCCCAGAATTGGACACAGTATTCCAGGTGTGGTCTGACCAAGGCAGAATAGAGGGGTAGCATGACTTCACTGGATCTAGACACTATACTCCTATTGATGCAGGCAAAAATCCCATTGGCCTTTTTAGCTGCCACATCACATTGTTGGCTCATGTTTAACTTATTGTCTACGATGACTCTAAGGTCTTTTTCGCACGTACTGCTGTCGAACCAGGTGTCCCCCATTCTGTATCTTTGCATTCCATTTTTTCTGCCGAAGTGAAGTATCTTGCATTTGTCCCTGTTGAACTTCATTTTGTTAGTTTCAGCCCATCTCTCTAGTCTGTTAAGATTGTTTTGAATTCTGCTCCTGTCTTCTGGAGTGTTAGCTATCCCTCCCAGTTTAGTGTCGTCTGCAAACTTGATGATCGTGCCTTCTAACCCTTCGTCTAAGTCGTTAATAAAGATGTTGAACAGAACCGGGCCCAGCACAGAACCCTGCGGCACTCCACTCGTGACTTCTTTCCAGGATGAAGAAGACGCATTGGTATGCACCCTTTGGGTTCGTTCGCTTAGCCAATTACAGATCCACCTAACTGTAGTTTTGTCTAGCCCACATTTTACTAGTTTGTTTGCCAGAAGGTCATGGGGGACTTTATCGAAGGCCTTACTGAAGTCCAGGAAGGCTACATCCACGGCTTCCCTGTATTGACCCAGCCTGTAACTCTATTGAAAAAAGAGATCAGATTAGTCTGGTATGACTTGTTTTTGATAAATCCTCGTTGACTATTAGCGTTGACCACATATGTTTCTAAGTGTTCACAGACTACTCCTTCTCCTCGCAGAGGCCCTATCGCCTCCTTGTTCTTCCTTTTTCTACCAATGTAAGCAAAAAAGCCTTTTTTGTTGTTTTTAATATCTATGGCAAGCCTGCGCTCATTTTGCGCTTTAGCCTTGTGAACCTTTTTCCTACAGGAGTTGGCTATTCGTTTGAATTCTTCTTTGGTGATTTCTCCCCTTTTCTACTTCTTGTGCATGTCTCTTTTGAGTCTTAGACTAGTTAGAATTTCTTTAGACATCCATTCTGGCTTCTTCACGCTTGTCTTATTTTTTTTCCTTTGTTGGCACTGTTTGCATTTGCACCTTTATTGCTCTCTACCTTAAAAAGCACTACTGTTTTTTCTAATTAGTCAGTTTTAGTGAGAACTATCAGTACATAAATCACACTTTCATGCATATAAGCTACCAAGAGGAATACAATGTATTAAAACAACATCTAAATTAAAATAAATTTAATTAAAAATGACAAAGATCACCTCTTCTCCCCCCCCCCCCCAAACCCTACTTAAGTCTTGGGCCCATTCACACTACACACAGAGCTATAACCCTATTGTTCTACTTTAACTGCCATGGCTCCAACCCATAGAATCATGGAGTCTGTGATATGCTGAGCTTTATTGCTCCCTAAACTACAAATCCCAGGATTCCATGGGATGGAACCATAGAGTTACATCAGCATAATGTAGTCCCTCCACTTTTGCAAGGGTTAGGGGGGAAATCATTTGAGAAAAGGGAAAAACTGCAAATCAAAATACACTATATTTTTTATCTGGGAGAATTAATGAACATTTGTTACTACCATTCAAACAGAAATATATTTCTAGTGGATAAAGTCTAGGCCAGTTTCTATATTTCTAGGAGACCACTGTGTACAGATGAACAAAAGTTGGACATTTCTGCCTTGCATATTTTTTCCTAACACTGTACGCTGGAAAGATTAGGCACAGATTTTTGTTTGAAAATATTGTTACTTCTCTTGGACACCCGTTCCTCCTATTAATTCTTTGTTATCTTTGTGCAGAAGAAACGTAACTCCATTGGAATTACAAATATGTGGGCCTTGCTTTTTAATATTGGCGCAACATTTTCTTATTCCAGTTGTCCAGGAAGGTCTGGTTCTTTGGGCCTGCATGTATCTAAGACTTGAGCACTGAAATAATGCTCATCAGTTTATGACAAGTTCATACTTTTTTTCCAAAATCTTTACATCTGCCTTTTGTAAAAGCTGGTTTCTTAGTCTGCAACACATTTGAGAAACATTTACCCACCAAAGAAGATCAATGAATAAGCTGCCCTTCTCAAATTTGAATCATATGACATGTGTGCTTCTGGAAATGCCTGCAGCCACTCCTTTAACAAGGAAGTCATAATTAGTCAACATGAATCTGGTATCTAACTTCTTTTCATGCCTATCTTTAAAGTACTAATTAAGGAAATATTTGTGTGCTGTTGTCTGAACTCCTCCTCTCCTTGATTCTTGAAATAACTTGGATCTGTTCCATATTTCCCTCACCTCCCAGAAATGTTTTCCCTTCAGATCTGTTGCATTTCAACACCATTCAGCTCTTAAATTAAATCTCAGGCATCTTGAGATGTTAGGAAGGGAATTTTTTTATCACTTTTAATGGTGATTTTATTTCAGTAGCACTTATATTAGTACATTAAACCCCATTGTTCTATGAGGACAACATCTGTAATCATCTAAAGGAACTGTAGATGACAGATAATCAGTTCATTTTATTAATCTGTTTTTTTTTTTGCTGTTTATTTAAATCTCTCAGTCAGAATACACAGATATGGCATGTCAATTTCATTTTTAATTATTTTTAAACCAATGGAGAGCAGATCTCATACTTTATAACTGCTCCAGTTTGTTAGGAATAGCCCTGGTTAATCCTCTTTAGTCCCACATTTTTTGTGTTGAAAATAGCCCAATTTCTCTGTTCTCCACTCATTTCCCCCTTTGTTCTTCAGTTGCTGCAAAATGAATTCAAAGTGAAGAGTTTTCACTCCATTAATACAATGGAGAGAAGGCAAGGAGAGCATATGTTGGCTTTCCTAGTAGACTCAGACAAAAGCATGCTCCTGCCATCTCTCTTACCCTGTATGTTCATCCTCATTAATAACTTTGGTCATTTTGACCACACTTTTATATTGCCTGTCCATATGTATCCCAATTTTCTTTTGAAAAGTGGCAGAGGATGCAAGATCCCAGTGCCCCCCCTGCAACGTGTCTTGAGTGAGATATCTTGTGAACAGTAACCATTCAAAGTCCCCTTAGATGGGAAATGTTTGTGTTTCTTTAATAGTTTTTCAGTCCACACATTTGAATTTTTGAATTTTTTCCACCCTTGTGGCTGGGTGAAAGTAGTGCAGTGATTAGAGTACTGGATTAGGACTGGGGAAAGCTGGGTGAAATTCTGTCTTGGCCACAAAGATCTCTGGGTGGCTTTGCTCTTTCTCACCCCGATTATCTTTCAGAGTTAGTATGGCCAAGAGGTGGGGATGAAGGATGATGAACTCTTTGGAAGAAAGACATGTATAAATATGGCAAAGTATTTTAAAACAATCATTTCAGCAAATAGTTACTATTTTCTTGAAGAAAAGCAGATTACTTGTTAGGAAATGAACTGTTCTGCCCCCATGCTGTCTTAACTACTTGGAAGGTAAACTGGCTGCATAGGGAACAGATCAGAGACTATATAGTTAAATCAAACATTAATTTATTAACTGACAAGAATTTTAGACTTTTTCTTCTCCCGAGTCTCACTACAAAGTCTTTATGAGGAGAGATGAAGTCTTTGAGAGATAGATACATTTCTGGCCAAACTGAGGCTTTTGAATCTTTTTTTTTTCTAATTGTCTCTTATTTGCATGGTTTTCAACTGTCTCTAAGATGGTCTCAGAGTTTAACTCTGACTGGACTTGACTACAGATCATACAGCTCTGACAAGTTTGCTTTTAATTCTGCTGTTTGGGTCTGTTATTGTTCAGTAAAATATTTTTGTTCTCAAGTATGTTGAGACAGCCCTGACCTAGGTATTATTGGATTATACTCTTATCTGAAGGATTTTCAGTCTGGTTTGTGCCTAAATCTTAAGATGAGAACTAGATAGGCAATGGAGTGCATTCCTCTTGGTTGTGCTGTGATTTTCAGGAGTAGCTGAGGTTGTTGGAGACAAGAATGGGAAAGCAAGGGGAGATATAATTTAGATGAAGAAAGGGGAATGCTACATGCTGTACATTCCATGTTTATATTAAAATAAGAAATTCAGTTGCCATTGTCTCAGTTCTTATCTAACTAAAGCAGTGCTGTCTATGAACTTCTTCACATGCACCACTGGAATCGTCACATAGCATGGCGATTCCAGTGGTGTCCTTCTGAGGGCATGGGGAACCCATCGCCCCATGCTCCGCATTGCCCAACTGACCACATTCCCATCCCAAGGGGGTAAGTATCTGCCGTCTGGCTTCCCCCTGTTGATCTAAGGCAACACGTGAAGCCTCCCATGTTGCCGCGGTGGATGCATGCACCAGTTCACCTTCTCCTTTACGACAGAGCCCCGTGAGAAGTTGCAGTGTGTTATGGGATGAGAGCTTGTGGTCTCTGTAGTAAAGGAAACGGTGAATCAGCTCATGCCACCAATTTCACCCTTGTTTGTTGAAGTTGTGAGTGCAAGGCAGAGGTATCAGCAGACTGGATGGAGACCCAAGGCTGGCATACGTATAAAGGTTTTAGCAGGAGAACCCCAAAGAAATGTGCTGTCAGTGATCACAGAATGCTTGCTAGCTATTGGGGATGGGCAGAAACCTGATGGCTAGTATTCTGCACCCCAGTCACATTTGTTTATGTGCAAAATCCATTTAAAAATAGGTAAGCAACTCCATGAGATTCTGAAAAGTATGATACAGAGTTTCTGCTTACTACCTTCTGCCTCTCTAGGTTTAGATTGGCATTTTTCATAATTGAGTCCAGAGATGTATCTCTGAAAATTGTTAAGCGATTTCAGACATCAAAAATGCTGAATGGCATTGTTAAAAAAAGTTTAAAAAATAATCTTTTAAGTAGCCAGTGACTACTCTCTCATTATGAGCAAACTCTCAACATCATCTCATTCTTGTCTTTGACCATAGTTTACACTGAGTTTCTTTTTGTTTTCAAAATCTGAGAAATGTGTCTATCTGATCGAGTCCAACACAGATAAGCTGTTGTGGAACTGATGGGAAAGGGAAGATATAGGATTTATGTTCTTATTCATTGTGGTATGTCAGTTTCCCAGTCCCATCTTAGAAATTACTTTGGTCTCTAGATAAGGATATTAAGGACAATAAGTCAGTATTTCATTCATCCACAATGTTAATTGTGACAAATAAAAACTCAGATCTTGATTCAGTATTAGTGTTCATTCTTCAAGGGTATAAATGGATACCTTCGTTCTTTGAAAATATTCTGACACTTTGGTTCTGAGTTGTTTGTACAATCTCAAAAAAGAGGATAGTAGTTTTACTCATGATGTTTATCATAGAGGAAGATTTTAAAATGGTTTGAGAACTATACTCACAGGATCAAACCATTCTTTCTACAAATTACTTTTCTCTTTGTCCTTTTTAAATACACATATAAAATGCTGAAAGACAAGTGGCCTGACAATGACAGATTACCTATAGCTTTGCTCATCCTGTTTGGCTTAGCTGGACTTCAGTAGAAGTATTTTCCACACAAACAAATCCTTTGTATTCACAATGCCATTGGATTCACAGTATAGCTTTGCTAAGACTTTGTGCTGTTAATATTTATCACATCCAACATAGTTTTTTTTCTCTATACAGAAGAAACACAAGATTAATGGTGATTTTTCAATTCCATATCTCTTTGATCTCTCTAGTCAAAATGTTTCCCTAGAATGTAAGTTTCCTTCTGCATCACAAATATGTTGGGAAGCATATGTTTTTCTCCTGTTAATGCTGTGAACCCATTTGCTTCCCCCAGTCTAATAAAGAAGGTGGTTGTTAGCCTCAAAAATTTTCATTGGTATCAGTGGAAGCTTCCCTCTTAGGATGAATAGAATTTTTTTCTTATATACCCCCCCCCCCCCTCGCTGGCCATTCTATACAAACAAGATCAGTAGTTTAGAAACATTTGGGTCCCTTTGCACTTCTGATACCATATCTCAAAAAACAATGCCTTGACTCAGAATGTCCAAATCCAAACTTGGATCTATTCAAACTTGAGAAAGACTTTTTATTATCAGTAACCCATTCGAGATACTTAGATTAAAGTCATAATTCCTAGTTACTGTTTCTTCTTGGTTATATATTATGTTTTATCTTTTTGGTTTCTGCTTATGTATGTATTGTGACTTGATTCTGTTGTGAGCTGGCCCAAGTCCTTATGGAGAGGGGGCAGGATATAAATAAAGTTTGATCATCATCATCATCATCTTCCATGGAATGATCAGAGATTAGAAAGTTAGTATTTGCAGTATAACACCCAGTATCCTGTTGCTGGCCAGATTGAGAGATGTAGTCCAAAAAGGTAACATTTTCAAGTTCTGTCTCTGATAATTGCAGCTGATAGGCAATATGACTGTAATTCAGGAATGTGTCTGGTACACTTGTAACTAAAGCCAAGTAATAAGAAGCTGCCACCTATTCATTTCTATCTTAAATCTATTAATGTGAAAGGTGTGGTTTGCTCCTTACCATATGGCTTATGTGTAAATTTCAGGTCGTAGTGAATGAGATTCTGACCTCTATACTATGGACGAAATAATTGCCGGGAGGAGGTAATGAACTTCAATTGGACACATTTCAGAGTCTGGTAAAGATGGCCTTGTTTTCGCAAAAACTGGGCAGAACACTTGTGGAATTTTCTGCCTTGTTTACCAGAACCAGGGCTTGGAAATAAGTAGTTAATTAGCTCAACAAGTTTTTAACTGATTACATTTTTCTACCAATGTGGCTTAGTTTGCTAGAATCAGTTCTAAAATTAATCCAAAAGCATGAATAGATTTTAGAACATTTAAGATTTGTTTTATTGGGTGATCCTTCTTCTGGCAGATTTGGCAAGGAAAATCAAAGAAGGACTGGAGTAAATGTATCCATCGTCCTGATGCTAGACAGCAGAACTTAATCTAGGATCGCCAAGGAGCAGTAGTAGAGCTTGAACTGGAAAATGATTAAAAAGGATTAAAGGAACGAGAAGTGGATTACTGTGAGTCTTTTGGGCTGTATGGCCATGTTCCAATAGCATTATTTCCTGACGTTTCACCTGCATCTGTGGCACGCATCCTGAGATGTTTGTTCAGAGATCTGTTGGAAATGAGGCAAGTGGAGTGTATATTTATTTGTGGACTGTCCAGGGTGAGGGAAGGAGAAGCAATTTGTGAAAAATAACATATAACAAGTCAAAAACAAACTCAATAAAATTATCAAATAACAGCTTAAATAGACATGACATCATACAGATATACCTAAACCCATGCACTCTGATGTCTACTTAAAAATAAATTCTAATTGGTCAATTAATCCTTTAGTGTGTTCATTCTTGCTCATAGTGCTGGATTTTGCAGACTTAGATAATTACATGGGCATTTTCTCTCCTTTCTCTTTTTTCTGTCTTTCTCTCTCCTCTCCTCTTTTGCTTTTCCTTTGCTCTTTTTTCATTTTGGGGAATTTATTAAGGTTGGAATTTAGAGCCAAAATTTACAGCTAGCTGAACTCTTACTTCTTTCTTAATCTTCTCTCACTTCTTGAGAGAAAAATGGGAAAGTAGAGAGCACACAGTAATTCTGCAAGAAATTATTCCTGCTTTATTTGTGGGCCGATCTTTTCAATTAGCCACTTACTACTGCATTTGCATTCACCTGAAATGAACACAATAATTCCTTACTGAACTCTAGTATCAAGGTCTTTTGAAAGACAAATGAACAATGTACCTATTGTCAGCAGTGGGAGAGGGGAGTAGAAAGAAGACTAGAGAGATGCACACTGATTGGAACATGAGATCCCACACTTTAGGACAATGTCTCCCAATTCGACAGCTTCCAGACATGTTAAAGTCCAGCCATTTCCAGAAAATAGTTGTATTATGAGACTTGTAGGCCATTCAGTGTAAAAAATCCCAGGTTGCCTTTAAAAGAACTAAAAGAACACTTTTAAAAATGGCTGCAATGAAACATGTTTGTGTAGGGTCAATAGCAAAAACCTCCATGCCATTCTCTGTAAATCCCAGGGTCTGCTCTGGAAACTAGCAGTCAAACAATGATTGGATTAGAGGCAATTCAACCACATTGATCAGTGGTGATGAACTAATTTACCAATTTGTAATGATTCCCATGATCAAATTCATTTCGTTGATAGTAATTTGAGCTGGAAAGTAGAGCATTTATTTGCTGTTCTGCTCTGGTTGCAAATTACTCTTTTTTCTTTCTCCTCCTCTGTCTATCCTCCTCCTCCCAGTGTTTCCCCATGATTCCATTCAAAATGACTTAAACATTTAAGTGCCTTCAATGTAATTAAAATATACAAAAATTAACATTAAAATATAACTAACCTATTAAGCATATCAAAATAACATGAGGTATACATTTCAAAATGTTTTTAAATATATATATATATAGTTAAAACAGTGCCATTTCAAAGCAGCACTGTGTTACTGCCCCCTTTTGACAGGTTTCAGTTTTAAAAGCCTATTTAGAATCATAAAACCATAGAATAGTAGAGTTGGAAGAGACCTCGTGGGCCATCCAGTCCACCCCTGCCAAGAAGCAGGAAATCGCATTCAAAGCATCCCCGACAGATGGCCATCCAGCCTCTGCTTAAAAGCCTCCAAAGAAGGGGCCTCCACCACACTCTGCGGCAGAGAGTTCCAGTGCCGAACAGCTCTCACAGTGAGGAAGTTCTTCCTGATGTTCAGATGGAATCTCCTTTCCTGTAGTTTGAAGCCATTGAATGAAAAGTCTTCACTTGCCAACAAAAGGACAACAAGAAGCGAGTCATTCTATAATCCTTAGGGAGGAAGTTCAAAAGTGTAGAGGCAGCCACCAAGACAATTCTATCTATATCTGTGAACGTGGTATGACTGAAAGAAAGGGCTCTCTTGTGGATTTCGGTTTAGGTTGGTTCATCTGAGAGGAAATACAGCCCATCAGATAGATAGCCGGGACCTAAGGGTGGTTCTATACAGACACTTATAAGGCAGCGTGTCCCAATGTGTGCTGGAGCATGCATCAAGCTATAAACAGCACATTAAAAAAATCACCACAAAGTCCAGAACAAGCTAGATAATGCACTGCAACCTATCAGAGCTTTTTCCCATGCAGGGCTCCTAACCGGGAAATACTCCAATCATCTGCAGGACATCAGGGCATCTCAATGGGCTGGTTAAGGATACATAATCAGCAGATAGTGTGCTTACCATCCCCGCCTCGAAGTGATTCCTGGGGTGCTTGTGTAGGTGCAGCATAGTAAAACCAGTTTGTTTTAATCAACTTCCAATCTGTATTATAGTGTCTGTGTAGAACTGCGCTATGTTCTATTACACTTATGCACAAGCTTGATGTTCTGTCTAATAGGACCACAACAAAGATCTTAGTTAAAGTTTTAACCCAGTTTCCCAACTACTTGGGAACCAGAACAAATGTTATAGATGTCTGAATTTTATTCATTCATTGCACAGCAATGCACATTTATGAACTGAGTTTGGCCAGATGTGATATATGGACTGAGATCGCTATCCCGGACCTTTTTTGTGTGAGGATTCGGCATCAGTTAGGAAACGATGGCTTTACTCCAGAAATTTGGTATTTATGGAACATTTTACACAGAATGATGTGAAACAAAATGTTAGGATTGTAGATGCTGCCACAAAATGTCACATAATGTATTTTGTTTATTTTCTTAAAAGCACATGTGCATAATGCAGTTGTAAAACTGAGCTGCAGGTCATAACATCATTTTTAAAAAATAGGGTTAAAGAAAGCTGGTTCAAACAGGATCTCTCATCACTTCCTCTCTGAAATCACCTCCTACTGAACCTGAAGTGGAATATTTGGGGTCAGGGGGGAAAGGAAACAACAATTAAAGAGACAAAATGATTGAATGACTTGTTATTCATTCACCTACAATCTTAATAAGAAAAATGATGTGTGTGTGTGTGTGTGTGTGTCATTTAGATCTAATGTTTTAATTATAGTATTTTAATAGGATCATATATAATGCACTGCAAACATTAAAGTGGAAAGATAATTTAGCTTTCATAAAATTGTTAACATCTGAAACCCTTATTGCCACATCTTCCATTTACCCACCTTGGTAGCTGTCTTGTTTAGAAGATGGCTCTCTATCTAACTGTCTAACTGAGCTTGGAGAGGGAAATGCAAGTGTTTACATTACTTCCTTTTAAATGGACTGTGATGTGTCAAGGCAATGTATTATTGTTAAAGTTTTCTTGGGGAGACTTTAAGAGGGTTAAACAGCACATCAGTAATAAAAAAGAAGGTTTGTCAGTAAGAGGGTTAAACAGCACATCAGTAATAAAAAAGAAGGTTTGTCAGTGGTTAATTCTATACAGAATTTTCCCAGAGCAGTTAAAGTCATTTCATCTTTTTGTCTGTTTTTATTAGTTCCATCTTGAAAGCTTTCTTCAAAGTGAGTGACAGTTCAGTGTTATTAACTCTGTTCTTGGTAAATTTTTAAATGCATGGTTAATGGGCAAGTGTATGTTATTAAGCATCCTGTTTCCCTAGATCTTAAAGAAATTTCAATGGTGAAATCATGTCTGTCCATAAATGATTTTCCATTCAGTTCCATTCTACAGATACAGTAGCTGTCTGTAGGATTAGTAGAAACTCCTTAAGGGACAAACCCTGAACACTGATCCCAACTGTTAAGTTTACATTAGGAGACAAATAGCTCATGGGACCGCTTCATAATTCCAAGTGTTCCTGAATGATAACAGATGTTTGCAAATCTTCGTAATCTAGTTTCCACTCCAATTTAGTAGTGGTAACTGCTTTAATTACTTTACACATTCAGCTTGTGACTTTTGATCAATCTCATGGAGGCTTTTCTCTGGAGTTCCATAAGGCTCTCTGCAATGTATCTCAACTCTTGCAAGAAACTAATGTCAACTGTAGGTTTGACATTAGCAATAGGATGTTTCCATTAGACGGTTATAACCATAGTATTTCATTATCCCAGGGACAGAAGTCTCAGGTATAAATCCTATCGTTATTCACAGCTAGAGTGAACAAATTGCATTCATGGGAACTTTTTTGAACTTGCTTCCAAATATTTGAGAAATGCCACAATAATAGTTAAGAAAATTTTGGCATTCCCTTTCCCCATAGTTATCAGTATCAGAAGACACAGAGATGTGCAAGACTTAAATGAAATGTGATGAAGTAGGAAACATGATATTTCAGAGGAAAAACCCTTACAGGTTGAATTTTAAACTGCCTAAGCCAGCTCATCCATTGCTAATTGTACCCCTGCGCTCAGTTACACAAGAGAGGCTTTTTCATGTATTGTGCCTTTGTATAAAACCCACTACAGTATCACTTGAACATTTGATGTGAATCCTTGAGTTTGAGTTGGACAGTAGCACTGTATCTCTAAGCAACCTAAGGAAAAAAAAACTGTACTTAATGGGCTTCATTAAGTACCTTCATGCTGTTTCTAAGCAGTGAATGCTGAATGTAAGGTTGTGTCAGTATTTTCTTTGCAGATATTTTTATTCAGCAATGTTTAATGGAAACATATTCCTTTGATTGTGCTTTTACACATAGAAACTAATATCGAGATGTCCAATTGTGAATTTTGATATATCTGAAAAATTGGTTTCTAGCCAATGAGGAAAAGGTGACTTTTTAGACTATAGCTTCCATAATCTCCAGGTAGAAGATTTAGGTAGTCAAAAAGGTTGCTTGAGGTTTATGTCAGCCTACATCTCATACCCCTAAATTTCTGGGATCATTTTTTTGTTTTAACAAATTTTACATCATTGCCTTGAGTTTATGTATTCCAATGTAGTGAAATAGCTCCTACACTCAAAAGGCTCTTATTAAAATGTAGGTGGACTCTCTTTTCTTGTAATTTGAATCCATTGGTTCATTTTCTAGTATTTGGAATGGCAGAAAATAACCTTGTTCCATCTTCTACTTAACATTTCTTCAAATATTAAAAAAATGGCTGTTACATTATTTCTCAATCTTATCTTCTCTGAACTAAATATACCCAACTACTTAAGCCCTTCTTCATAGGCCATCCTTAGTTGTCATCTTGTCCACCCTCCTCTGGACATGTTTTAACTTGTCAATATGCTTTTTGAACTATGGTGCCTAGAACTAGGCATAATTTTCCAGTTCAAGTCTGAGTAAAGCAAAATAGAGTGGCACTACGACATTCATTGATTTGAACTCTATTCTCCTATTGATGCAACCTAGATTTGCATTGATCATTTTTTTGGCCACTGCATCAAAATGTTAACTCATTTTAGATTGTGGTCCACTAAGACCCAAATATTATTTTCATGCATTGTTGTCAATCCAATTATGACCCATCTTATATTTGTGTACTGTACTTGTTTTTCCTGCATAAATATGGCACCTTACATTTATACCTGTTGGCTGGCAAGGATATTTTGAATTCTGATCCTGTCATGTAGAAGACTGGCTACTCTTTCCAACTTAGTGTCATCTGCAAAATGGATACTTGGTTTTATCTTGTTTTTAACTATGTAGGTGCTAATTCATGCAATATGTAGTATTTTAAAGGTGTATCTCGACAATGTTATGGGTAGCATTTTAATGATTTCTATAGGATTTTAATTGTGTGTTTTATATTGTATTTAATAATCTGGTTTTTATGTATTTATTTGTTTGCCTTATATGTGAAAGACCTATGATCTATGCATCGAATAAAACTACTACTAACAATCCTGCACCCTTGACAGTGCCAAATAAAAAATTGGATAAGCATTCTATTCCTATACTGCTGTTATTATCTCATTGTACCATCTAGAACTCTTTGAGTAAAGACCTTTTTAAAAAATCTTGTTATGCTGATGCCTTGTTTTAAGAATAAGTCTCTGCTATTATAACAAATGTAGCTATATTTGGGTCAATAAAGGAGACAATGGCATCAACATACATTGGGTCATTATGCAAATAATCCCTCTTGTCTATGTCAATAATATACAACCTACCTGGTAGAACACTATTTGTTAAGTCCTATCACATAAGCTTTCCGATCTTCCAAACTTAAAATCTTTCCTGGTTTAGGAACTTTGATAAACACCAGCTTGTTTGGAATAAGGACCAGGTTCCAATTATCCTTATAATGTCCATTAATCTTTTGTCTACAGTTTTGCTAGCTTGCCATTGGCAAATTAGATCCATCTACTGTCTCTACCTTTTTTGGGTTCCTACCGTCCTTCTCCCCTATCATATTGGTAGCCTGGGATTCCCAATAGGTTTGTGTTGCCGTATTAATCTTTTGGGGCCCTTGATTAGTCACTTTGCCATCATTGGTAGCACTGTGGTTCTGTTTTGGGGAACCTTTTTTGTGGAGGCTAGAAATGGTAATGGAGATAGTCTGGTTCTCTACCTCCCATGGGGCTCCATGCCAGCAGCGTGCCAACAGCACACAGAGACAGAGCCCTGAGGAGTCAGGTGACTGCCTGATTCCTCATAGAAGAAGCTGGGTAAAGAATGGAAGGAAGCTGGGGACAGCAGGTAAACATCATGGGGTGGTGGTCCACGACTCACGATGGTAAGGGTACAAAGTAGAATGCTGCCCCACAGTTTCCCATTGCTGTCCCCTGCTGTCCCTCTGCTTCTTGACCTCCATGTAATGAGGTCCTTAATGTATTTCCTTTTTCTTATTCACAGTTGATTTGTGCTACTTCTAAAGCACCACATAAAAACACACAATGTATAATAGTAACACCTGCAGTTTGGAGAATGTATGTAGACTGCAGGGCCGTAGCCAGAAAATTTTTTTGGAGGGGGTTTTGAAAATTGGGGGGGGGGGGTTGAACCCCTGACACCCCCCCCCCCCCCAGCTACAGGCCTGTCAATATCTCCTTGAGATAGTGCCTCGAGGGATTCTTAATTTTTTGTGTCTCATAGACTTAGCATGGAGATTTGATTAACCAGTTAAAATTCATAAGTAAACCAGGTTTTTTTTTAACCTGAAAAATTTCGGGGGTCGTTTGAACCCCTACCCCCCCAGCTACAGGCCTGGTAGACTGTGACTTACAGGGAGGAATTGGATGTTTGGTGTTAAACTTGTAAAATCTGAAAAATGGGAAAATATACATTTAAAAAAATGTTTGATCTTAGATCATCATTTACTCTTCTGATATATTTTACTAGATGTGCATATTGTATACTCTGAAGCATGGTCTCATTTATCTAAGCAAAAAGTGCAAATTAGCAAAATCTGGATACATTGTTCCTTAGATTTATTATGTATTCATTGAAGTCCAGGCCCTTGCATAGATCACTGTGGTCCATGAACTGAACATAAGATGATAATATTGATCTAGTTGGCATTCTGCCCTTCTGCCAGACCACATAAAATAGATTATATTTTGTATGGGTTTTGGTATCCTAACTTCAACATAGAATGCATGTTTACTTAAAATTCAATTTAACTATGTTTAGCGTGGTTTATTCCAGGTAAGTGTATATCTACCTTATTCACATCCCACTATTTGTAATTTAAAGGTCTGAAGTGTTGTTGTTGTTGTTAGCAATAGTTGTGCAGGAATATCTGTAGAAATCAGCCTAGAAATAAACCTTCTTCAGGGTATTGTGTGTAGGCCATGTTGTATGATCTGCCCATTTTTCTTCAGAATTCTTTTAAGGAGTCAATTGAAAAGAAAAATGTTGTCCAAGAGTTTTGATACATTTTTCCAAAATTTTATCAGACAGGAAGCGCTGCTTGCTGCCATCAGCGAAAAAGATGCAAACATTGCCTTGCTTGAACTGTCTGCATCAAAGAAAAAGAAAACCCAAGAAGAAGTGATGGCTTTGAAAAGAGAAAAAGACAGATTAGTCCATCAGTTAAAACAACAGGTTGGGAAATTCTCTTTTCTCTTTATTCTTTCTGGACGTTTGAGCCTAAATTGCATGTTTAAAGTTTCTTCTAACTTTAAACCAAGTCTTTAACCAAGCCTGCCTTGTGACAGCCAGAGAAAAAGGTAAGACAAGGATGTATGTTGCCTTACTACTCTTCAATTGGTGTGTTTGTAATTTGTTGCATGATTGACTTGTCCAATATATTTGATCGAACACATCCTGTTTCCCCTCTTTCCATCATGACAATCACTTTACTGATGAAACAGCAACAGGGAGCATCACACTTTGATGTTTTCCTCCAACAAAAGCCTACTAACCATCCTACTTATTCCCCATTTTTATATTGTTATATTATAGCTGCTTGCTCAAAGGTTGTATGACAGTTGCTTGTTTGCTTTTTACAAGGTTATCTGGAAGTTACAGATGTAACTGGATCTGAGCAGAAACTGGACTATAATTTGCTTCAGTTCTAACCTGCACATTGTATGAGTGTTTAAGATATAATAGGGTTTACCAGTTAGTAATCATTAAATTGCAATACCTTTTCTGTTGTAGTGATAATAAAACTAATTATAGTGCAGTGTGAAGTATCAATTACTATGTTTCATTGGGTGAGGGAGGTCTGAGTGCTAATCCATGATGTTCTCTGAGTCACCATCCTTCACGCTTACCTGACTTTTAGAGCTGGTGGGAGAATAAAATGGATACATATGCTTTCCTTTCAAGGAAGGATGAGCTAAAACTTGCATGAAAAACATCCAGTTAACTAATGTGTATTTTATTTGTGTGACTGGCTATTTCTCAGTTCTTTGAAGTCTTCAACAGTTATGTCTGCTGCCCATGCTTCACCTAAAGAGATGGATGCTCAGATAACCTAAACGTCAAAAGCTGTGGTGTTGAATGTGCTGTCAACCCTCTTTCTCCTGTAGAAAATCTGGGGAAATGGAAATGAGTTGATAATGTTTACTGAATGTTTGTGTGGCAGTATCAGCCTTCAGTTTCACTAATGTGACCTGTGTAAAGTAGGAAACCATACCAGACAAAGCCATACCTGCCTCTCCCAACCCATTGCCAGTTGCCAACCAATTATTTAGAACTCAAGTCATTCAGAGATGAGCATGCCATTGTATTGGATCCCTCCTGTCCCTTATTTCAATGTAATGATTCTTCCCTTTGAATCATACATGTTATGCTATAGCTATTTCCCCTTCAAAGCAATAGGATGCAAAGCTATTGCTTTGTACCAGAAGTCCCTGATTTTCCTGTAGTTCTGACCTCATGCGCCTAATCATTACAGCTTTTTCCTACAGGTGTATAGAAATAGGAAACAGCCCCAGAGCATGAACTATCCTTCTATTTGTGATGCTGACTTCATCACAGACAATGGTGCCAAGTACCTGGGTTCCAGACATGATGTACCCATGCCTCAGGTCAGTCAGCAATGTAGGAGACATTTTGCCCAAATGTTATAAGCGTAGTCACTCCATCAACACTTGGTTTACAAATTGATTCCTGGATTGTCTACAGCCACTATGGGATGGCATGGATACCAACATCTCTAATAGATTTATCCTAGTTATTATATAAGATATCGTCCTACTTTTTCATTTTTATTTATCTCTGAAGACAGATGTAGACAGACTTTAAAAATAACTTCCCATTATTCCATCAGTTTCTAGTACAAGATTTTATAGCTGCCCCTCAGCTATTGGCAGAATAAAACATTTGTTTGTGTCACAATGCATTAGGAAGCATATGTGGGGCCATATAAGTGAATATTGACCATGTTGTGTTCCCCATCTGTCTGCCTCTATAAAGCATTGGATTTTCCACACAACCTATGAAGTAAAAATATTTTGCTATGTCATCTTTAACCTTTGGACACCGTTTTGCAAGCCCCCAACCACCATTCCATATAAATCATGGTGGAATTTTTAATGTTATATATCTGTCACAACTGGAGAATTGTGGGGACTTCATTTTGATTAGTTTTCTTTCCAGTTATACAGCAAGATGAAAGAATTCACGTATTGTTCCAAGATCACCTACTTAGGAAACAGTGCTGACCAATGCCACCTGGAGAATCCCATGAGACCCTCTTATCCCTTCAGGGAATCAGGCTGAGAAGGAGCCACAGGACTAATTGGATTTAATTGGGTTCTTGCAGTCAAATTAATGCCTGTACATGCCAATGGCTGTCATGTTGTCAGTTTCTGAAGTTACTAAAGTTGTGGCCTTATTTTCATCAACTTCTCTGTCCAGGCATCATTGTTGGGTTGGGAGGGCAATGTGTAATTCTCCAGGTATTTCTATAATCTGTTATCATTGGCTACATTATATATATCTGGTGGGAACTGCAGTCCAAAAAGTCAGGAAATCAGCCCTGATTTAGTATGACCAATAATCAGGGGCTGTGATTGGTTAATCAGCTAAATGCTGGCGACATCAAGGGAACTTGTTTTATCCACAGCATATTTTAGAATATATCATCTCCAACAAATGACTAGGAATCACACATCTCACCAAAACAAAGTTGTATCACTGCTTGTGAGAAAATAGTGTTGCTGAAGATAGCAGTTTTACTCTACCCTAGCCAACACTGAATGACCTGGTATTCAATGACAAGGAAGCTACAGGGGGGTACGTGGATGGCATGTAGCCCTATGTGTAACAAAACACGTTTCTGTGTTCCAGAAATTCAACAGTAACTAAAACTGGAATATAGACAGCTGGGCAAATAAGGGTTGCTGCATTATAATATCACTTAGCCTAAATAAAATATATCAAGGGGTAATCATGTTGGTTATGTAGCAAATTGCAACAAAATCCAAAATCAACAAAACTTTATTGGCTATCTAAAAAGAAGAAAATGCATCATGCAAACCTTTGAAGCTCCAATGGCTTCTTCATCAGGCAAATATGTTACAATTATACAGGAGAAGAAACGTGATCAAGTTAGAAGTACAAGCCTACATTTTGTTTCAGACATTATTTCTGTTGTCAGTTAGATTCACACAGGACTGGGGCAGCCTGGATCTTGAGGAGAGTTACTTTTCTTCTACTAATGGAGTGTAGGTTTTATTGCCTACATTTTATTATCCTTTTCCTTGGCTCCCCATATTGCCACGCAAGGGAGTAGCCTCTGCTTGCACTGATGTCCCTTCAGACCTTCTTAATTAACAACAGAAATAACATCTGAGATAAAATATAGGCCTGTGCCTCTACCTTTGCCATTTTTCTTCTCCTTTACAATTTTAACATGTTTGCTTGAAAAAGAAGCCAGTTGGAAGGTTGTATGAAGTGTTTTATGACTTTTGTTTGGACAATAAAGGCCTTTGGATTTTGTTGTACGTATCTTCAAGGTTAGCTTTCATCATCATTATCATAATCACAGTTGGAGAATTTATCTCCCCTTTGATTCCTTTAACTTTTAGAATTTGCAAAGTACTTGCAGCACAGTCATTTTTATTTCAAATATCTCTGCCTCTAGAAATTTCTGCAGAACTTGGGAAAGTGCCTTTTGAAGTACAGTTCCCAAAGTTCTTCAGCCAGCATGGCAGGTAACCTTCCCAAGTTGTGTTTTATTACGATTTTCTAAACAAAAATGACAATGAGGCCCAAAGATCTGTTGGATAAAGCAATGATACTAATTATTTGTAAGGAGCTTTGAAGAGAAATTATGATTTGTTTTATTCAGTAACTGACTCATAATACTATTAAATTACAAACACACTCACTTTTTAGATGAAAACTGATTTTGTAAAAGGTATAGTGGTTTAATTTATACCATAGAAAGAATATTAATAGCAAAGTCAATTGAATACAGCCAGTATTAAAACAGTCTGAGTCTGAGTCCCCACCCCCCCTTGGAATTTGTAGCACAAGGAATAACCTTTGATATTATATATCCTGTTTTTGAAAAATATATATAGTTTTCTCAAAGTTTGAAGTTATATTATAGTATGATTACATGTTACTTTAGCTGGATTGATTGATGTTGCCTCTTTGAGTGCCTCTATCCCATTTTGTTAATGTGCATATTGGCTGTTTTGTGTTACAGTTACATACCACAAGATTGATATCCAATCTTTACCATTCTCAAAGTTTCTTTGTTTTTGAGTGGGGCTGTTAGAGGTTTTTCATTCATAAGGATGCCATGAATAGAAAATTACAGCAAAGAATAGCAACATGGTTTCACAGCCCCCCATCCCACCCGAAATTATATTAAATTTTATTGGCAAAAAGTACAGAAGTAAATTTTGATTTCAATGATTTCTATATTTAGTCCTAAAATAGTTTAATTGATTTCTATTGCTTGTCTCCTTCATTTGAACTAGAAGTCCAAATGCTAGTAAGGAATACAGTACAACCCCATATCTTTAGAACTGATATTCGTGGTTTCATTTATCCTCATCTGACAAAACAGATCCTCTCTAGTAATGTTATAATTCCTCCAGTGAGGCTCTATGGTATTCTTGGGCCAGGAGCCCTTAATTTCAATAAGGTTCATTAGTATCCATGGTTTCATGTATCCACACAAAGTCCAGGAACATATCCACATGGATATGGGAATTGTATTGTATGCCTAGTAAAACAAAGAATTCATCTTCCACTATATTAAATAAAAATTAAAGTCAAGAAATTACTAAAAGAAAATATAGACTAGAATAAATAACTACATTAATTAAGTCATTCTGTTTTTCCCAATTGAAATAATCCCCTTCAATGTTTTGCTTGGTTTAATCCAACTAGTACACTTCAGAGTCATCTGCCCTCTGTTGCTGTCAGAAAACCCAATAGTGTACATGGAGACTGTATATGTACAAAGTCTAATATCATTGTCCTGTGGACTTCACAAAGCATATTTTCTATGCTCTACTTTTTATTATATGTTTATGCAATGTGGTTTGGATTTTTAAAAAAGTATTAATCCTGAGATTCAAGCAGTCAGTACTGTTAAACTTAGTGGATTAACCCACTATAGCAGATTGCCTCAGAGAGCTCTATTGTGATTGGGTGATGGCCAAGTATACTGATTGTGTAATACAGAATACAGTATACAGAATGTGTAATGCTTCTCAGACGTATACCGAGACAGAATTGCCAAAACTCAAACATATCCAGGTTTGTTTCAGACATAGATAGCAATAACATTCCAAACTATTTGGTGGACTCTTTGAGCTTCCTACTTTAGGTAGGGCCCACTTGACTCTAAAAATATTCCTTGTCACATTTTTAAGGACAGTGAAATGATAAACCCTTTCTGAAATTATTTGAGGGAAGAGGGTGTTTATTTCATGAGCAAGAAAAGCACAGTGGCCAGGCCCCAAAAATGGGATGTTTGCATGAGAGAGAAAACTGCTTATACATGGAGCCTTATTTTCCATGTTGTCATTTCTATTGTCAAATAGACAAGATGTAGCCAAGTTGATATAAGACGTGAATTGTTGGGTTTATGGTGGACAGTAGCTGGGGATTTGTGTGTTTGTACTCCAAAGGAAATAGTGATAGTGCAGTGGTGCCATGACTGTTTAGTACATTTGCTGCTTGTGTGTGAACCCAAAACCTAAACTGCCTTCTTTTCTAACAAAAATGCTGTCCTGCTTCATTTTTTGACCCTAGATTCTGTTGTGTTTCCTATTTTTGCATTTCTATCTCTTATGATTGCTATGTAGTCGGAGCCTCCAGTGAGAAAGTGGGTTAAACTCTTGGGCCAGCAGGATTGCTGACCGACAGGTTGGTGGTTCAAATCCTAGGAGAGTGGGTGAGCTCCCTCTGTCAGCTCCAGCTCCCCATGCGGGGACATGGGAGAAGCCCCCCACAAGGATGGTAAATCATCAAATATCCAATTGTCCCCTGGGCAACATCTTTGCAGACAGCCAATTCTCTCACACCAGAAGCGACTTGCAGTTTCTCAAATTACTCCTGACATGGAACCCACTCCCCCCAAAAAACCATGTAGTCAATATATTTCTGGATGTAGTCAGTATATTCCTGAATGCCAGCATAGAAACGTATATTTTCTTCCTGTTATACCGTTTTAGTGGGAGCATAGGTTTGGATCATCCCTGTCCATGATGGATACTCTGCTGCAGGTTTCCTGTCCTTACATTTCTTCCATTTTAGGTTTGATAGCCAGTTTTCTATTTTAATGGGTGCTATTTGAGTTTTTCAAATATTTTATCAGACATCAGAGCAGACAGTGAGATTGAAAACAGCTTGAAAGATAAAGGTTTTCAGTTTTACATTTCATAGCTGACCTCATTAATATAATTTTTGAAATGGTTTACAAAATAAAGAATTTCACATGAGAAATAATAGACTTGTACCCGAGTCCTAAACTGAGTCTCGAGCAAGTTAAATCTGGAGGAAAATTCCATTTGATTTTAATGTAACTTATTTCCAAGAAATTGTTATCCTACAAGCTCCAATGGACACAAGAAAATTTATTTTCAGAAAAAAATATTCTTGAGATAAGGGGGTTGCTGTATATGACATTCAATCTTGCCATATGAATGGCTAAAATGGGGCTTGTGCAAGATCTCATTGTGTAATATTACTCAGATGAAATGAAATAAAAGGCCCAATGTTTAAAATATTCCTCGTTTCTGTATTTGGACCATTGATGGGAAACACTGGACTCACCGCAGAATGCTAAAATATTCTTAGTAGCTTTCACTGGGGATGTCTGATAGACTTCAATATGTATGGAGGGCATTTTTTTAAATGATGTGTTTAAGACTCCTTAAATCTTGCACTTGTCAACTTTTAGTCTGTTCCTTTAACTGGAGGAGAAAAATATAATGAAGAAAGCAGAGGCCCGGCTTAGAGAACGTGCCTAAAGAGAGCCAATTGAAAGGGGACATAAATTATATATATTGTAGCCATGCGTCAATAAAAGAGCTATTCTGAGGTTTTAGAGTCAAATTCAGTGGTAGTGGCCCCCACTGAATTGCTGCAGTTAATGCATTGTGGTTTCTGTGGCCAAAATCATGTGTTCAAATGCTCATCTGTGTGCAGGTTGGACATGAAGCAGCAGTGTTGTACACCATCAAATGAGAGCTTTAGGGGCCTTTACCATGGGAAGTATCATGGAACACACCCTTATTATTAGAGAGGTTTAAACAGCCATAATTACAGATATAACTTACAACTGATTTACTAAGACTAAGCAGATGCTTCAATAGTTTGGTGACTAATGAAAATAACTTGTCCTTATGTAGACTGTCGGCATACTTGGTTTACAAAAACTCCTATAGCAAAGCTTCTTTTTACAAAGAGGAATTTTGACATCCATTCTCTATCCTCTTACTCCAAAATCAGAACTAGCCAGGGAAGCTCAAAGGTGTCCAGAGGGAGTTCTGGACTTCAAGTTGTTGCTGCCTCCATGAGCCTGCTTTGATTTCATTGTTCTACTGGCTCATGGTTCATCCAGATAGACTGGGGAAAATGAAAAGTCTGTTTTTCCCCCGACCTTTATGACAGTGGTTCCAAAAGGTTGGTCCTCCAGGTGTTTAGCTTCTCCAAGTGTTTTGAACATCAGTTCCCAGAAGTCCTAGCTGACTTGGCCAACAATCGGGAATTCTGGGAACTGAAGTCTAACATCTTGAGGACCAAAGTTTGGGAATCACTGCTTTATGGATGTTTTGTTGGGAGGTTCCCAACATTCTCTCCCCCCCCCCTCGGAAATATTCCCAAGGAACACTCCTTCTCCACACACACACACACACTTACATGGACTTCCACTCCCTAGGTCAGCTTAAATTAACCCAGTATTTTCCAAACTGAAATGTACCTCCTTTATGGATGCCTGTCAGCTGCCAAAAAATATACTGACAGTTCCCAGGACAGCAGAATTAACAGAGATCAAGTAACAGAAATAAGAATCCTAACAATAAAATGCTTATCTACAGTAGTATAATATTGCTAAAACACTTTAACACTTTGATTATAACTCCTTAATAATTACGAAGAGCTCAGTGAGAGGAGGGGGGGAATAAAGAAGGGAAAACCTCAGAATATTTCAAGAAAAAAATTGGATAGAAGGCCATGGATATGCAGGTTAAAAACAAAATGAAAACTGCTGGACATTGTCACTAGTTCCAGGGCTCCCCTCCTTTCTACATAAACCCTAAGTCATTTCTTCCCAGCATAGGAGGCATGTCTTCTCTGTTTGAAAACCTCCTAATGCTCCATCATTGCAACCAAGAACGTGGCCAATTGCTTGGTGCTGATCTGTTTCTGGACAAAATACTCAATCTATAGTTATCTATACAAGTATTAGTTTTGACCTGTAAAGCCCTATATAACTTGCATCCAGATTGTTGAAAGGACCATGTCTCCCTTTGTGAGTCAGAGTTCTAAAGGTGTAGAATTCATGCAGAATTCATGTAGAATATTTGGAGATTCCCTTCTCGCTGTCTCATTACATTCTCAGGCTTGCTTGATGGGAAAAGGGGAGTGGATTTTCTTGGTGGCTGCTCCCAGATTTTGCTCCATCCTTGCTGTCCTTCCATGGCGTTTTTATGCCATCTGACTTTTACAGATTGACTGGTATTGGGCTTTTAATGGTGAGGAGCGGCTTAAAGAACTGGGCATGTTTAGCTTGCAGAAGAGAAGGCTGAGAGGAGACATGATAGCCATGTATAAATATGTGAGGGGAAGTCATAGGGAGGAGGGAGCAAGCTTGTTTTCTGCTGCCCTGCAGACTAGGACGCGGAACAATGGCTTCAAACTACAGGAAAGGAGATTCCACCTGAACATCAGGAAGAACTTCCTCACTGTGAGAGGTGTTTGGCAGTGGAACTCTCTGCCGCGGATTGTGGTGGAGGCTCCTTCTTTGGAGGCTTTTAAGCAGAGGCTGGATGGCCATCTGTCGGGGGTGCTTTGAATGCGATTTCCTGCTTCTTGGCAGGAGTGGACTGGATGGCACACGAGGTCTCTTCCAACTCTACTATTCTGAGATTCTATGCTTGTGAGCTGAAGATGTTTTCGATTGGGATAAGTCAAACTGAATTATTTTATGAGAAAGAGAATCAAGCACAAATGGGAGAAACATTACACAGCTGCAAAACAAACAGTTCATGAATGCTTGCAGTTACAACTGTTTGACAACCCTGTGGTCCTCTTTCAATCATCCTCATTTGTATTTTAGGATTGCCTGTGCTCCCATCAGTGCTCTATTAAGGCAACCTCAGTGCTTTGTCTGTATCTGAGGAGTGATATTTCTGCTTCAAATTCCTTTTGAGAATTCGAAGATGAATGGTGCTGGTGAACTTTATACTATGATGTCATTCTCTTTGAAATAATTTGCCTAAAAGCTATAATTAAACATTCTCCAAGGATTGCTAGGAGTAACTGATGCAGTTCTCATTTGTCTCTCTCCTGCTTCAGTTGGAATGGTCAGCCAAACATGTAAATGGAATTGGCCGAAAACTGCTTGTAAGCATTTTTACTCTAGAAATATTCCAGCTACTTCAAGACCACAGGTGTTTATAATATATCATCTAGAGACGAAGCTAATGCTTGGCAAACTTTGCTAACTCATTAGCTCACTTTCTCAAGTATTAGAAATCAAAAAGGTGACACTGAAATCTTAAGACAGTAGAGGTACATAACCATTTGTAGAAATTTAGTGATCTTTCCTATTTGAAGCAGTTGTCTCAAGGATCTTTTCACCAAACATATTCAAGAAAAGTATTATGCACTCTGGAGAGAGCAGGGTTACTCTCCATCTATTGATTAAAGTACTAGAAATCTGAGGAAATCCATCATGTGAAAATTCATGACTATTTGCCCATTGGGATTCTTCTGTAACTTAGATACATCGCATGTATACTCAGCAGCACAATAATTAATTAGGAAAACTGGCTAAACTGGAGTGGGAATTTCATGAGTATAAGCATTTATAATGGCTGGAGTTTCTAACTCCTTGCACCTTTGACATTGTATTACATTAGGGATTATTCATAGAGAACTGGAGTCAGAAGGACAAATAGCATAACATGAGCATATAAACCCTGCTTGGTAGGAGAAATAACATTATAATAATAAACGAAATGCAACATAGCTACATTGATATAGTCCTTCCAAGAATACTCTAGTCAGTGATTCCCAAAGTGGGTGCTACTGCCCCCCAGTGGGTTCTGGAGCGATCCAGGGGGGCGGTGATGACACCTATTAGGACAGGGGGGCGGGGCCAGAGGAGGGGTGGGGCCTCTTCCCAAATTCTGGAGACAGGGCTGAGCACCCGAGGCGCCTGTTAGGACACACACAGGCAGAGCTAGAGGAGTGAGCGTGGCTTCTTCCCAAGAGCCCAAGACAGGGCTGAGAATCTATATCTCTCCTGAGGCTCTTGTTGGGACACAGAGGGCGAAGCTAGGGAACGAGGCGGGGCCTCCTTCCAAGAGCACGAGACAGGGCTGAGCCTCTGTATACCTCCCCTGAGGCGCTTGTTAGAACACGGGGGCGGGGTATAGAGGTTCAGCCCCATCAGGCACTTGGGAAGAGGTCCCGCCCCCTCCTCTAGCCCCACCTCCTGTGTCCTGGAAGGCGCTGCAGGACAGGGATAGATGCTCAACCCTGCCTCTGGGCTTGTAACTCCGCCCATCCCAGTCCTGGCCACCCATTTCTGGCCCTGTCCACCTCCCCTCGCAGCCCTGCATTCTGTGGCCAGAATCGAACATCCCCTCAGAAGAAGGTTAACTTGCCTCTGCGTGTGTCTCTCAGTCTCTGTTTGATGTGTTTATGGGCATTGAATGTTTGTCCTATGTGTGTTATAATGTGATCCGCCCTGAGTCCCCTTCGGGGTGAGAAGGGCGGAATAGAAATACTGTAAATAAATAAATAAATAAATTGGACTAGGGGAGAGGCTCAGCCCAGCCCTCTTGAGCAGGAGCCACGCCCACCCCTCTAAGCCACGCCCCCTTTCCAGAGGGCATTGAGTCATATTTTTTCTGGAAAGGGGGCAGCAGGCCAAATAAGTTTGGGAACCACTGCTCTAGTGACTTGTTCCTACCCTCCTATTGTGTGTCACGTGCAGAAAACCTTAAGTTCATGTTTACTAATATAGGGAAGGTGCCACTCCACATATGGCAATAATGGCCTTGTGAGAAACTGGCATGCAACTGGGTAGTCAAAAAGAGACTGCAGCATTGTCTTGATGGTAAATTGTGATGGGTATAGGCAAGGCAACAGTTTGCATCTAGATAAAGTCCAGAAAGGATTCAAATGTTTAGGCACCACAAAAAAAAAATACACCCAGAAGATTTATTTGAACTCTGATTTTCTGTTGCAATTGTATTGGTGAAGGGAGATTTTGTTTGAGATATAGATCATTATCAGGTTTACACTATTTCATTTATTCCCAGAGCCAGCATAGTGGAGTAATTTGAGTGTTGTACTACAATTCTAAGAGACAATGGTTTATATCCACAAACCATATTATCTATGAAAACAATCGGTGATCCTGGGGAAGCTGCACAGTCCCAGTCTTAGGAGAAAGCAATAGCAAAACCCTTATGAACAAATCAAACTCTTTGGAAAGTATGCCTTAATTGATATAAATCAGACGAAACATGAAAGCACCAAAACATTTAGCCGTCTGGATGTTCTTGGACACAAATCCCAGAGGCCCTAGCAAGATTGCCAAAGTTGAGGAATATTGGGTGTTGCAGAATAGAGGTTGGAACCACCACCACCACTGTTTTCCTCTTAAATGAGACTCAAAGTGGCTAGCTTAATCAACTCCTTAACTAGCTGAATCAATTCCTTAAAATTGTTTTGTTTATTTAAAAAAAAATAGTATGGATAACCCATTAGATTGCATAACCAATGCTGAAGTCAATAATATGCCTTTCATCAATCAATCAGTCTTAGAACATGTTTATTAGAACAAGTGAATCTTCTTCTGGGAGATTCAATCAAACAGGAAGGCATAAAGAACTTATTAGGGCCTGAGAAAATCCACTTCATGGCTCAATTGTTATATAATAGCACACAACAGAAGAATCACTACAAAACAATTGAAGGGTAGGACTGAGAAACAATTGAAGAATAATGTAAAGGAAGTGGGGAAAGTTCTAGTATTGAGTGGCATGGAAGAGTCATTTCTTTCCTTGGTTCTCAAGCTTCCATGTCTCTCACAGAATTCCAGGCTTCCTAGGATTGAAAGACTGGAGTTCTTTCTCCCAGCAATGGGCCTGTGCATCTTTCTGGAGGAAGGGGGGATGAGTGGCCTATTATGACTCTTATTTTCATGTTCCTGGTTTCTACTGTATAAAGTTGTTATTTGCTCTCAGTTCAATTTCTGGTGCCCCTATGTATGAAAGACCCCCAAGATCCATACTCATCAACTGCCCTACTCAGATTTTGTAAAACACAGACTTCTTCAATTGCCTCAATTTACCTGTTGTGTAGCCTTCCTCTTTTTAAAAACTCTTTCACTTTACTGAGTATTATTCTTTTTTTACAGTGAATCATATTAACACATCCATATATCTATGTATTTTTTAAACATTCTATTATTGTTGCTGCTGTTGTTATTACACCAGCTGCAATGAACCTCAGCAACATGGAATGGATATAGGATTAGGGGAAATCCAACCCCAATCAGGGAAACAAGTGTTAAGTGATGATTATGATGATTATGATGATTATGATAATAATAATAATAATAATAATAATAATAATAATAATAATAATAATAATAATAATAGGCTATATCTGCCTAGAAGATCAGGTGGCAGAGGACTCTTACAAGTAAAACAAGCAGTCAAAGAAGAAGAACATGCCCTGTCAGAATATGTAAAGCAAAGTGAAGAACCTGCTTTGATTGAAGTCAAAAATCAGAAACTCCTCAAAGCACAGCAGACAAAGAACCAGTACAAGAAAACCACACTACAAACTAGAGCTGACAGCTGGCACAACAAAACATTGCATGGAAAGTTCCTTGACAAAATTGAAGGAAAAGCTGATAAGGAGAAGACCTGGCTATGGCCCATGAATGGGACACTGAAGGAGGAAACAGAACGCCCGATCCGATCAAGCCATCAGAACAAAGGCAATTAAAGGTCAAGATCGAAAAATCAGCTGATGACCCAAAATGCAGACTGTGCAAGGAAACTGACAAAACCATTGATCATATCCTCAGCTGCTGTAAGAAAATCACACAGATAGACTACAAACAGAGGCATAACTATGTGGCCCAAATGAATCATTGGAACCACCTCCCAGCAGTAAAGAACTGGTGGGATCACAAACCTGCAGAAGTATTGGAAAATGAGCACACAAAGATACTGTGGGACTTCCGAATCCAGACTGACAAAGTTCTGGAACACAACACACCAGACATCACAGTTGTGGAAAAGAAAAAGGTTTGGATCATTGATGTCACCATCCCAGGTGACAGTCTCATTGACGAAAAACAAGAGGAAAAACTCAGCCGCTATCATTACCTCAAGACTGAACTTCAAAGACTCTGGCAGAAACCAGTGCAGGTGGTCCCGGTGGTGATTGGCCATTGGGTGCCGTGCCAAAAGATCTCAGCCAGTATTTGGAAACAATAGACATTGACAAAATTACGATCTGCCAACTGCAAAAGGCCACTCTACTGGGATCTGCGCGTATCATCCGAAAATACATCACACAGTCCTAGACACTTGGGAAATAGGGTTGTTGTATGTCTTTCGGGCTGTGTGGCCATGTTCCAGAAGTATTCTCTCCTGACGTTTCGTCTACATCTATGGCAGGCATCCTCAGAGGTTGTGAGGTATGGATGAACTAGGCAAGGAAAGGAAAATATATATATCTGTGGAGAGTCCAGGATGTGACAAGAGTCCTTTGTCAGTTGGAATCCAGCATTAATGTTTCAGTTAATCACCCTAATCAGCATTGGAAAGGTTTGTCTCTTGCCTGGGGGCCATCCTTTGTTCAGTCATTAGCCGTCCTTGGGTCTCCTCTACCCTCAGAGTGTTGCTTCCCATCTACTGTTTTGATTTTAGAGTTTTTTAATACTGGTAGCCAGATTTTGTTCATTTTCATGGTTTCCTCCTTTCTGTTAAAGTTGTCCACATGCTTGTGGATTTCAATGGCTTCTCTGTGTAGTCTGACATGATAGTTGTTGGAGTGGTCCAGCATTTCTATGTTCTCAAATAATATACTGTGTCCAGGTTGGTTCATCAAGTGCTCTGCTATGGCCGATTTCTTTGGTTGAATTAGTCTGCAGTGCCTTTCATTTTCTTTGATTCGTGTTTGGGCGCTGCGTTTGGTGGTCCCTATGTATACTTGTCCACAGCTGCATGGTATCTGGTAAACTCCTGCAGAGGAGAGAGGATCCCTCTTGCCTTTCGCTGACCGTAGCATTTGTTGGATTTTCTTTGTGGGTCTGTAGATAGTTTATAGGTTGTTCTTCTTCATCAGTTTGCCTATGCGGTCAGTGGTTCCCTTGATTTATGGTAAGAACACCTTTCCTCTGGGTGGATCTTTGTCTTGACTCTCATGGCTTGCACCAAACGCCACCTTACTGGGATCTGCATGCATTATTCACCAATACATTAAACAGTCCTAGACACTTGGGAGGAGTCCGACATGTGATCCAATACAACAATCAGCAGAGTGTCTTCTGTAGACTCATCTTGTTGTGTTTCAAATAATAATAGTAATAATTATAATGAATATATTACCCACCTCTCCCTATGGCTCGAGGCAGGAAAATTATTAATAAAACAAGAGTTTAAATACTATTTTAAAATATACAACAAGATAGAGTTAAAATACAAATGAAAATCCACTGATAAAGTGCAGTTTAAAATTCACAAAATTGAACCAGGTAGGTTATAATAGGTTATATGATAAGATCCCATCTTTCAGAATAGCTTTCCCAACCTAACAGCTGCTAGATATATAGCCTACCATCCCCAGCCAATATGCGTATAGTTTGGTGAAAACACCAGGTTGGAGGAAAGCAACTTTAAAATGTTCAAACGTGGACTTTTGAAATTGCTAATAAAAGGTGCCCCTAAGGTTAAGAGCCACAACCTCAGTGCCTTTCTCTGTAAATCCCACGGTCTGCCCTAGAGACCATTAATTGATTTCCATTCTTAGTGTTGATGATAATGAATTCATTTTCCAATTGCTAATGTTTACCATTCTCAAATTAATTTTGTAAGCTAACATTCCAAGGCCTTTTGCAGTCCAGGAACATCTGGAGGACTGCATTATTTCCACTCTTGCTCCAGGGCGTTGACTCTGAGCAAGGCATCATCTATAGATGCGCTCAAGGCTTTCTCAAGGATTCTGCTGCAAGAAGCTGCTTGTTAACATAAGCCTCTCACCGACCTTGATAACAGAAGTAGTTTTATAAAGGAAAACAAACAGATGGGCTCACAGATTGGGTTTTAAAAGACTCAAGGAACTGTGCTTTGTCTCAAAATATGCTATGCTTAAGGGCAATAATAATAAAAAATCACCAACAAGTATTTTTACAAGTCTACATAGTTTATCCTGTTTTGTTTTATGTGCAGCATCACTCAGACACAAACAAGCCTCAGCTGTTTCCTTGGTGATGTTAACATGCTCATTTGCCAAATGCCTATTATTTGGGATTTGTGTGTTGATTTGGCTGTGAAATGGTCAAAGTAGATACTCACATAATAAAGATGAATCCATGTAGCTTTTCCATGATTACAGTTTTAGATTACATTCATCACTGAAGACTGATTGTGCTAAATGTGCTGCAAATTATCTTCTATGTTCATTTTTCACTTATGCTGGGTGAATCTATAAATGATCAGATTGTCTCTTTTCACAAGAAATAAAATGGTAAGTTAATAGAAATCCCATGCAAATATAGCACTTTTTAATGAGGCTATTATTTAGATTGGAGCCTCTGATGGCACAGCGAGTTAAACCACTGAGCTGCTGAACTTTCTGACCAAAAGGTTGGCAATTCAAATCCGGGGAGCAGGATGAGCTCCCACTGTTAACCCCAGCTTTTGCCAACCTAGCAGTTCGAAAACATGCAGATTTGATTAGATCAATAGGTACCACTCCAGCAGGAAGGTAACGGTGCTCCATGCAGTCATGCCAGCCACATGACCTTGGAGGTGTCTACAGACAATGCCAGCTCTTCTTCTTAGAAATGGAGATGAGCACCAATCGCCAGAGTCAGACACAACTAGACTTAATGTCAGGGGAAAACCTTTACCTACTATTTAGAGTTGCTGGTTCAGTGTCATTTCAGGTACTGAGGTTTCTGGGCCAAAACTCAAGACTTAGGGACAACCTGAGTGATTTCATTAAGTTACATTATGTACATTATGTACTATGTACCACAGTTGCTCACAGTTTGTTATTCAAACATGGATACATGCATGTACATGTATGTGTGCACACAAATGCAACACAAACACATACAGAGAACATATTGTTGGAAATTAAGACAAAAGTTATTCAACCTCTTTCCAAATCAAGGTCAAATGAGAAATTTATTTCTTCTCACTTACTAAGGGACACTAAATTTTTCATTCCTCATGCATTTTGGACTACATTGTATCCCTTTATTCAGCATGCCAACAAAAACATACAGATAATAGGATTATCAAGTCTGGATACTTGTCTTTGGCAAGATACATTTTTCAAAATTGATAGCTATGGTTCTAGGGTGAATATAAAGTAAACTTCGGTGTTCCAGCTACTGCAAGGAAAAGAGGAAGCTACAAAGTAAATGAAAGACCCCTTTAGGAAATCTTTGTAGATTGTAGCAAGAAATCAACAAACAATTTCATCACATGGGCAAACTTACCCGTCCTAGGATGCTTTCAGCGCAGTTTGGGGATGGAGCCTGCTGAATCCCATCAAATGATGCACAGCTACTTCTGGCAGGACTCCGTCCCAGAATTGTGATGAAAATGTCCTAGGACGGGTAAGTTTGCCAATGTGATGAAGTTGTTTGTTAATTTCTTGCTACAATCTAAAAACACTCCCTAAAGGGGTCTTCCCATGTTCTCATTGCCAACAATGGGAATCTTTGAGAGTTCTTGGAGAACGGGAGAAGTCCCAGCAGATTGGAGGAGGGCGAATGTGGTCCCTATCTTCAAGAAGGGAAAAAAGAATGACCCAAACAATTACCGTCCAGTCAGCCTCACATCGATACCAGGCAAAATTCTGGAAAAGATCATTAAGGAAGTGGTCTGCGAACACTTAGAAACAAATGCGGTCATTGCTAATAGTCAACATGGATTTACCAAAAACAAGTCATGCCAGACTAATCTGATCTCTTTTTTCGATAGAGTTACGAGTTGGGTCGATACAGGGAATGCTGTGGATGTAGCCTACCTAGATTTCAGTAAGGCCTTCGACAAAGTCCCCCATGACCTTCTGGCAAACAAACTAGTAAAATGTGGATCTGTAATTGGTTAAGTGAACGAACCCAAAGGGTGCTCACCAATGCATCGTCTTCATCATGGAAAGAAGTGACAAGTGGAGTGCCGCAGGGCTCCGTCCTGGGCCCAGTTCTGTTCAACATCTTTATTAACGACTTAGATGAAGGGTTAGAAGGCACGATCATCAAGTTTGCAGACGACACCAAACTGGGAGGGATAGCTAACACTCCAGAAGACAGACTAGAGAGATGGGCCGAAACTAACAAAATGAAGTTCAACAGGGACAAATGCAAGATACTTCACTTCGGCAGAAAAAATGGAAATCAAAGATACAGAATGGGGGACACCTGGCTTGACAGCAGTGTGTGCGAAAAAGACCTTGGAGTTGTCGTGGACAACAAGTTAAACATGAGCCAACAATGTGATGCGGCAGCTAAAAAAGCCAACGGGATTCTGGCCTGCATCAATAGGGGTATAGCGTCTAGATCCAGGGAAGTCCTGCTCCCCCTCTATTCTGCCTTGGTCAGACCACACCTGGAATACTGTGTCCAATTCTGAGCACCGCAGTTGAAGGGAGATGTTGACAAGCTGGAAAGCGTCCAGAGGAGGGCGACTAAAATGATCAAAGGTCTGGAGAACAAGCCCTATGAGGAGCGGCTTAAAGAACTAGGCATGTTTAGCCTGCAAAAGAGAAGGCTGAGAGGAGACATGATAGCCATGTACAAATATGCAAGGGGAAGTCATAGGGAGGAGGGAGCAAGCTTGTTTTCTGCTGCCCTGCAGACTAGGACATGGAACAATGGCTTCAAACTACAGGAAAGGAGATTCCACTTGAACATTAGGAAGAACTTCCTCACTGTGAGGGCTGTTCGACAGTGGAACTCTCTCCCCCGGACTGTGGTGGAGGCTCCTTCTTTGGAGGCTTTTAAGCAGAGGCTGGATGGCCATCTGTCGGGGGTGCTTTGAATGCGATTTCCTGCTTCTTAGCAGGGGGTTGGACTGGATGGCCCATGAGGTCTCTTCCAACTCTACTATTCTATGATTCTATGATTCTATGAAGCTGGGCAGCAATGCTTTCCCGCATATGATGGGGGCGATGCCCAGCGAATTTCCTCACTGTTGCCTATGTTAGGACAACTAATGTAATGAGGTTCACAGACTAGCAATTGTAGGGAATTGCTGTTCTAAGTGAGCTGGAGATTTGCACATAGCTTTTCTTTTGCCCAGACCTGGGGCTACCAAAACTGGAAAATCTGAATCCTTGTCTCTCATCTGAAGATGACCCATGAAAACAGGAAACTGAGAACTAGTCCATGAGATCTGGCACCCCTAGTATATTGTTCCACTTTAACATTCTGATCCATTTCACCTTGACCAAGAGGTAAGTTCTGGTGATCTTAATGTGTGTTTCAGATTACAGTTTGCAATTCAGTAAAAGTACAACAGAAAATTAAAAACATGCTTTGTAGTGCTTTATTTTTACGTCCTGCATTACTTTATCCTATCTTCTCTCATAGTTTCTTAGTTGTGTCTTAAATAATTGTTACAGAAAACTGTGGATGTAATGAGTTATTTCCTGTAATTAAAAAAGGAAAAGGAGTTTCTGCATCATACGTACGAGGGTTGAATGAAAAGTACCGCCTCCACCTTCGCTACTTGGGTTTGGATGGGAATATTTTAATACATCAAAAGCAGAAATAATCCTTAGAATGTGCTCTTTAACTATCACTACTCACTTTTCCACATAATCACCAGACAATTGGATACATTTCTGCCAACGATGAACAACTTTTCTGAAGCCGTCATGGAAGAAGTCAACACTCTGTTTCCGCAACCAGCGTCTCACAGTACCCATCATGCACAGATCTTCCGATAGCCAAGCAAAACAATAATGTGACCCACACATTCTTGTCATTGAATTCTTGACATGCAGATTATGCTTGAAATTTCTCTCTGAGTAATACGAAAATCGTCCTGAATCAATCTGTCAACCTTTTGCTTGTGAAACTCAGTCGCTGCTGTCACAGGACATCCAACTCTTTGTTTGTTATGCAAGTAAGATGTTCCCACCTCAACATCTTTAAACTTGCTCGCCCAATGACGCACAGTACTCACATCAACACAATCACCATAAACAGCTTGCATTCTCTGATGAATCTCCTTTGGGGTGACATCTTCTGCTGTCAAGAATTCTATGACTGCACGTTGCTTAAGTCACATTGACCAACAGTCTGCACAGGGTTCCATACTTTGCACTTTAACAACACAACTGTTCAATGCTAAGGCTTCCTGACAAATGGAACTGTAGAGGAGAGTCTACTGAACAAGTCAGTACCTGCCACATACCAGTACTGCCATCTGTTGAGGAGTTATGAAGGTGGAGGCATTACTTTTCATTCAGCCCTCGTATATTGCATGTATGCATTTTGGGCTGGGTCTAAAATGCCTCTAATCAGGGATATTATAGTACCTGGCGAAGGAAACTTAAGTCTATGAAAGTTTATGATACCAACTTCTTCATTTCAGTCTCAAAAGTGCGATAAGATCTCTTTGCATACTGATCTAGACTAATTTGGCTATATCTTTGAATGAACCGCTACTATAGAGTGAGGAAGTATCTATACTGTTATCAACTGCACAGCCCCTACCTCCAAATTATATCTCACAGATATAATTTTAACTCAGAGAAACTGTGATGTTTGATATTCTTGGCATAATGTTCTTAACAATGAGAACATAGGAATTTTCACTAACAGGTTGTCGTTGTTACTATTATTTCTACATTTTTCTCAAAATGGGGTCTCAAAGCAGCTCATAATTTAAAAGAACAATACAATTAAAAACATTACAAAACATGAACAAAATTATATTCTCGACATGCTGATAACATGAAGACTATCGTATGAATTCAAGTAAAACAATGTACTCTTCAGGTGGTTAGGACCTTTCTAATTATCTCAACATGCTTGTGTTCTTCTAGGTACAGTTGTATCAACATGATACTAAAATTCTTTAATCAGGCATCTGAAGAGCTAATAGAGGCTCATTAGTAATATAGTACAGTAATACAAATTTGAACAATCAGAGTAATGGAAGCTAATTATTCCGCTAATTTTTTTTAAATGAAGAAAGGATGGTTTCATGAATGTTGTCAGTGAAGAATTTCTGTCCATATGGGAATAATTTCATTAAATGAATAATTATTTGCCTCATTGGCTGTAATAAGTGCCTTGGTATCTTTTGAGTTTTGAAAACATTCACAACAAGTATAATTTTGAATCTTCTATTTTTTGTAGGATAATACATGTAAAGTAAGTGGGAAATGTTTTGTTATGGTTGGCACTAAGCATGCAATCCTTTATAGAGCTACTTGGAAATAGATCCTTATGAATGTGGTGGGTTTAATCCCAGGTAGTAGAATCTTATAGATGTCTCCTGGGAAATAGTTCTTATCCATTTCAGTGAGGCTTACTCTCAGTTAAGTATGTCTAGGATTGAACAGTTCCCACTGAAATCACAGGGACCTGAATTCAGCTAACTCAGCCTGAATTTAGCCCACAGTATTTTGAGAACACTGATGGGGAATAATAAAATATATATAATGGGAAAGCAAACTACCTGCCTAAAAGAGCATTGGCTATAACATGAAGATGGCTCTTTTCTGTGAACTGGACTGCAAAGCCATTGTGATACTACTGGTTAAGTGGCATTTTAGTTCTCAATTACCCATGAAGTTCGCTAAGTAAGCAGATCCAGTTATCCTCTCTTAGCCCAATTTATATATAAAAAAGGTTGTTGAAATGATCCAGGGAGTGCAGAAGAAAAGAACCCAGTAGGTTCTCCTAAAATTCTTGGTGGAAGGGTGGAATCTAAAAGAAGTACAGTGGGTGCAAAATGGAGTATGATGTACTAATTAGAGAAAGGGCTTTTTATCCGTAGTAATGCCCTGGTTGTAGAATTCTCTTCCCTGTTACACAAGCAACGCCTGCAGAAATGCCCTTTTCTACGTAAGCATTTATTACCTGGCATTTGCAATCATGAAGATAGGGAATGTGGCTCCCCTTAGGAACTGAGTTTTTAAAAAGTACACAGACTATATCGATACATTTGGGGTCAGTCAAAGTATGAACCTAATCTATGTCACAGACTTATTCTGCCTAGCATTAACCATCACCACACAACCCTCAATACCACATCAATGCGAAACCATGGAGTTCAATATAGTTACAGCTCTATGATAAAAGCTATCTCTTAGTCTGTTTGTCCTTGTCTTTGTCACCCTGTTCTCAGTAACAACAAACTTCAAAAGAACAATTAACAGAGGAGCCACAAAACTGTCCTGAGTCAATCCAATTACTGAACTTTCAAAGGTGTGTCCTCAAATCCAATGGCAAAGTCATGAAACAGTCCAAAGTCCCGACAGTGTCCATGGGTCTCTACAGCACAAGGTCCAAGGTTTGATTACAAATATTGCAGCCAGCAATCAGACATCCCACTGCAACCTCTTAAATCCTGCTCTCACAGCTGATCCCGATTACTGGCCATTCTCTTAGCAATTCTGGCTGAATGCCTCCACTGGGATTTGCAAGAGAGGTGCAATTAACTCTTCCTCAGCCTGTTCCTCAAAAGCCTCTTGACTTTGGTCAGCAGGCTTAGTAGTTGTTACCTCTGGGTGTGGCTGAGAGAGTTGCTGTTCCAGCCTGAGCTCAGCCAAACCCTCATCCATGCTATCCATGACAATAAAGGAAATTGATAGCAACCATTAGAGCGAAACTACCAATGTCAGTCACCATTTCCAATGATACTGCCAATAGATAGTACTAGGGAAGGAGCAAATTTTTTTTTCCGCTATACTTTTTATTATTTTCTGTGTGACTTTTACAGCGAAAGCGAGGAAAACAAACTGTGGGGAGGTAAAGTGGGTGAAAAGACAGCAAAGAAGGGGGGAGGAAGAAAAAAAAAGAAAATAAAAGAAAAAGAAAGAAAAAAAAGAAAAAGAGAGAGAGAAAAAAAAGGAAAAAAAAGGATCCACCTTGTCCCAGTGGGTTAAAAAGGAGCAGATTTTGACAATTTCCCAGTTGAAGTCAAGGTTTGGAGTTCCTGACACCTCTGTAACATTTGCAAGGATAAAAATAGCAACAGAAAGTTTCCACTGCCTTTTTTTTCTTGGCACAACAAAAATGTGCACTTTGTGAACTGTGTAGTTTGGGAAACTGCAGCTTTCCAAAATGTTTTGTGCTGTAAAAAGGGGCAAGATGGCACAAAATAAAAAAAGGTTAACTATACATTAAAGTATACTCTCCCTGAATGTGCCGTTTTTGTGAACAGTGAACTGTTTCTTGCCAATTCAGGGCTGTTGTCGCCATTCCTGTTTTAATACTGAGGGTTTTTATAGCATAACAGACTAGTAAGCAGAAAGACAAATATGTTAAATTATAGTATAAATGTCCAGGTGAACTGCGGTGATGGCTGTTTCACAAATAAATTGTGTAACTTAGCAAGGCAAGAGCTCTTGGTGAGAACTCTTATATAATGACCATTTATATTTCCTTTTGAAGTGCTGGAAAGCAATTTGCATTCCTTGGCTTAATAAGAAGAAGGTTCTGTTTACATAGACTTTTCATGCATAGTGTTACACCCTTTAAGTGGTTGTCATCAGTGGACTTAGCGGTGTTTAAACCATAGTATATTGTACACTGCCCAGTAGTCAGCTCTGTAAAACTACAAACCAACCAGTATTTCTATTGCAGATGCAGATGTATGTGTATGTTTGTGACAGAGTGAGGAAGGGAAGGATTTATATGCAAGAACTACAGTTGCAAAGACACATAATAAAATGATTGCATGGGTATATTATCAGCTAAGCTTTTTGAGACAACAGTCTTCTTTGTATGTTTCTATCACTTAAGCTCTCAGATGTTAAGAGGAAAAATGAGGTACTAAAGACTATCATTCTTCATTGATACAAGGGGCAGATTTTATTTGTCACTGGGAATTTCTAAGGAATTAACTGTTTCCCCTCCCATTCTCATAAATGTGATTAACAAACCAGTCTACAAGTCTAACAATATGCAAAGGGATCTTGTAGTGCCTTTAGTCCATCTACACTGGCATAGCTAAATGCTATGGAAGATGTGTGTATCACATCAATATATGTGTGTGCTTTCAAGTAGCCTGTTGACTTACAACAACCCCATTAATTTCATTGGATTTTCTTGTGCAAGGAATACTTAGAAGTGTCTTGCCATTTCCTTTATCTAAAACCGGGCCTACCGAACATGATTACTATGGGCCAAATATTCATTTACCAGGATGGTCTTTCACTAGCCCATTTCAGCTAAGATAGGATTAGATAGTCTATAGATAGATAGTTGTTGGGGATCGAGAATAGTACTATTAACTCTATTCTTGTAAGAACATGAACAGTAGTGGAAGTGCTAAAGGAGTTGGCTTCATTCTCTACCATGCATTTTTGCAAATACTAGATGATCAAAAACGCCTTCGTGTGCTTTATCCTTGACTTCAGCCAGAATAAACCGGCAGTGAGGAAACAATACTTTGTACGGATACATAACCTCTGCCCAACTCACAGGGTGAGCTACAGTTGCCTTGTCCAAACATAGCTCTTGCTGTATATTTTGCTAATGCAAATACTTCCTTTAGTCTATCTTACACTTTATCACGGGTACAGTTTCAGTATACAAGAAAGGAAATCCACACCTATGTTGATAATGAAAGTAGAAAGTTTGTCATATATAAAGAGCTTTGAACACTTGAAGTGTGAAACATTATTGCCGTTATTACATGCATCACTTTGTACTTAATTGCATTCAAATTTATCTGACTCTGTAACCTTCCATCCCGCCAGATAACAAAAAAAAAAAAAACCTAAAAAAAAAAACTGCCTCAATTGACATTGGATTTTCTTGCAAGCTGAGCCTCTGGTGGAATCTGCACTGAACATTTTAAAAATAAAAAAGTGGAACTTGTTGAACTCTTGTTTTTTGGCTAGAAAGTTGTTGTTTTAATTCAATGACAGGAAAAGGAATCACCCACTTAAATGCTAGATCCATCCATGGGTTGTGGCTCATTTTGATCCAGCTCTCAATTTCTCCTCCTCGGCTCTACCCACATTCACAGAGCAGGGGGGCTTAGAACAGAGACCCTTAGAAATGTCCAGGGTAACTTTTCTTCAAAGCTGTATTTTGGTGAGTGGTGGGATTTTTACTTACGTGATAGAGGAAAGCAAAAAAAACAGAAGAGAAAAAGGAAAAAGAAAAAGATTGAGAATGTCCAAGAGAGAGAGAAGCAGAATAAAAAATGGAAATCTGTTCATTTCTATTTTTAAAAGTAAGTTCATTGATAATAATTTACAGTTAAAGCCAGTGTGTTGTTTTGGTTTGAGTGCTGGATACAACTGTAGAAATCAGAGTTTGATTCTCCTCTTGGCCACAGAAACCCGTTGCATAACCTTTGGCGAGCCACACATTCTCAGCCCCAGAAAACTCTGTGATAGGGTTGCCGTAAGTTGGAAATAACTTGAAGGCACATAACAACTTCAAAAAAGTTTAAGTACTGTTATTATACTTGTCAAATGATATTGTTGTTTTAAAATTAAGTTAAATCTTTTCAGATTAAATGCTAAATATTTAGAGCCACACACTGTATTGCTGAAACTATTAAATGTTAGTTGCAAAATGCTCTGTGAGTTGAGTTCATTCTGGGGGCCCTTCCAGAGAGACCCTATATCCCAGGATCTGCTTAAAAGTGGATTATATCAGTCCGCACTGCCAGATAATCTGAGATAAACAGAAAACCTGTGATCAGATCCTGGGATATGAATCCTGTCTAGAATGGCCCTGGATGTAGCAACTTTTATTTCTAGAGTGTATATACTAAAATTTAAAGAGCATTATATATTTTGCACTCAGTGAGATACACTCAAAATCAAGGTCATACAATGTAGAATATCCTTCTGCTTTACTATTCCATGTCAAATAGGAAGAGACATGCTCAGTAATACACTTGAAATATGATTTTAAGCAATTACTTACAACACTGCAGGAAGCGATAGCATGACAAAGTCAGTAGATGGCACTCTTCCCTCCAGATCAATGCTCAGTACATTTTCATGGGACATGGTGATGTTGGAAGTACACAGATCACCCCCACCAGATAAACTAAGTTTTTAAACACATGTGGTCAATAAAAATCCCATCACATTTTTTTTTGCAAGTGTAGAGGTATAAAGGCCTTGGGGTCCTGGACAAATTCCAATCCAGTTAATTAATTTCTTCCTGGAATAAAAGTATACCTGGCATTTCAAAGCCTACTGAACCTTAAAAGAATTAGTAAATAAAACATGCAGAAGTCCTTCACAGTATTTGGATTAAAGGCTTGGTAAAGATAATTATAGTCATCCCGTGTTTTCTACTTGCGCTTTATACGTCCAACCCACCAAAAATACCCTCATCTGATTATGACACATTTGGAAACAGGAAACCATAAAGACAGTTGATTTCTATAAAGCAGAAGAAATATCCCAGTCTGTATTTTCCTGTAACTGGACCCCAAGAGAAGCCAAAATATAACTGTAGATTTTTTTCCCTGTTAACCTAGCTAAGTGATAATTTATCAAAAGAAATCATCTTGCTCTGAGAAAACTCTGATGCCTTGTGTTTTCCCCCAAAATGGCTAGTTATAAAAAATTTAAAACAGCTGATAAAATTGCCAAAGTCTTCTTTCCCTATGGCATGGATTATTTCAGAAGAAATATTAAAAGTGGTTGATTTATATTTCAGCACCAAATTAAGATGGCATCATTCATTCACAGTTCTTGTCCTATGACAAGTGTAATCTCCAACACCTCATTACCGGAAATATTTTCAAGATTGCATATATCATTTTGTTTAACTTGTGCATTTCATAGCATACAGTTGAAAGGTAGGAAATTTAAGACTGTTTATTGATAAGAAAATAAACAAAGATTTGAGAATTTTTTTCAGAGTAAAATGATATTGTAAGGTTTAGATGACTAGGATGCTATTTTCTAGGAACCTATATCACATGGGGTGGAAGAAGTATCCTAGGATGCTTCTGCCCCAGTTCACCCATGGAGCTCTATGCCTCTCATCATACAACATAGGGCAACTTCTGGTGGGGCTCCATGGGTGAACTGGGGTAGAAGTGTGATGGGACGCTGCCTCCGGCAACACACAAACCACCTTGTGTTCCGTTAGGAACAATGGGATTTGGTTTTTGTGTGTGTGTGTGTGTCAGGAGCAACTGGAGTTGCTTCTGGAGTGAGAGAATTGGCCGTCTGCAAGGATGTTGTCCAGGGGACACCCGGATGTTTTTGATGTTTTACCATCCTTGTGGGAGGCTTCTCTCATGTCCCCGCATGGAGCTGGAACTGATAGAGGGAGCTCATCCGCACTGTCCCCGGGTGGGATTCGAACCTGGCAGCTTTCAGGTCAGCAACCCAACCTTCAAGTCTTTTAGGCTTTTATCCCCTAGGCCACTGGGGGCTCCAATGGGATTTGGTGGAGTGGTGACACTTTCCCATGTGGGATGGGAAAGCATCAGCTGGTGGCTAGGATTGCCACTCTGCCACTCAATTCGTCACAAAGGCTGGCAAATCATGATCCTGGACCTCATCAATGTGCTGAGGTCCCTAATTACTAAAACCTTAAGAATATCATCTTCTTCCTTATTGAAAATCTATCTCTTTGAAGATATATAGGATGGAGTCAGTTTTTGAAATGCGATAGAGTATTTGGCACTATGTAGATGAGAACGGTGTTTTCATCCTATCATTTGTAGCTAGATTTAAGACTCAGTAAAGAACATTCAACTGCAGGTCAGTAACAAGCTTTCTTTCTTCTGTAGGCTGCTTTAGTGCCAATCCATATTCAATTATGGCTTTGGTCATTCATTGAAAAGTAAACCCACATTGCTATCTAGATAACATTTTTGACCGTCAAAAGGGGTGTTGCTTTAGCTTTGCCATTAAGATCAATTCACACATTATGCTGCTCATGAATGTAATTGCTCTTGGAAGTTATTTCTCTGCCTGTTCTTTGGTAGTGAAATATAAATATTTTATACAGATGAATGTTTTCGTAGTTACACTATGCTTAGCAGATCTCCAGATCTGACTCCATAGATAACTAACCGAAAGCCAACACATGTGGAAGGCTAACATTAAAGCTGCCAATTGCAGGAATGTTCCTACATGTTAGAGTATGGAGAAAAGGGTAATGGCGTATTAAACGGAATTACGTTTGGGATCAACATTTCAACTCCAAATGTAGACTTATAACAGATAGATATGCTGGGGAGGTATCAGGCAACAAGTTGGTGCTATCTGAATCACATGTATGGTCTTTAGGAGCTGGAATGTTCAACTGTAAATTAGAGAAGAGAACGAAGTGTTTTCTGGTACAAGTCATAATTCCTGTAATAATTGTGTTAAAGTGTGGCATGGGACACCTATATATACATTTTATTCAGCAATGAATGTAGAATATAAAATACAGTGTTGTAAACACAGGTTGAGTATCCCTTATTCAAAATGCTTGGGGCCAGAAGTGTTTTGGATTTTGGTTTCCCCCTCATTTTGGAATAGCTGTACTTGCATTTATGTACATAATGAGATATCTTGAGGATGGGTCCAAGGTGTAAACACAAAATTCATTTGTGTTTCATATACAATTTATAAATATAGCCCGGAGTTAATTTTATACAATATTTAAAATAATTTTTGTATATAAGACAAAGTTTGTGTGTATGCTGAACCATCAGAAAGCAAAGGTGTCATTATCTCAGCTGCTCATGTGGACAGCTTTGCATTCTGGATTATTTCGGATTTTTAAATTCTGGATACTCAGTCTATATACATGTGCAGTAAAAAGTATGATGTATGCCATGATTCATTTAAATAATGCATTAGGCAAAACTAGTGCTCAGAGTGGACAGAATGGAGCTCAAGTTACTTATGGCCTCATGTGGGTGAAGAGGTTTTGGTGTTGTGTCATTGGTAATGGGCCCTTGCCTGTTTCAATGACCATTTACTCCCACGGTGAGGTGGACAGTATGCTTTCACTGTAGTCCCTGAGAGCCAGAGTATAAAAAGAATATGCATTCAGCTGGGAAATGGCATCATCTTGCTAAGGAGTGCTCAGTGGGAATGCTTCTGTTTGCAACTCCTTCTCACCCTTTGAATGATCTATTACAGAAGTTTCAAACTCATTTTCACTGAAGGCTACATCAGCTTTATTGTTAGCTTGAAAGGACCATTGACTGTATAAATGTAACTATGTTGCCCTGACATTGAAAGTCTCGCGGGCCACATAAAATAATGTGGCAGGCCGGATTTGGCCCACAGACCTGCAGTTTAACATGAGTATTCTATTAGATCCTCAGCCTTGTCCTTCATAGAGGCATCTTGTTAATCTTTCACAGAACATTGGTTTGCTGTGTGCCAGCCTATTTAGTTAGATGTTGTGCATCCAGGTGTGTTTGAGTTTGAACACTAGTTTGCTTCATCTTACATTCATATCAGTTTTGAAATGCAGTAAAATATACCAGAATAATATCTGTATGATCTTTTATTGCAATTACCCCTAAATGCACATTTTTAATGTACTTCTCCTACTGAGCACACTTTCCATAAGTATTTTTCTTCAAAAGAATGCTTTTTAATATATATAGAAGGCCTTTGATATCTGCTGGGGTTTGCTTTCAGATGCAAAATCTGTAGATGGGCAAGTCTCATTATATACAGTGGCATAATAAAATGGTATCCTTTATATAAAATCAAGGTTGGCTTCTGGCTTTTTAAAAAATATATTTTCGCCATGGATTGTTGAGTCCATGGATGCAGAATCCGTGGGTATTGAGGGCCAACTGTACATGCTTTTTCATGTTGGGTTATGAACTGAATTGTAAGATTATGAAAAGTACACATTTCAGCTTGCTGGTAATGTTCTGGTTCAGCAGATCCTGATTTGCTATGCAAAAATCAGACTGGCTAAATTTTTCCTGCATTCCTCCGGCAGGCCCAGCTCATGTTCTTTTTGACTAATGCATTCTAGCACTTAAGGCAATGTGTTTGCTTTGAATCCAACAGACACAGAATAGGATGAAACTGATGGCAGACAACTATGATGATGACCATCACCACTACCATCACCATCACCACCATCATCACCACAGATCGCCTGGGAGGACCCAGCACTCCAATCACCGGCCCTCTCCAGAACAGGTTAGTCCTGTCTTTCCTTTCCTTACTTCCCAGTTACCCTGTTACCATGCCAGTGTTCATGATAAAATAAATCTTCAAGGGGAAAAAATAAACAATGGTAATGATATGCTCTTTGAACTGAAACTAAGAGTTTTGTTATTGAGTTCTATCACTCAAAGAAACTAAATGTTTTCTTTCCTTTTTCCGTTGGCATTTCATTTCTCTTGTTATGGTTTTCTTTTCTCCTTTTCTTTCATAGCATTTCTGAAGGTTTCTAATTTGACTATTAAAAATAATGTTTCTAAAGAACTGGTTTTTTAAGTACACATTTTTGTTTAGATAGCTGTTCTATTCCATGTATAATTTATTGTGCTTGTCTTTTATGAACCCAACCTAGCCACAAGAATATAATCGGGTTGAATCTGCTCACCAGTATCAGCATAACATTGTTCTTACAAAAGTAAAATTTTAGAAATGCTTTGTCCCACAATATCTAATTCTCAAAACAACTGAGCAAATGTAGTTGCTTCTTGTTTTATAAAGTAAACCTTGAAACATAATCGAATGCCTAGGGTATATTCTGTCAGCACCAAGAAAAACAAGCTAACATTATTTGGATTTACCTCGCATAAAAGGAAGAGACAATTAGAGTAATTGAGCTTAAGGAGAGGATCCCAGTGTCTTTTCTTAGATGTCTTTTACTCCAAGAGGAAAGGAGAATGGTCTTAGCATCTCTGTGCCATATTATTTTGCAAGGGAAGTGTCACGTAGGTGTCACCTGCAAGAGGATGGTAGAACTTGGCTTTCATTTCTAGCGATGGTAAAGAGTATTTAAAAGGGAGTGTTTTCTGGACTGATAAAAGTGGGTGTGTGGGTACAACTGTGGTGGTTTGATAGAAATGACCTTTTTTCTTCCTCTTGGCCAAAATAAACTACAGTATTTAATAGTGTGAGCCAAAATGTTTCCCAACCTCTCCACTCCGTGTTTCTTCCTGGGAGGGGAGCAATTTGAAGGTTTAAAGTTTTTGAAAAGAACTCTAATGTCACTTTCAGGACTGACAACGCTTTGAGCCAAGAAGATCCCAAATTTACTTTATGAGTCCTTTATGAGTGCCGCATGTATTAGCTGCAGTTAGTTTCTCTTGGAGGGAGGGGAAGAGTTTGGACTGATTCAAGGGTATGAGTGGATGGAAGAAATAATAGTGGGTCAATAATACAGGCATATGTAGAGAACAAAACTCCAGAACATGGAAATGCAATTATGGCATTTGTGTATTTCAAGACATTGGGTTATTCAGAAAGTTTTAAAAGGTGAATGAATTATGTCTGAGAAAAGTAGGTAGTGTAGATCAAAAACTTGGGAAAAGTTACTTTTCGAAATTATGCTTCCCAGAATCCCTAAGACCAAAATAATATATAGTCCTTTCTCAGATTACATCTCCCAGAAACCAGCAGCCTCCAAGAATCATGCTCACCATGAAATAAAGAGAGCTATAATAAAAAAGTAAAAGGAAGGAATATGGCCTATAGTTCAGATACACCAAAAAAGCCAGGAATGGCAAAGCAAGAGAGGTCTTCAAAATAAACCTCTCTATTGAGAGTTCCATGTGGAGCCCAGTTAGCTCTGTTCCTAGAAGAAGAAGATTTTTCTTTTAACTGAAAGGTCATTGTCTATTCTAATGGCAATTGACTACTGCAATATGTTGGAAATGGTTGTTCTAACATAGCTTCTTGACTGAAATCCTCAGAAGGCAGAAAACAATGCTGCTTAAACCAGTGGGGGCTAACCCTGGCCAAGCAGGGCTATTTTATGCTGGAACATCCAGACCATTGCAGACAACATAGGAGCAATTCTTTCTCACCTTTCTCCAGATTCACAGCCTGGAGGGAAGGTTTCACAACAAGGAGCATATTTGTCACCTTTTAACAAAGAAAGGGCATTGTGATGTGAGGACAGCTATCTTTTCGTCACAAAGCTTCTCAGAACAGTACTATGTGAAGTCACATAATCTTGGCTTTCTTTGCGGACACATGATGAGGCTTTCTTTGGAGCACCACTCAACTGTGGAACTCCTTCTTATCTCTATCTCTTCTGAATTTCTGGGTGGCAGTGAATACTCTACTGTTTCATATGCCCTTTAGCTCTTAAAACTAGAGGTGTCTGTTCTGGATGTTTTTAAACCATTCATCTGGTTTTATTTTATAAAGAGGAGTTTCAACTGTTTTTAACTGATCTGTGGTTGTTTATTTCAGGTTTTAAAAGTGTTTTTGTGAATTATGCATCATTTTGAAGCATTGGTAGGTCAAAAGGTGGTGAATAAATGCCTTGCATATAAACAAGCAAGCAAGCCAGCCAGCCAGCCAGCCCCAGAGAATGGTGCTATCTCATGATGTAGTGTTGGTCCCATTGAGTCCTTCTCAATGCTACCAAGTCTCTGCCTACAATTTTTGAATTGACAACAAAAGCTTGTTTGTAAAAATATATAAAACCCAGTGCTGCCTCCTCGTGTAATGGAAAAATCCCCAGATTCCCAATTGATTAGTTCACTCCACCCACTTCCAAAAATAAGTTACTTGTTAGCCCTTTTTTGTTCTTTGCCTTGCTGCCCCATAAACCATAGAGAAGGTATCTGGTAAATATTCTGATGCACTTCTAGTTTATGGCTTGTCTTTAGCTGATTATTGTGTGTGTGTGTGTGTATGTGTATGTGTGTGTGTATATATATATATATATATAGTGAGTTTTTTCTAACACTGTATTGTTTTTATGTTACTGAAATGTAGATATCAAATCCAAATGTAAGATTAAAATACTTGCCTGTGTGCTACCCTTGCACCAGAAAAATTTCCCCTCTTTTACTGTCTACTTAATTTCTGGTAGGGGGTAAAGGACTGAGGTGTAAACTTATAGAAGTTCCTGTCAAAAAAGAACAGGGGAAATAACTCAATGACAGAACACATGCTTTGCTTGCAAATGTTCCCAGATCGAGCTTTCCAGTTCTCCACTTAGAAAGAAGCAGGTATCATGTGATGGAAAAGGCCTCTGCCTGAAATCCTTAGATTGAAGGCAGCTTCCTATACTTTTGACTGAAATGATTTCTAAAGCTAGACTGCTAAACACTTGCCAGCTCATTGTCACAAGTCTGAACCAGCCAGAAGTCTAGGTTTTCAAGAAAACCTCAGAAAGTTAGGTTGTGCCAAATATGATCTAAGTTGTGATTCAAACTGCTGAATAAATTACTGCAAAAACATTTTTACAAAACCAACATTATAGACTGCTTGCTGTCTCTTGCTCCACCTTGTCCCACAGCAGTTTCTGTTTCTCAGTGCCATTTTCTTAAGAAAATGGCTTCTGTATCCTCCTTTGTGCTTGTCCTCATGATTTTCTAGTCAGATGCAGTATGCCACTGTATATATCAGCAGCTGGAGAGTGTAGGGTGGGCAATGCAGGTGCAGTGGGCCCTTGGTAGCCATGTGGATGCTGTCAGCTGTCAGCTGTCAGCTCTAGTTCATAGTGCAGTTTTCTTGTATGGTTTTTTTTGTCTTTTGTGCTTTGAGGAGTTTCTGATTTTTTACTTCAATCAAAGCAGGCTCTTCACTTTCCTTTACATATTCTGCCAAGGCATGTTCTTCTTCTTTGACTGCTTGTTTTACTTGTAAGAGTCCTCTGCCACCAGATCTTTTAGGCAGATATAGCTGGTTAACATCACTGCAAGGATGAAGTGTATGATGAATGGTCATGAGTTTTCTTGTTTTTCTGTCCAAATTGTCCAGTTATTATATAAAATGGCAAAATCAAAGTCTGATTTTTGAATCTTTTCAGGGGAGGGTGCAGAACCCATAGATAAGTCAGGCTGACTGTACACTGATAGCCTGCGGGGGATATTCCTATAGGGAAATGATGGACCACCATGTGAACAGAATGTTGGACTAGATATGCATCTCGTCTGAACCAGCATGATTCTTCCTATATTCCTATGTTTTTACATTACAGGTAGAAGTCAGAGAAATTTGTCAACAGTATAGGAACCATTAAGGAAACCTCTTAAACTAGAGTGAAGGCCCCTTTACACAGCCATATAACCCAGAATATCAAGGCAGATAATCTACAATATCTGCTTTGAACTGGGTTATCTGAGTCCACATTGCCATATAATCCAGTTCAATGTGGATTTTATACAGATGTGTGCAAGGGGCCTGAATGTAGTGAAGGGAAGGGAAGTGAGACAACACCATAATTAAATAAAAACCAGAAAGAGCAAAAAAGCAAGAAGTGCATGTCGATGCTTTTAGAAATGAACCTACAATGAACCAAGTAGAGCTGACTCAGCCTCAAGTGTATAGATCCACAGAACTTTCTTACCCAGCCAAGTGAAGTTTCCCAACTCACCTGCTTCTGTGTTTAAATAGTTATTGCTGGATACACAAGCAGGTTCAGACATCACTGAGTTTTATTTGACCATACGTGTTCCTCATAAACTGACTGAGGATTAGCACATTGTCAGAATTTTTGTAGATGTCCCTGGACACTTTCAAAACAGTGTCTTTTCAGGTCACAGCAAGTAAATATATTTGTTGCAAGAAATAAAATCCCTTATGTGGCAACCAGTTTGCAAAAAAAGAAATGCTATTGTCTGCAACATGTAGAAAGCTTTCATAGTTTCAGAGCCAGTAGTTACATGCTTGACAACTGAAAGCATCACTTGTAGACAGCAGACAAAAAGGCAGAAAAAGATGCCTTATACCAGCCTTTTTTTTAAAAAGAAAAAAAAAAACCATTTCATGAGATGAGCACATTATTATCACTAGATTTACTTAACTTGAGCTGAGATGTTAATTCTTTGCACTCAGGAACATGAAAGGTATCTGTGACAAGTCTTGTCAGGCAGGATTTTTCAGGGGAGGAAGGAAGCCAGGAAAGTTTAATTCATGAAGACTGTGTTGTGAAAGGATTTTTAATTGATACTCTGTCCACTAAGTAAGGCTGAACTCAGTTACAGTTTTAGCCAGAAGCCACACTTTCTTGTTGTTTCACTTAGTCTAATTCTTTGTTGCTACTCCTCCAGGCTGGTGGATACTGGGAACAGTAATCCAAATAACCTAACTTTTCCAAGATCTGCTTGATAAGTGTATTGATGTGGTTGCTCAACACAATACAAATAGTTCATGAACTTTTATGATTCAGGAAGGTAACACTGAAGTTTACTTAATTTTTCTTGTAAAACTCAGGTACACCCAAGCATGAGAAATGTTCCTAGATATTTGAAATGTCCTGTACTGGATGAGATTACGCTGTACCTTAATATGCAGGAGATAATCCTGGACTCAGCCCTGAACCTAGTGGTCCACATTTCAGTGGTGGGCAGGGCTGCAACTACATAGATGAAACTGCATCCAGTTTGGCCATATTTTGTTTTAACTTATGCTATAAACTGTCTTAGGTCCCATATACATTAAACAAACAAACAAGGCTCAGGATGCTAAATAAATAAATAAATAAAGAGAGGCATGGCATGGAGACAGGTATCAGAATGACAGCAAATCAGGGGCCAGAGCTTGGCAAGCACCTGCTTTGCCATGTCATTCTTTCCATGGAAAACATTTTAGACACAGTCCAGCCTTTGGGGCGAAATAAGAGTTCTTCCTGCATGCATGTTGGACAGTAAATGGTAGACAAATAATTTTGTGTATGTAACTACTCATGTACCCCAAACATTAAGCAATGGATTTCTTGGAATGATCCTATTACTTTTCAAAATATATAATAAATTTTGGGCTTCTTTTGTAATACTGATGTGCATGCTCAGAATAGTAAAACTTATAGTACAATCCGATGCACATCTTCTCAGAAATAAATCCCACTGTGATCCATGGATGGGACTGCAGCCTTATTTTCTCTGCAAATTGAGATTTTCTTTTTTTTATGCAACCATTTGCTATTTGCTCTTACAATCAACTTCGTACTTGATTTCATAAACTTTCACCCATGAAAATCAATGTAATTTCAAATGCACCAAAATAACTAATTGTTTCTTCTTTCATTCCAATGCTAACAATCCCTATGCATCTTCTAATGTCTGGCTCGCAGGATGATGAGGAGGGTATATGGGCATAGCCGGTTCCTATAAACCAAAGTTCCAGTTTTGTTTTGAGGGGTGAGAAACCATTTTTATTCTATATTTGAATGCAGTTTTATGTGATTTGCAATTATAATGTATTGGTTAACTCTTGATATTAAAATAAATCGGTTGGATCCAGACTAGTACTTACCAGAGTTTTACAGATTATGGGGGAAAGGGTATGGGACACAAACTGGAAAATGCATTTGTTGTATCACAGCTCCAAGAATTTCCCAGATACTATGGTCAATGGCTATTGAAACTGGGGGATTCTGGGGACTGTAGTCCCCAAAGTAACCTTTATTTATTTATTTACCATATTTATATCCCGCCTTTCTCTACCCCAAGGGGGACTCAAACCTTTCCAAGTTTGAGCTGAGAGGAAATAATTTTCTGTGATCCCCACTACCTATAGCTCCCAGTATGATCTCCAGGAGAAACTGGAGAAAATAATCTACCCCTCTTTTTTTCCTTCTACAAGAAGCTTCTATTAGATTGAGACTCTCTATGACTTTTGCAAATGGAAGTACAGTAGAGTCTCACTTATCCAAGCCTTTGTAGTCAATGTTTTCAATATATCGTGATATTTTGGTGCTAAATTCGTAAATACAGTAATTACAACATAACATTACTGCATATTAAACCACTTTTTCTGTCAAATTTGTTGTAATGCATGATGTTTTGGTGCTTAATTTGTAAAATCATAACCTAATTTGATGTTTAATAGGCTTTTCCTTAATCCCTTTTTATTATCCAAGATATTCGCTTATCCAAGCTTCTGCCAGCCTGTTTAGCTTGGATAAGTGAGACTCTACTGTATCTCTGTCACTTGGAGAGGGGCATTTTGGATCCAACCCATTTGTTTTGGGAAGGGGTGGTGGAGTGACACAGTGGCAGTACTTTTGAATAGTTATGAGTTTATGTCAATAAACATCATTATCATCCATAAAGAGTTGTTGTCATGTTACTTGAACTAAATGTCAAGAGAGTATTTCTTCCCATGCATATCATGTATTTCATGCAGCATCCAATGTCTTCAGTCAATTACACCCATGTGTAACTGTACTTTATATGAACTGCACTGTTTTTATTATTTTGATGTAGTTTAGCTGTGGTATTTCATTGGCAAATGATATTTATGCATAAATAAATTATGACAAAAGAAGTGAATGTGTTGTTGAGAAAAAATTGTCGCAACATTTTATGATGTTGTCAAAACAATCGAGGTACTTGAAATTGAACAATATCTACTTTGCACCATATTGATCATTGCTCCACTGGTATCTTTTTTCACATGTTCTGATATGAAATGCCCTTGTTTCCAAGGGATACTTACGCTTCCAAGACAAGGACAGTGAGAGAAGGCTACCTGTCAGCTTCAATACCATTGGATAAACAATGTTGATAGGAGTGTTATCTGCAGCAAACGGGGAGTATCCTTATTGGCTCAGTACAATTACCAAGTTGTAGGTCACAAAGTGACTTTTCCAAGCTTTGGTCTTGCCCCTACTATAGCTCGGATCTTAAGAACAATACCAAAGTACATTTGATCACAACATTTTAGTGTCGTTACTTGCCATTATGTTGGATTTGACCAGTGTCAACACTGTGAACAAGCTCATGCATGCATTATCTCATAAACTTTAGCTTAGAACTTTTCATGATAACTGATGTAGGTAACCAGCAATGTTGTGAGGCACTGTCACTATATATTAGTCATGCGCATTTGGGGCAAATCTTAATCTGTTTTGTGTCCTGGCTTTCGGTGGGGGGTCCATCTTCGGTGCCAAAAGATCTGTTTTCTTTTGGCCCATTTTTTTTGGGGGGGGGCTTCACTTGTAGGCCCAAAGTGCCTATGGGTGCAGGCTTTGGGCTTACGCACCCAGGCCTGGCAGGGCCTGCAGCTGAGCACCAAGCTACCCGGTGCTCAGCTGCAGGCACTGTGAGGTGCAGGCATATAGGCCCAAAGCCTGTACCTGTAGGCCCTAAGCTCCAGGGTGTCTGCAGCTGAGCGCCGAGTAAGGAACACTCTTTATTTGGTGCTCCACTGCAGGCTCTGTGAGGACTGGGCACATCAGTCCAAAGCCTGCAACCATAGCCCCAGGTGCATTAGACCTATGGGTGCAGGCTTTGGGCCTATGTGCCTGGGCCTGGCAGGGCCTGCAGCTGAACGCCAAGTAAGGAGCGCAATTTATTCGGCACTCCGCTGCAGGCCCTGTGAGGCCCAGGCATGTCATCCCAAAGTCTGCACCCATAGGCTTGGGTGCTTTGGGCCTAACAGGTGCAGGCTTCGGGCCTACATGCCCAGGCCTTGCAGGGCCTGCAGCCGAGTGTCGAGTAAGGAACACTCCTTACTCAGTGCTTGGCTGCAGGCCCTGCTGGGCCCAGACACATAGGCCCAAAGCCTTCACCCATAGGCCCAAAGTGCCAGGGTACCTGCAGCCGAGCACCGAGTAAGGAATGCTCCTTACTCAGCGCTCGGCTACAGGCCTTGCCAGGCCTTTGCTCTCTGGACCTACATCAATCTGAAAAGCAGGCTTGGAGCTGGTTCCCACTCCGTCCTGCCTTTTGTACTGAGTTTATTTTTGTTCCAGGAGGAGCCTTCCCATTCTATGCCATCCAAATGGACTGTACGAAATGGAAACACAAATCAAATGGATGAGACAAATTTTGGGCCCATATCTACTATATGTGTCTCTATTGGCCACAACTTGTTTCTTTGTTTTCCTGAAAACTTGTTGACTAGCACCAAATGGCTCAGAGATTATCTTCAGTCCAGGGACCAACACTTTTAGTAGCATTGCTTTAGCTGATGCTAATCTTGATTTTTCTTTTATGCTGAAGTTGAGAAAATAAATTGAAAAAAACTTTTGCTTTGTTCATGTGAATCACAAAAAAATCTATTTGTTTCTATATCATTCCATGAATTATTATAAAGTTCTCCTTAGCTAAGGGTTTATGCCATTTCATATAGAGTTCTCTTTTGTAGTTTGCAAGTAATAAAGTTTTCAACAGTTGTCTGATTTTACATCTCATATTCTGTGTGTATATGTGCATACACATATGTGCACACAGTTGAGTGAAGTCTGTTTACCTTTGAGGCGCAAAAGTATCTAGGCAAAGCAGCCAATTGGCTTCCATTCTTTTGTTTGGTGGCCATCGTAATTTACACCATATTGTTTTATTCCAAACCTTGATAAATATCTTTTTTTGCTCTGCCAACAAGAGGCTGAGATGACTCCAAAACTAGAAGCAGCAGCCTTTCTTCCCCTCAGATTTTTCTTCTGAAATGTAGATGTAGCTTTACTTTTCCCATCTTCCCTACAATGTGAGGCATTCATTGCTTTGGCTAGGATATTGGCATTGTGCTCAAACAAATTTCCTCCTCCTTAGAAACTCAGGCTGCCATGGCTTTACTGCCTAAGAACATATCATTTCCTAAGGACAAGCTCTTAATGTTTTTATTGTCATTATAGAACTGGATCTTAGTATCTCCTACTTGATCTGAAATTATTTAAGACATTACTTTAAGATCTGCAGCTTAGTCTGAAAGTATGTTAAAAGTTCATGTTCCTATTTATGGGATATTTAAAAACTGCCTTGAATCCCTTGCTGGGAGAAAGGCAGAATATAAATAAAATTCATAAACTGTTTTTTTTACAGTGTTTGTGTTTGATTTCATATATCTTGCATGCCCTGTTTGAACTGTGGAGAAGGTAAAATTGTTTTCAATCAACCAAGATGTTAGAAAAGTACATTATGAATCAAGTATGAACCATAAGACAGTCAGCATGGTGTTATAATTTAAGCATTGTACTATGAATCTGTAGAAAACCTTATAATAGGGTTGTTATAGGTTGGAAACTACTTGAAGACATAAAATCGTATATGATCCAGAAACATCTTTGCTGGGGAGGAAAAGTGATTTGGGGACAATCATGACTCAAGATCAGATTAAGAATATTTTCGATCCATATCTATTTATGCATATGGAATAGTCTTAAACTTAGTTAACTTCACATGATATTTTGTGCATAATACGTTTGTGTGTGTGTGTTTGTGTGTGTGTGTGTGTGTGTGAGAGAGAGAGAGGCCCCTTCCATACTGCCCCCATATCCCAGGATCTGATTCAGTCGCCGGGAACTGGACAGGGGGAGTGTGTCCCTGCTGGTTCTGCTGGACCTCTCAGTGGCCATCGATACCGTCAATCATGGTATCCTTCTGGGACGCATTGCCGGGATGGGGCTTGGGGGTACTGCAGTGGCTCCGGTCTGTCCTGGAGGGTCGGTCCCAGATGGTGTCATTGGGGGACACCTGCTTGGCCCCACAACCATTGTCTTGTGGGATCCCGCAGGGCTCAGTACTGTCCCCCATGCTGTTTAACATATACATGAAGCCGCTGGGAGAGATCATCCGGAGTTTCGAGGTGAGGTGTCATCTGTATGCAGATGATGTCCAGCTCTGTCACTCCTTCCCACCTGTCACTAAGCAGGCTGTCCAGGTCCTGAACCAGTGTCTGGCCACTGTGTCGGACTGGACGAGGGTGAACAAATTGAAATTGAATCCAGAAAAGACAGAGGTCCTCCTGGTCAGTCGTAAGGCCGAACAGGGTATAGGGTTACAGCCTGTGTTGGACGGGGTCGCACTCCCCCTGAAGACACAGGTTCGCAGTCTGGGGGTTCTCCTGGACTCATTGCTGAGCCTGGAACCCCAGTTTTTGGTGGTGGCCAGGGGAACCTTCGCAGAACTAAGACTTGTGCACCAGCTGCGCCCATACCTTGGGAAGTCTGACTTGGCCACGGTGGTCCACACTCTGGTTACAACCCGTTTGGATTATGGCAACGTGCTGTACGTGGGGCTGCCTTTGAAGACGGCCCGGAAGCTTCAATTAGTACAACGGGCGGCAGCCAGGTTAATAACCGGAGCGGCGTACAGGGAGCACACCACTCCGCTGCTACGTCAGCTCCACTGGCTGCCAATATGCTACCGAGCCCAATTCAAAGTGCTGGTTTTGGCCTACAAAGCCCTAAATGGTTCCGGTCCAACTTACCTATCCGAACGTATCTTCTCCTATGAGCCTACGAGAACTTTAAGATCATCTGGGGAGGCCCTGCTCTCGGTCCCACCTGCCTCACAAGTGTGGTTGGTGGCAACGAGAAATAGGGCCTTCTCAGTGGTGGCCCCTCGGCTGTGGAATTCCCTCCCCAGTAAGATCCGGCAGGCCCTATCTCTTCTGAGTTTTAGGAAAAAGGTGAAGACCTGGCTTTGTGAGCAAACTTTTAGTGAGTGAATTGTGTTGGCTATGACCCGGTCTGCAAGGTTATACGGATGAATGGTTTAAGTATTTTATATTGTATTGTTTTAAATGTATTTATTATATTATGCTAAACTGTTTAATTGTTTTAATTGCTTATGTTTTTATTCTTTGTATCATATATTGGCATTGTATCTTGCCAGACTGTGAGCCGCGCTGAGTCCCTTCGGGTGAGAAGGATGGCATAGAAATGATGGAAATAAATAAATAAAATAAATTTATCCCAGGTTACCTGGCAGTAGGGACTCATATATCCCAATTTAAAGCAGATAATCTGGGATCAGATCCTGGGATATAGGGGCAGTGTGGAAGGGGCCAAAGAGAGAAAGAGAGAGAGAAAAATTCACTTCCACATTTCCTACCTGAGCTGAGTAAAGTAGGATTTTTTGATATAAATTTGAGAAAATTAAATTCTGCAAAGTGGGAAGAATTATGTGTAAGAATACATCACTATTATGTGCATTTATACCTGAAAGTAAGTTTAATTGAAATGGACCAGTTTATTTTAAGAATATTTAATACTAAAACATCAGAATGATACATTTTTATCTGTAACCAACCAAGTATTTTAGATGGGAAAAATGGATTATCTTGAAATGTTAACTGCAACAATATGAATCTATAAAAATAATGATGAAAATCCATAGTTTTAGATGCTGTGTTTTCAAGTTTCCTTTCTTTAGAAAAACAAGGATTGGTGCAAGTGTTTCCCCCCCTGATAGTAGTACACTAACTAGCAGGAGTTTGAAGTATGATAAAACCCTGTGGGAAGCAGGACACAACAGATATGACACCTCCTGGATATTTATCTTTGTTAAAGCCTCTGACCAAAAGTATTTTCCAGGTTTTTAATAATGACCTTTTAAGATTTCTTTCACTGAGGACAGTAAAGGTTCTAGCTTATGATCTTAATTTTTTTGAAAATCCACCTCTCATTTAGACTTAGATTTTGAGGCCATATTCCAGAGAGAGGCATCCAGACCCATAATGCACACTTCTGTATTTCAACTACCTTTTCAGAACCTATCTTAAGAAAACCTTCAAACGTACTTCTAAAATTTGTCCCAGTTCAAGAAGCAGTTTGTGATTTGATAGAATATATTTGGAGGAGTATATGAATGCACTATTGGTATGGCATTTTATCGTTCTATGCTCTCAACACAGGAAGACTTCACACAAGTATTTTGTGGGTTCTGTGAAAGGAACTTCAAACAATCTTAGCTATGAGAAAATGTAGGTGTGTGTCCAGAATGTGTGTGTGTTCTCTCCTGGATCACATCCTGTACCAAGTATTTAAACTGAACAGATGGTTTCAGCTTCTAAAATGTAAACTATCTCAAGGGACTCATTAATATATTGGACATGATCTTCAACAGACTTCTCCAATCCAATGAAAAGAACAAGACTCTACAAAATCAAATGTGCCTTGTGTATAATTAAATTAAGTTCATATTATCTGAATGACAGACCTTTTTTATGTTACTTTGGGGACATACTAAGTTACTAACATAAAAAGAATAATGAAAATTAGACGAGAAAATAGATGTTCACACACAAAAAAAGTCTACCTTTACATTAAAGAGCTGAAAGGTGATTTCTATTATACAATACCTCTAAGAAGTATTTGTTTTCCAAATACATTTATTTCCTCTATATATTTTGTATTTTGTTTCTGACCATTAATTATGGCTATAACAATGCAGTAAATTATATGCAGTAAATTAGGCATTAATAAATACCCTTTTAGGCTTGCTGATACATTTCTTTTGCATTCTAAAAATGACTTTTGTCATTTTCATCTTTTAATCAAAAAAGAGATGTAAAGCAAAAATGATTTAACACTACATTAGTGATAATAATAATATAATACTTTATTTTTATAACCCACCTCCATCTCCCCAAAGGAACTCGGGGCAGCTTACATGGGGCCAAGCCTGGATAAAACAGCAAACCAAATAAAAACATCAGAAAATACAGAGAAATATAATAGAGAAATATAAAATAACAATTGATATAAAATTGATTTTTTCACAAATACAGTAGAGTCTCACTTATCCAACATAAATGGGCTGGCAGAATGTTGGATAAGTGAATATGTTGGATAATTAAGGAGGGATTAAGGAAAAGCCTATTAAACATCAAATTAGGTTATGATTTTACAAATTAAGCACCAAAACATCATGTATTACAACAAATTTGACAGAAGTAATTCAATATGCAGTAATGCCATGTAGTAATTACTGTATTTACAAATTTAGCACCAAAATATCACGATATATTGAAAACATTGACTACAAAAATGCATTGGATGACTATGTCTTTTGTGGCCAAATTTGGTGTGATTTGGTAGTGTAGTTTTGTTGTTTAAGTTAAGGGAAAAACTATCAGAACATTTATATATATATATAGATATGAGGACCGTTAGACTCTTTTTTGGCACTTTATTATTCTGAGGTCAAATACTGCTGTTTTATCTACAGCAATTGCTGTATTTTATTGCTTTTACCAGGGGGTACTATGAATGTATAATGTTGTGTTGACTGTTTATTTCCTATGTTTTGTTTTGCACTTGTTGTATTTTGTATTTTGGCACACCATGTGTGTTGTGTGAGTCACCCCGAGTGCCTCTGGGAGATGGTTCTGGGATGTAAATAAAGTTATTATTATTATTATTATTATTATTATTATTATTATTATTATTATTATTATTATTATTATTAAAGTTATTAACAAGGCATTTCAAAGACTATGTTACTGGGTATTCTCTCATTCAAATGCTTCAAATACACCCCTGATTTAGGGGTGAAAAATACCTGAAGTTTACACCTAAATCTGTTTATACAGTATTTTGTAGGGTTTTTTTTTAACTATTTTTGTTATTGTAAGTTATTGAACTATTATGAAACGATAAGTAATGAAGTCATATGATGTTGAATTATATCCATAATTAGAATTGCCAATCCTCATTGAAAGCATTGTTAGAATTGACTGTAAGATTCCTTACGAGCATTTTGCATCCATTCAGCTCTTTCTTAAAATTTTATTTTTCATCATGTAGGTAGACAATACTTGTGTAATTTTTTTTAACAGAACAGCAAAGTACTGGTGTTATGGTTCATCTGGGGAGCATGCTATTTTTAATGTCATAAAATGCCCTCTTGATAGTCTTCAGACTCTCCTTCCCAACCTTCTTATAAATACTGGTCTTTCCTGACTATTTTCAGGCTAAGGGGGAGAATTCCGAAACATAAATGCTAAGCTTAGCAATACATATTCTTCTGCCAGTGCTGTTTTATTTCCTTGTTTTGATATGCAACCAGGTTAAATAGCAGCATTGGAATGTCTTGACTCTCAGGATGTGGTGGAATTAACTGCTGCTTTTCTTCCTGCATTCACCTTGAACTCTGACATGCCTGCAGGTTTGAGAAAAATGCTCAGTACAAATCCCTGCTATGAAAATCTTTGTGATTACAAAGGGTGGTTCCCATTTACCATATATTGTTTGTTGCTGGCACAAGTCCTGTCTCAGAGATGACTGATTCTGCTTTTGAGACAGAGTACATTTTTAAAAAATGATGTGTAGATTAGCTTTCTGGGGTCAATCTATGGATAAGAAGAATGTAGTTTCATAGGTTTTCTGTCAGTGTGGCACTTTAAACTATGGGATATTCGTTTTGTGTCTGGAATGGCGATTCAAAATGTAATCCATTTGGGATTTGCGTTCAGGTTTAACCTATTTCACATCTCTTTAATTTATTCTGCATGCAGACAATTTACTTCCTAACTGGAGAGGAAATGAAACAAGGATGGGTTTAATAGTATTTCACACATTTTATGTTTATTATGTGTATAGATAACTTATTTCCTAATTCTGGATAGGAAATGAAATAAGGATGGGCCTTTACTAGATTCTCAGGGAGAATTTTAGGTGCAAATCTGACAAGCAGAGTAAAGTGGGGGTTTACAGGGATCTTGGTGGTAGGACAGGGACACTATTTTCATCTTTATTTCTAAAAACAGACATGAAAGCAGACCTACGTTCTCTTGGCCATACTTTTGTCACAATATGCTTTAGTGTGTAATTGCCCTAATTTTTAAGAGACCAAAGAAAGAAGGCAGCGGTCAGTGAGCAAAGTATTGTTTTCAGAGGCAACAGCAGCAGCCATTATGCTACATGCAATTACACTATGGAATTAATAGTTTGACACCACGTTAAGTGCCATGACTCGATGCTATGGAATCCTGGAAGTTGTAGTTTGGTGAGGCACCAGCACAATTTTGACAAAGACGGTTGTTTGTAAAATTACAATTCCCATGATTCCATAGCTTTGAGCCATGCAGTTAAAGTGGTGTCAAATTATGTTACTTCAACAGTGTTGATGTGCCCTTTGCTACAAACATTACACTTATTCTCAAGAGGCATTTGGAAAATAGATTCTTTCCAAATTTCTTGAATTCATTTCCTTGTTTTCCATCTGCAGATAGTTTTCCTAGTTTTTATTGCAGTAAATATGCTGTTGCTATAATTATACAGATCTTCATTGAAGTCCATTAAGTTATCTTTGTTCATATAAAAACCAGTGAGACTTTTAACTATACAGTCATTTCAAACTGACTTCACCAAACAGGTTGGAAACCCTGAATAGCCTTTCTTGAATTAAAGCAGTGGTTCCCAAATGTTGAACCTCCGGGTGTTTTCAGGTACTGAAATCCAGAACACTCAGAGGACCAAAGTTCAGCAGCCACTCATTTATAGGATAGGCTTCATTACATGAAGTGCCATAGGAAGACAGAAAAATACTAGTGAGACTAGCTCAGATGTTGCCATACAAGGTCTGGAAGCTGATAAAGCATCTTTTGAGGCATAAAAAGTGTGTAGAAAACACCATCATCTAATTAAGAAGAAGGAAAAAACTTCTTTTTAAAAAAACCAAAAACAAACCCATAATGTATAGGGAAAGGAAGTAACTCAGATAGCTAAAAGTCTAATCTCTCTGATGTAGACATGATTTTGTGTATATGTGTGTGGACAGACATTTTAAAAAAGATTTGCTTTCAGTGAATCAAACTGTTTTTGGAACTTTCCATCAAGAATGTATAAAACCACTTAATTTTTAGACAAAATGAATTAACAATACATCAATGTGAGAGGTACTGAAATTAATTTTAAAAGTTTCCTTTTCCTATCAAATGTATATTTTAAGAAGAAAGGGTATAGGAAACAAGGTAACACAAATATAAAAACAATTATTTCAAATACAAGTAATGAGAATATTCAAAATTGGAAAGTGAAACTTACACACTCAAAAATGGAGGCTGCAGTAAAGAAATGAGAAAACGAAGATTTGGAAAAACAAGATCCTTAAGTGTAAAGCTATATGATTAAATATCAAATTCAGAATAATTTAAGCCTTTGTATTTATAATTTCAGTTTATGGTTGTGAAAGGTGCACAGTGAAGTACAGCTCTTCTGTTTCATCAAGGCTTGTCTTGTTACTTTACATTTTGAAAATGCTTTGTGTTCAGTGTAGGGTACTTGCTATCAAAAGGTGTACTTCAGCAACTGTCTAAGAATGCAGTATTTATTATACAAAGTCTACTATGTTACATTCTTGAAAGGATAAAGAAAGGTTGATCTCTCCTGTGCATGTTAAGTTGGAAAAAAACAGGAATATTCTGCATGAAATATTACTTCTAGCATGTATCCCTTTACAACCTTTAAAATTGTCATAGAAACAATTTATATTTACACACAATAATGCTGTGATGAAAGATAATAAGTAATTACTTGTTTTTAAATGTTTTTAAAGCAAAAGATATTTAAGCTTTTTCAGATTTCGAAGTTTTGTTTAGTCCATGATTTGAAATAAATGCAACCCTATTAGATCTGATATTTGTAGGATGTGAAGTAGTGAACAAAAACAAAGGCTGGCAATTCAGAAGTATTCAGTTTAACTTTATCCAAAACAACGTGAATGCCTATTTTGTGGAAAGGTATTATTTCATTATCTGAAGCTAAGAACTTCTAGAAAGTGTAACTTTTTGAGATTTATACTGATATTTTGTTACTCCTTTGTTGTAGGGGAGAAAAGAGACTTACAATTTGAAATTTAAGGGAGGGAATTATTGTGTTGATAAAGGTGATAATTCACACAAATAATAGAGCGACATAATTGGTTGAATTTTTGGAAAGTTCTTAAGGCAAGACTAGGATGTCCTATCTGACTACCTTTTTACATATGTCAAAAATATTAACACACATTGCAAGTACCAGCATTGGGTTCATAGTGGAGCTAAGGATAAGAGAGGAGATTGGCAAATACAAAGTGCTATAGTTTTCCTTCCTAGAAATGTTATCAAGCACTCTGTATGCCTAAGTGAAAATGATTAGTCTATGTACATATGGGGATCCAAATGTGGTGATGAACTTTTGAAAAATATTATTTGGCTTTGCCTTGTAAGTGAAATATATTTGTGGTAAAATCTTTTTATTTTTTTTATTTCAGGATGGTATGATTTTATGTTAACTTTAGCATTCCAAAGCTATTTCAATAAAATTTATTTTAAAAATACACACAAAGATTTTTTAGGGGGAAATGTATTCATGGTTTGTCTGGATTTCCCACCCAAATATTAACCAGGGCCAACCCTATGTTGAGTGGGCTATGGTGCCTTTAGGGTCACTTAATTGCTGACAAATGCATAACTACTAAGTTACATCTTCTGGGACAATGGAGGTCTGTTCAGCGGTGATCGGGGTGCCGAAAGGAGCCCTCTGAGGCCCCTTCTACACTGCCATATAATCCAGATTATATGGGTCTGACAAGGAAGCGTATGGAGTCCCGCTTCTGATTATCACAGCCTCACTTGCTGATGTGAGGATGTTGGAAACTGCAAGCCTCCAACACCTTGATTGCCAGTTGAACAGACCTCCAGTCACTCAGTGCAGCTTCTGGCTGTTATACAAGGTTTTGGGGATTTATGATTGTGGCAATGCTGCAGAGTGCCTAGGTTGTTGGTCTAATTCCACTGGATATAGAAACAAAGTATTTCATTAAACTAATATGTTCTGTCTTTGTACATGAGGGTCATTCAAGGAAAGACTGCTGTGGTATCTCTTCTTAACATTTAGTGGTAAGTCATAGATTGCTGTTAATAAAAGAATCAAGCCATGTCTAAGAGAAAATACAATTAGTTCAGTTCACTGCACACACAAATCTTTGAAGCCAGGAACATATTTGCTAGGTGGTAAATCCCAAAGGAATTGAATTAAAGAATTATTCTTTCTCACAGATCTTAAATTTTCACTTTACAAGGCTTTACTAAGGGTTTATGAGTTGCTCTTGTTCCCTAAAGCTTCACAATTATATCACTTCAGTGGCTGAGGCTGCCAAGCAAGAACAGCTGGTAAATTCACAACTGTGTGCTTTATTTATTTATTTATTGGCATAGATCTTCAGACAAAATTCTCTGATTTTAGGAAGCACTGTCCAGTTGGGATTTCAATTTATCCTGTTGATGAAGTGACACTTATTTGGAAGCTCTCTTACCTTCTGGGCTTATTGGTAGGAAGAGGCAGCTGTGTTGTAAGTCTCAGGTTTCTTTCTTTCTTTCTTTCTTTCTTTCTTTCTTTCTTTCTTTCTTTCTTTCTTTCTTTCTTTCTTCTTTTTTATAAGGATATTCACTTTGATTTGCATTTATTTCCCTTTGATGTGTTTTTTGTCTGCTTTTCTGCTATTCAGCTATGATCATGGCAAGTCATCTATGAGAAAGATGAATGCATTGTAAAGCTACTGCTGCTATGAAGAGATGAAGGATAAGAGGAACTGCCAGTCATCACTGGCTTGACAAGAGAAGAGGAAGGAACATGGTGGGGCTGCCAGTTAGATGGTAGCTGACATGCACCCAGTTTAGGCCCAGTGTAGGCACAGGATTGTTACTGTTGCCTATAGTACAAGCAGTATCATGCAGTCCTCTGTACTCCAAGTCCTCCCACTCTCGCATCAATGTGTTCTAGTAATAGCAGGAAAGAATGCTGTCTCCTACAGATATATTCAGAAATAGTTGACAGTGCATTACTTGCCATGTTCTGCTATTTGGAAGTAGCAGATTCTGGAGTCTGGATTTACCTCCATTGACATGAAAGCAATTATCTCTCTCATCTACAAATGCTACATGGCACTCTTTCTCCAAAGGTTGCTATTGTCAGATAATGGTAATGGCCATAACAGAATATAGAAATGCAACCTTTATACCAGAGGTGGGGAATCTCTAAAGGATTCTTGGGTCCCTTCCATACAGCTGTATTAAAGCCACATTGAACTGGATTATATAGCAGTGTGGACTCAAGCAGCTGCTGCAACTGCTACCAAATGTTGATGGCAATAGCAGCAGCTCTGTGGTACAGGTTGATGAATGACTGTCCTCTTATACTTTATGTAAGTACATAGATTAAAACAGTGTTTCTCAAACTCTGTTCCTCCAATGTTTTGGACTTCAGCTCCCGGAAATACACACAGTTTACTAGCTGTTACAAATTGTGGGAACTGAAGTCCAAAATACCCGGAGGAGCACAAATTGAGAAACACTGGATTAAAGCAATGATTTAGAAACTTTGATCTTCCAGAGTTTTTGGACTTCATCTCCCAGAATTCCTAACTGTTGCCTAAGCTAGCTGGAACTCCTGGGAGTTTAAGTTCAAGACAGCTAGAGAACCTAAGTTTGAGAATGATTAAAGTGTCTCTCATAGCTTTCCAGCTCAATAAGAGTGCTGGCAAGAAATTGCTTGTTTGAATGGTACAAAGGCTTTTAGTAGCTCTAGATCTTACATGGAAGGGGAAAGTAAATTGAGGTTTAATAGCTAGAGAGGAGTAAGCAGTGCATTTGATAGCATCATTGATGGAAATATACCCCACACAGTAATCCCACATTTATGCCATCTTCAGTAGTTCTTCACATTGCCGATCATCAACCACCCTTCAGGTGACTGGGGTCCCTTCTAAACTGCCATATAGTCTAGATTATCAAAGCTGATAATCCACATCATATGCTTTGAAATGGATTATATGAGTCTACACTGCCACATAATCCAGTTCAAAGCAGATAATCTGGATCTTATATGGCAGTGTAGAAGGGGCCCTGGGATGACATTGGGATGATAAAGAAATTGAGAGTGGCTTCCTCTGGGTGCCAACTTCTTTTGATATGCCATTGAAGTCAAGGCAAAGTGCAAACTCGTTAGAGTTTTCAGAAAGAGAAATGCCAAATTTAGGGGTTTTTTTTAAAAAAGAAAAGATTAAACAGGAAGGAGTGGAAGGAAGATTTCTATGTATATACTCGCAAAGTACTGCTATGGTTGATGGAAGAGAGTGGCAAAGCTAGTTACAAGCTCAAATCTTTAATAAAGTTTCACTACTGGAAAGCTAAATAATTGCTGTTCAGAAGTATTTTTAAAGCCCTATGCAGTCATTTTAGTTAGGGATCCACAGGCTTTTAAATAATCAAAACAAAGCACACAAACCACCCAATTTTCTTCATTGCTGCTTCAGCTTGCCAGGCCAACTTTGATCTTGTATGTTTTCAAAAGCTGTCCGTGTTGCAAGATTTTGGAAAAACCTGATCTTCCAGGTTTCCCTTAAATATTGTTTCCATCTTGAAGCTTGTCATGTGGGTGTACCACAAAGAGTGTTTGGTTTTAGCCTTGATGCCTTGGGTGGTAGTATGCAATAAGTAACAAAATACTGGGAATAAAAGAAAAATCCTGAAATGTATCCCTCCAGCTATTGCCCAGCTGAGAGACAGAGAAAGAAGAAAAGAGACAGGATGTAAAGTAAAACCAGCATTTCTCCCTTTGATCAAAGCTGAGATTCTCCCACCACCCAGCAGGCGATTAACACATAAGTAAATTCTCTTGTAAAAGCCATTGACTGGAGAAAAAGCAAGTATCTGTTTAGCACCTCCAAAGCAAACTTCACTTATCTATCTGGTATGCATCTTCAAGAGAGAGGGGGTGGGGAAATATCCCCTTCCCAAGTTCAGAGTTAGAAGTAAGGCTGAGCCATCTCCAATAACTGCCTGTCAGCAGAGTGACTATTTCCTCAGAGAGTCTGTCTCTTGGCATAAATACAACAGTTGTCATCTGTATAAAAGAGGAAGCTGCAAATTGGGTCATACAGTTTCATAATAAAACAGGCGTTGAGACTCAATTGGCATGTCCTGTTTACTTCCTGCAGCATTTATAATCTGTATTAAGAAAACTGCTATCCCCCATTCAGTGGTATTATGTGGGATCAGCAGAATAATTGGTTCCATTGCGACCTTCTTTTCAGCCCTCCTTTTTGTCATGTTGCTTTTTGAAGCACTAGTAAGTGTCATGACACTTGCCCTTGACATGATGTCACAACTGCCAATCATTTGCTGCCATAAGTAGCCTGGCCAGGGCCCGAATATCCTCTGGACAACTTCATGTTTGCATTTCCGTTACAAAGAAGCTGCCATTGTTATTACACCTGCTAGTGTTCAGTGTCACTGACCTCCCATTCAATGCACAATGAAGTGTGTATCTTTTGAAAAGAGTTAAACTGGCACCCAGCCCACTTGAATTAGACAATTTGTCATGCACTGCTATCTATCTGCTACTGTGGGGAAAGGACAAGAATACAACAAATGCTAATAACCTGGGAACTTCCCATGAAACTACAATATAATGCCCCAGTGGTATTTTCTGAATGGCCTTTTATCTTTAAGTGGGGTACATGACCTAGTGTGGTGGTTAATTGAAGCTGTGAATGCAGAAGCATACATGCAGGCACATACATGTGTGTGTGTGTGTTTGTGTGTATTCCATTAATGTTATTCTTTTCATGTTGATTCTTTTGCAGTACCCATTTAAATATGTTTGAATATAATTGATTAAATTAATCTTAAGTGCACAAATAAGTGATCATAAAATGATTGTATTAAATATAGCTTTCATGCTTATGCTCAGTATTTTCCACTTTATCAGGGATGGTGTCTTTCTGTTCATTAGCAGGACAGAGAATAGTAACACACTGCAAAGACATGACTGTAGCAGCTCTAGAACTTTTTTTGGGACACATTATATCTTCTGTCATTCAAAGGACTGGCTCTCTCTGCTGAACCACCAGAGAGAAGTTCTGGTTGAAGTGAATAGATGTTTCAGCCAAACCAAACTACCTTCCTTCCTTCCTTCCTTCCTTCCTTCCTTCCTTCCTTCCTTCCAGCAAGTAGTATTTTTATGAGGAACCATGAATTTGGGGGAAGCGGAGAATGTAGGAAGAAAGATTGCAGATAAACAACTCTTACAGTATGAGCAATGTCATGAGCAGCTTTGTTGAAAGGAAATATGAGTTGGAACAAATGTAGTAGAGACAGAAGTATTAAAAATAAAGTAAAGTCGGCTTCCAAGTTATGAACAAGATAGATTCTGTGGGTTTGTTCTTAAGTTTAATTTGTATGTAAGTCAGAACAGGTACATTTTAAGTGTAACTCCACCCAAATAGGGAAGAGTTAACACCCCTATGCTGGTTTTTTTGTTGTTGTTTTTTGCTGTTTGTGTCCCTGTTCAGAAGATTTCACCTCACTTTCTGTCTCTGTGATCATTAGATTTTGAAAAATTTGGCTTGTTGTGTTAACGCTGATTGGTGATAAAGCTTCAATGGAGACATCTTCCGGTGTGCTTTCGGAGAGTAAATGTTCTATGCTACTCCCCCCCGATATTTATCCTCTAGACTGGTTCACTATCTGATGTCCCGTCCCTCGAGGTTTTATTCTGATCCCTTTCTCACCCAGAGTTTTAATTTTTAATCTAGTTTTTAAATGTAGTATTCATGCGGCCCGCTCGTGTTATATTGCTGTTTTGATCTTATGTTGTACTGTTTATTTTATGTAATGTATTATTTAATTGTATTATGTTATGGTTTATTGTATTGTCTTGGGCATGGCCCCATGTAAGCCGCCCCGAGTCCCCATTGGGGAGATGGTGGCGGGGTATAAATAAAGTTTTATTATTATTATTATTATCTTTCCCTCATAATAACTCTTTTCAGGATTGAATTTCCCTTCGTAGGGATAGATTTCTCTCACTTCCTGTTGTCTGACCCCTGTTCTTAACTATGAGTCATTTGTAAGTCAGATGTTTGTAACACTGGGACTGTCTGTACAAAGCAGAGATATATGATGTAGCCTATCTGTGCAATATCCACAGAGCCTAATACAGCCAAGTGTTAGAAACAAATGCAGCAGCAGGGGTGCATGGGGCCCCACCAGTAATATCTGCCTGCAGACTACATGTCACTTCATGCACTGAATGAAGGTATGTTTCTTCATTATTAATTGTAATGTCCAAGGAGTCTCATAGAAGAAATGGAATATACTTTCAATCTGTCCACTTAAAAAATTGGCTGCCACTTGTCTTAAGCCCAACTATGCAAATCAAAAGCAACACATAGGTTGAGACATGGTATTCCAATACCCACTGAAACTGGAAGGCATTCAGGGATTTAAATCAGTCGATGCACTTGTGTGTGAAATATAATGACAAGAGCAATAGTTGCTTGATAAAGAATAAAGAAAGTGCTTCTGCCTACTAAAGTGATTTAGCATGGGCTATGTTGACTATAAGCCTTCCTCTGCACCTTTTCCTCCCTGTTTCTTGGATCCTTTTAACTCCTCTAACAGTCTAATGGTAACTTCTCAAACAATGTCTCCACTTGTCATTCACATTAACTCCCCCTGCCGTTCCTTCTCATTCTTCTGCTGTCATGTCTACTGCCTTTTTTTTGACAGCCAGCCAAAGCACAATCAATAACTGAACCTAAAATGAAGAAAGTTAATTTATGGGCTGTCCATCCTTGAGCCTGTTGTATGTAGTGCTGGAGTGGGTGTATTACTGGGTGCATCATGTATTGTGGGTTATTCAAAAAGGTGCTATCATCACAATGTAGATTGATACAAATTAGGCCATACATGCATATCCCCTTTTCAATATAACACACTGAACAACAGTGAGAACATTCATAATCTTGCATTGCTGCTGCTCATAAACTCTGTAAGCTTTGAAGCTAGTATAATAAGCTGTTGTTGCTTTTTAATGGAAATCCATAGAAATGTTATAATTACTATCTGTTTTATTTTCAACCAGACTATTGAGTAATGGAAATTTTAATTTAGCTACTGATTTATTGTTGGAAAATTGTATAAAACATTTTTTAAAAATCCCTTTACCAGCTGTAGCTGCATCATAGAGATGCACCCTGGAGAATATTTCTTGAATGTAATTCATTGCAGTAAGATGTTGGTTTTTCCATTGGTAAAGTCAAGGACAGAGAGAAAAGAAGAAAGGATAGGAAATATAGTTCAACTCAAAGATCTTGCTTAGGGAAAGGTCATATTTTTAACTAAATTCAATAACTATTTTTAAAATGCTAAATTTTATTATGAAAGTAGTTTAGTGATTTTGAATATCAATCTGTGGGTGCGAGATCAATAAAAAAGCTTGTTGAAATGTAAAGATTAACAAATATAGTATATACAGTCCATCAGATGAAATGTTATCTAGAATTTCGGCACATATAATTGGAAGTGGAGTGGTGGATCGAAAGGTTAAAGAGAGGTGAATGTGAATGGTTATACTGTAGTTTCTTCTTACACACCTAGGATTATGTGCACTTGCAGACATGCTCCCAATCTTAAAGAATTACTAACAATAGATCACACATCAAAGTTACAGAGACCCTGCAACAAACTGAGATACCTTTTCCCCATATCTGCTCCGGCAACATTATCGTTGTTAATTGCCATCCAGCTGGTTTGAACTCATGGTGACACTATGAACAGCCCTGCTCAGATCTTGCAAACTCAGGGCTGTGGCATCCTTGATTGAGTCTATCCACTTGTAATATGGTTTTCCTCTATTTGTTATTGCATTCTACCTTATTTTTGCCCTTTTTTCCTTGACTTTCCTCAGTACTATATTGCTGGATCACCTAATAATGCCATCAAAAGTCATTTACTCACCTTACAATACAATATAGGCCATTTCCTATTGCATTCAGACAATCTTACACATGCACACAAAGTAGACACAAGTCAGATCTCAGAATAGCAATATTTAAAAACCGGTGAGAGAACATTTCAGATTCTCTTTCAATGACCTGAAAGTAGACATTGTGGAGCAGAGAAATTTCACAAGGGAATTAAAGTGAGAACCTTTAGAGCTCCTATTATTTAGCATTGGAGACTTGAACTAACACCAGGGTATTTCCTCCAGACTACCTTTGTGAACTGGCTTGCCTACTAACAGAATTACTGTTACAGTTTGGTGAATAATAGTAGAAAATGTTTGGTTTGTTGATAATAGTTATTGTCAGGGTATTTCTGCATTTAATTTTTCTCTGACCTCACTGTCTATTATCCTACTCTCAACTGTGTGCACTGCATTTATATCTGAAAGTCAGGATAACACTCCATGCATCTGAAGAAGCTGTCTGCGGACTATAAAAGTCCACATGACTTAAAAGTCTTTAAGATACTGAAGTTTATGTGTTTTTGTTTACATTAATGATAATATTCAAGAACAAATTATGTAGTGTGATGTGCCACTTATTAATTTCATTTAATATTTATTTCATTTCACTGTTCAATAGTTATTGCCTTCAGGGATCCCCTTCCGTTACGTAATTTTACATTGATGGCCATATAATCAGTTTTGCAGCTGGTGCTTTTGCATATGGTCTCGACTGTTACAGCAATTAGGGACAATTGTAAAAAGTTTAAACTTGACTTGCACAAAGTAAGAATGACAGACACTGGTTTTCCAATAGACAGGAAGTGTTTCCTCTCACTCATGTATTTTCAATTTTCTCCCCACGTTTTTCTCGTCTTAGGGCTCTTAAAACGTTACACTGGATGAGATTGCCTACTGGCAGTTTGGTAATATGCAAGTGAGAATTACACTTCTGGCTGAAGTGTAGCTCATGTAATCCATCACAAATTGTACTTAAAGATATCTTGATGTTAAAAATCAGGCTTCATTGTAAAGGTGGGGTGAGTCAGGAAGAAGAATCAGCAACTAGAAACATTTATAGAAGCAAAATGTTTTTTAATATATTTTTATTTCTGCCAATCATCTTTTGCAAAGAACACATTACAGTACTTCTAATCTGAACATTATATAAGGACAAAAGCACTTTTCTCAATACAAATAGCAAATAATTCGTACACAATGTATTTCTCTTTTTTAAGATGGGAATGTTCCTATGATTTGTCACTATTTAGGGTATAAGTGGGTATATTCAGGAATGAGATCCACAAACTATAACAATGAACCATTATGCATATTCATGAGCTAGCAGTATGATATAGAGGATTTCTTTCAAAATATAGATTTTAGAGGATTTTTCAGAATTGCTAAACTTGCAAAGGCTTTTGTTATAGCTGCCACCAAAATATAGAGGATACCTCAATTAATGCTGCCACCAATGTTATATTCAGGAGCCTCTTCTGTGTTAGGATATTGAGAGAGTCACACAAGAGACTTTATGTGAGGCAAAACAAGAAGTTGTTGTTTAGTTGTATTTGAACAGTAAAGAAGTGTAGCGGTTTCAATAACAAGTTAGGCTTTTCTCTTATAAAGGATTGTTTGAAACCTTGGATTCTGTGGAAATATGTTCCTTCATACAGGAAACACAAACAGGACAATTTTAACATTTTAAATCCACTTCTCCTTGGATTTAACACCAACACTCTATAGAGTCACAATATAGTTCTCAGCCCTTCCTTTCCTGAAGGTTTTTAACTATATTCCTCAAAGAGGTTTCTTTTTAAAAACACAGTTCCCAAAACATATCTATCTCCACACTTCAAAGACCAACTCTATGACTGAATTCCAAACCCTGAACTAACTAAAATAATTCTTTGGCTGCCTAGCTCCAACTGTCACTTTGGCTCTCCCCATCTCCCGTTGCTAAGCAACTTCTCATTTACATCAGCCTTTCAGACTTCACTTACTGTAATGGCTGCCTGGTTACTGCTCCCCCTTGCTCTGTGGAGCTTTTGCAAGCAAGGCCTACAAAATGTCTGCACACCAGCGCTGCAAGGCAGGCCACTCACCAACCCTGTAAGGTTGGCAAGATCAGTTACAAATGACATTGCTGAATGAAGGCAAATGTCTGTGTTAATAAAAAGGGAAGTCAAGCTGTGGACTGTGGCTTCAAGGAATGCTCCTTCAAGGTTCTATTGAGGAGTCTTTTCTTTTGCAGGCAGGGCTAGCCAAAGAGATTAGGGCTCACCAAAAATGTCTCAGCTCCAAGTTCCTGAATGAGATTGATTATTTACATCCATTTCATTCTGGCTTCAGATTTGGTAATGGGATAGAGAGAGCTTTGGTGGATAAACTGTGCCATGAATTGGAGAAGGAGGAGTTCCACTGAATTTCCACTGAATTTCTAAGCAGCCTTTAATACTACAGCTCATGGTATCTGCCTGGATCACTGTGCTGGACAACTTTGGGTGCTTTTACACTGTAGAATGAATACAGTTTGACACCACTTTAACTGCCATTGCTCAATGCTATGAAATCAAGAGAGTTCCAGGTTTACTAGGTTTTTAACCTTCTCTCCACACTACAAATCCCAAGATGCCATAGCACTGGACCATGGCAGCTAAAGTGATATCTAACTGCAGTAATTCCACAATGTAGATGCACCCTAGGATGGATTGGTCCTAGCTTGCTTTTATCAGCAAGTGAAAACTTTTCAAGAGACCTTTAGAAATTGATTGCCATATCTTTAAAGAATGTGCTGTTTGCTGATCTTGAAAAGATTTTTTAAAAAATGAATGGGTTCATTTTAATTGATTTTAATTCTATGGGAAATGTAACTATATTTTAACAAAAACATATATTTTTATTCATGACTTTTAGGGGTTTTCACTGATGGTTTTAACTTTTAAAGGTTTCATTGAGTCCCAATATTGGTGGAACAGAAGAATATAAATGAATACGTTGCAATTGTTCTTTTTATGTGAACGGGACCAAGATTTGAAGGTGTCCCATTTATATTGTAAGGGCAGCATACATTTTACTGTGTACACCCCATGCCTCCACAGGCCTGTCTAAATTGGCCACAAATCCTGAATCAGAGGCCAGAAGTCACTCCTGGATACCCACATGGGTTTGGTGTGGATACCAGGGTTGCTATATTTTGAACAGGCCCAGCAGTTCACAAGGACTAGTGCAGTCATTCCTCTTTGCCTGTACTCTGTGGTTCAGGAAAATGGTTTGTCATTGCAGCAGCAGCGACATAGCTCTGGGGAATTCCTGGCCTTTGGCAGGTGCCTTTGCTGATGTCAGCAAAGTTGACCCTCCTTTCCCCAGGTCATGCAGGCACCTTTGCTGACATCAGCAAATGTGTCCAGTGATGGACAGAAGCTTTCTGGAAGTCTTTGGTTGCTGCTGTGGCAACAAATGAGACCAAATATAATTATCACTATCAAGCAGGGCAGAACCAGATTCAGTCCAAATGGATGGTCAGAATTCCATTCCCACTGCTGCTGCAGTTCAGGAGCACAGTGTATAAACAGCATTACAGAATCCAGACTGACTCCAGATTTAGGTGACCATGTAGATGGGCCCTACAATAGATCTATGTTCTATATATACCTGTTTGTGTGCCCATGCAAAAAAGGCTCAGTCATTTGTGCTCTGTTGGAATGTATGGCTGTCCTGATATTGAAAGAGAATGTTACCAATAAAAAGGATGAGTGCACACATTTCGTAGCATGGAATGTAACTTCAGATAAATGATTCTCACAATAAGTGGACTGTGTCAATAGCTTGGGGGGGGAGGAGATCGGGAGGGATGGTTTTAAAAGCCTTCTTGTTTCTGTGCTGTCAGTGCCTAATTTCTCAGTGGAAGGACAGCAGCTGTTCACTGATTGAAACATGAAGAAAGATGTGGTGGAATCAGATAAGAATCATTTCCAAAGCAGCTTTACCTCCACATTTTCTTGCCTTTCTAATAATACAAGCAGTTAAGGAATGCTGAAATTGAGCTTTATGCTTGATTTGGATCATAATCTCATAAGATATATTCAGATCTACCTTTAAGATGCTCAGCCTCCAACAAAATGCTTGTACCGCATTGTAAACTAAAATTATAATCAAGGGAGATACCTTCTGACCTTTGATAGTTGTACTATAAGGGCTCTAATTGTCATCCCTTATTATTATAATTTGCCTTTTTGATGGCTTATGAGACTTTCCCCTGATTCACACCCCCCCATCTGAAATGATTTGTAGCTGAACAGCATTACTTGCTTTTATTTTCATTTGCAAAGCTGCACTTGTAAGACTACATTCAGCAGTAGATTAATCCGCAAATAGCTTGGTTCAGTTTTCACAGCTGCTGCCAAGTAGGCCCTCCTTTGCAGCCAATTTCATAGCTTGTGGTAATTATAATTAACAATTCCTTGTGACAAGGTAGTTTCTACATTTCAGATTTGACCATTTTTATTGGACTGTCTCTGATACATATTATTATAAACAGGAATCTTCAAAATAGGAACATATAAGGAAACTTCTGTTTTAATGTTCAGAATTCTACAGTATTTTGCAAATAAATCCACATGCTTAAGCAATGTGAAGCAAAGTTGATTGAAAAAAGCCCTGGCTGTTCCATTTTTAATCTCTTTTTTGAGAGAAAGTATTGAATATTGAGTTTTAGTTTCTCTCACTCTCAATATTCTCCCACACATTCTTTTTTGCTTTTCTCATGTAACACTTTCTGCTTTTGCATTAGTTCTGTCCCTCCAAAAATGGTGCAATGTTTCCTGCCATTACAAATAAAGTAAATGTGATGCCTGTTTCCTATCCCTTAATGCAGAAACCTCTCAGTCTGAGCAATATCTTGAGTCTGAGCAGCTACACTGTTGGGCTGCTTTTTCATTTTATCACTACACAAATTGAGTGCTGATGCTGTTCAAGTATACTGTTATAATTTTTATGATTTGCACCATTTATTGATTGGGTTGCAGTAATAATAATAATAAATAATAATAATACTTTATTTTTCTATCTCGCCACCATCTCCCCGAAGGGACTCGGGGCAGCTAACATGGGGCCGAGCCCAACACAGAAACAAACATAACCTCAAGAGTCTGTGTAAACAGTTTCATAAGATATGTTGTGTGTCCTATACATTTGATTATAACTATTATGTATATGTCTGTATCTCTTATAAGGAGTTGGCTTAACTTTTGGTTTGCTAGTAAAACTGAATTACTGTGTCATGAAATGATGCAGGTCTAAAAAGTGTGACCCACATTAAATGTTTAGAAAGCTTTTCCTTAATGCTTCACCATCTTGTTAAGTGACTGATCTGATGGGAAATACAGAGAGCTGTTTAAAACACACTTTCCTTTTTCTCAGTATTTCTCCATTTTTATGTCAAAAAGACAAGAAATTGTTAAGTAAATAAAAGTAAGCAAACACACAAAACAGAATTGTGAATGGAAGTGGCTCCAGGCAAGAACTAATATGAGATTGGATTTTGACTTGACCCATGGATACGTTGAGGGTTATTTTGTGGAGAGTACAAAATGCCCCAGAGTGCAAGCCACTGCTACAGTTTCCCTCCCATAGATTCCAAAAAGCCAAAAGTAATGATCCATGGTGAGAGTAGAGGGAGTTCTTTAAGGTTCTCCCAGCATGGTTTAAAAAATAAAGTAAAATATGCTAAATGTACACATTGACCTGTAAATAATGTTGACCCTGGGTTTGGGGGTTGATCTTTTACTAAAATTTCTAGACTTATAATGTGTACATAGGGTACATATGAATATGCTTAGGATTGGAGCCTTCAGCTGGAATTCAGCAGGGGGTATATCTTCATAAGTGAACGAATGTTAGCGGAAAACAGAAATGAATAGTTCCACAATGTCCAAATTCAGCAAGAGACAGCTGTATTATTACTCAAATCCTGATTTCCTGGAGTCCTGGTCCAACACTCAAACTTCAACACTGTGGTGGCTGACTGATTCATCATTTGTTGTTGTTGTTGTACCTTCAAGTTGTTTCTGACTTACAATCATCCAAAGGTGAATTTATCACAGGGTTTTCTTGGCAAGGTTTAATCAGAGAAGGGGTTTTTCCCCTTCCTCTGAGGCTGAGGATGTGTGACATGTCTGAAATCATCCAGTGGATTCCATGCCCAAATGAGGATGCGGACCATTGTATCCAAATTCATAGTCACGCTCACAAATGATAGCACCATGCTGGCTTCTATTAGACTAATGCTCATGTGAACATGATCCTCACACATGATACAAGAAAGTACGAATTAGCATTAGTAATTTGTTTCAGTTACAATGTGCAGAGACTGAGAAGCAAAGTATATCTTCCCCCTGCCCATGCAAAACAAAGATTTTCAACTGCACTCTAACAGAAATGTGATATCTTAACTGAATAGGTTGCTCATTGCTCTTCCTTCTAATGACAATTTATGAAGATGGTTTAATCTTACAGTGCTAGTGAATGCTCTACTGACAGGTTCTCATATGAACAGATTAAGCTCTTCTTTTAGACATTTTTATCGTACTGATTCATTCCTTTGGAAGAATGTGAGCTTTTACATTTTTAGAAGTGATTCCAAATAGCTTGACCAGATTACATCTTGCATTTCAATTGTAACTAGGGTTATGTTACAGTGGAAACTGACAATTATATAATTTCAGACAGTATAGGAGAAAGCAAACAGGTTGATCCCAAAAAGAGAGAGGGTTGTATGTTTAAACATTAGCTGAAAGACAATTTTTTGTAAAATGCTTCTGAAAAATGTGTCTATCAAACCATAAAAATATTTACAATTAATAGATTGGGAGAGGAAATGCATATGGGTCCTCTCTGTGTCAGGAATATTTTATAGTGTTTTTTTAATTTTTTAATTTTATTTTAATCTTTAGTGCATCATTTTTTATAAGAATGGTATAAGTCTGTTCCCTAAGGTACATCTGCACTGTAAAATAAATGTAGTTTGACACCACTTTCACTGCCATGGAACAATTCTATGGAATTGTGGGATGTGTAATTTGGTGAGGCACCAGCACTCTTTGACAAAGAAGGTGGAAGACATTGTAAAATTACTACTCCCTAGAATCCATAGCATTGAGCTATGGCAATTAAAGTGATATCAAACTGTTAATTTTATAGTGTAGATGCAGCCTAAAGTAACTCTTCTAGACTGCTCCTTGCCCAGCCAACCTAATGAAAAATGTTATTCATTTATTCTCCAGCACCAGCAGGCTGAACTTCCTTCTCCCCATGCTGATGCCCAGAAAAATATATTTGTCTGGGGGACCGGGAGGAGGGGGGAATGGGAAGGTAAGATCATTCTAGATGTTTGTTCATTCTAGATGTTATTCTCATCCAAAACTGTTCTATATTCACAATGGTAACACTATTGCCACAATTTTAACTCTCTGCCTAGATGATTTGGAACAGCCAGAAGAAGCAATTCTTCACATAGCACATAATCACACTATAAAATTAACTCACACAGAATATAGAGATGGTCATCAAAGCGGCTGACTTTAAATGGGGATTAAATATAATAATGACAGATGAAAAGCTCAGGCACCTTCTACATTTGACTAAATCCTGGGAGGAACAGAGATATTACATCCCAGGATATTACATCCCACCCCACCCTGAACCCAAACGCCACACTTTTCCTGGGGGCATCCAGCCACCCCCAGCCACCCATTCCCCCCCCCCCCCAAAAAAGCTTGCCAGGAATGTAGGCCCCTCATTCATTTTTACACAGCAGGAGAGCACTCCAGAGGGGCTTGTGCTGCTGGCAGACTCTTCAAGTAAGTTTTTTTGGGGGAAATGGGAGGGACTGGTAGGGGAGGGGGTGGGTGACATCCCTCTCCTTTGGGCTTTTTGAGCCCAAAGAACTGAGATCTCTGTGAGGATTGACCCCTGGGACTGTGAAAGGAATCAATCCCCACAGGGCCTGCACCTATAAAGATCTGGACCTTAGCTTAAGGTTCAGATTTTTCCAGGTGTTCAATTAATCTGGATCAAACTGGGATATCCCAATTTTCTTCCGATTATTTCAGTTTTACCTGAGGCATCATTGGCTGGTAGTCATGATAACTTCATATTACTTCCATAAGCGGAGACATCATACTTCTGAATGCCAGTTTCTGGGGAATATGATCAGATGCTACCAGTAGAAAGGTTGGTAATGGTAATACATGTCTTGGTTTGTGACTGCAATAAATATTACTACTGCTACTTATTTCTGCTTATGGCTGGCTGTCATTCTCTGCTTGTCCACTGTGGGGAAAAATGCTGTACTAGATATGTTTTTGGGTCTGATATCTCTTGTTTATCTTGAGACTTCAAGACTGTGATGACAGAGGGACAGATCTGGGTGAATGTGAGTCAGGTCCCAGCAGGTTTGGATAAGGCGAGTCACAGTAAATTCAAAACAATTGAAATCAGGCAGGGTTGGTACCAGTTTTGTTTTGGCAGGTTGAGGGAATTGGGATCACATATAAGTTCCAGGACACTAAGTGAATCGCTGAAACAAAGAATCTTGCTTGAGTGAAACTGTCTGACGTCTGGGAAAGCTTAACCCCTTGTGGTTCCACCTTTGTTTATTGCTGACTATAAGTCTTATAATGTGACTGATTCTTCATTTTCATGGTGCTGCAAGATCAAAGAGAAGAGATACTGCAGGGGTGGGCGATCATACCCTCAGGCTAGGAAGTAGCTTGTGGAATTTTTTTTTGGGTGAGGGAGTGTGATGTGGATTTTACAGATGAACACTAGGACAAGTGTGGACAAACAATATCAGAGTATTGTCAAGATGATAAAGTAATTAATGATGAAAAAGATCTAAGTTAGGAGAGGCTGCATAAGGTTGCTTTTGCAAAAACCTTCTGAGAAGGGAGCTTCCATCCTCTCCTTTCCTTCTGCTGAATTAGTTGAATGAAAACTACTTTTACACTTTGAACTTAATTTACAGCAATTGCAGTAAGCTGAGGACAGTGTGGGAAAGTGAGGGGAGATATAAACCAGGACATTTTAAAGCAGATAAAAATGGGATGTCAGGGGATTGATCATGACTGTTCCTGCTAAATATGGCACTTGGAGGGTGTGTAGTTATATAGTTGTAGATATCCCTGCTCCTGACTACTTTACATATTTACATAATTATAAATAATTTGCTTTGTCTGCTGTCTTGCTTTAGGACCTCATCATATTCGCCAGGCGAATCATCCCTCTTTGCCTGGCTTACCCATGGAAATGGAGAAAAGCTGGGGCAAATCCATCGTCCTGCATGCTGTGCCCACACAGCAATGCTTTCCCCATCACATGGTGAGATTGAAGCGTTGAACAACGCTTCTATTCCAATTGGAGGAGGAGCTTCCACAGGAAGCTCCTCTGTATCATCTGATGGATGGTGTGCCCATCTGACTTGCAGGTGGAGTGGAAGTGTCAAAGGATGCTTCCTGAGGTAAGTATGATGAGGTGGTTAGTTTGGAGATATATTATGGCCAGAATCTAAACTGGAAATGCAGCTCTGTATACATACTATTCATACCTGGTTTCCTCTTTCAAAACCAATTTTCAAAAACAATCATTCTTGTTCCTCAAATTGGTTTCTGAGGTTTACAAAGTAGCCGATGGGTGTGTAGGTAGGGATGGGTGATAGAAAACAAATTCTGTCAAAAATTATTTTGTTGTTGAACACAAGAATTTCAAACATCATCTCCACACTGGGTGAGATTAACCTGATTTCAAAGATTTTTTTGCATAGGTTTTATTGGCACAGGAGACTGCATACTGTTGTCTATAGAAATGAAATTTTCATATGGAAGTTTCAGAATGTACTAAACAAACAAAGTCGGGGAGCAGCAGGCTATTTTTAGAAATCTCTTTTCATTGATGACAAGGAAATTTGCATGTTTTCTTTACAAACATGATATAAAATGACGTGAGACCACAACAAATATAGAAGTGATATTAAACATTGCTTACTTCATACTAATCTGTCTGCTCTCGGTCTCAAATTTGAAAAAGGAGCTCTCACTGTTATTCTGTTCTCTTTAATGTAATTTGATAAGAAGCTTATGAAAACAAATTAAAAAGAGAAAATAGTTCATTCCAAGCCAGGTCAGGGTTTTAAAAAGAAACCTTCAACACTACAGTCCCACACCCGACGAGACCTATACTTCAGTCCTACTAAGTTTAATGGCATTCACTCCTTAATAAATTGGAGCACCATTATACCATAACTTCAGTTTTTTGAGATCTTAGGCGCAGTAAAATTATAAAGGAGACACAGTAAATACAATTAAGAAGACAGGTGTGGATCCAGAAACACTAACATTTGCTGAAATAAAAGTACAGTAGAGTCTCGCTTATCCAACATAAACGGGCCAGCAGAATGTTGGATAAGCAAATATGTTGGATAATAAGGAGGGATTAAGGAAAAGCCTATTAAATGTCAAATTACATTATGATTTTACAAATTAAGCACAAAAACATCATGTTTTACAACAAGTCTGCCACTTGTTTGAAAGTGTGGTTACACTTGTGTTGTTGTTGGGCGTGTTGGCCTGCTGCACGTTGCTCCCTAGAGAAACAGCTGCGGATCCGGGCAGGAGGCAGACTGCATTGGATAATACAGAATGTTGGATAAGCGAACGTTGGATAAGCGAGACTGTAATATGATAAATTTGCAAACCTCCTCTTTTAGCTTGTGGGTGTTCTTTGTTTTTGTTTTGTTTTGTTACAGAAGACAGGATTGTCAAGTGTTTGTACTTGAGAAGGAATAACACACAAGATTGCTCTTTGAACAGTTAACTTCTACCTAATAAGAGATAAACTTTCCAAAAGGAATTACCTGCTTTCACTTCTATGATTTGTAATATGAAAGAGCTTACTTAAAATTAAATATTTCTGTCAGACAGGTGCAAATGAATACTTTTAACTCCCTCTTGCCTTGTTTTTGCCAAGACTTGGGTTGTACTTAATGTGCAGAAATATTCAATAACCTGGCATTATCTTGAAAACCTAAGCTTAACTCCCTTTCTTGCATGTGTCCTTAATAGAAGTATAAAGAGGATGAGTGGACTGATTTCATCTCTGAGACTCCTCCCGCCTTCACTGTGTGAATGATATGGATAGACATCACCATGGTTTTTATCTTGCTTTCCTGATGGAGTGATGTTTGTTATCTTGAATGCCAGAAAGGCAGTTACAGAACAGCAAACCCTCTAATAAGAAGGAAATGCTCTGACTAATCTCAAAATAACTAGATACAGCTGAAAAATGCTTCTGTTTCAGTGATAACAGTTCAAACCCTATGTTTATGGAAACAAGCCTAATTCCTTGTGGAAAACTCTACGGGCTTTCCTTATTACTTGTCTGAGTTGATGTCTTTTGGTTTAAGATAAGGTGGAACAAAAGCGTAAGCAAACAGATTTGGGACCAATGTGAATAGTTGGATTTTTAAAAGAGGGACAATGAAACTGGTCAAACGTTCAAGGAGATAATCAAGCAGCAAAAACTCTTTGGAGGATGCTTCAGTACCTTAGATGAAGTCCTATAAGGATCAGATGAAAAGCAAGAGCAGATTCTTAGTACCACCACCACCTCCATGTAAATTACCAACTGCTACTGTTTTTGCCTTTATTGTTACTCAGCTTGCTTTGCTGGCATATTGAGACTATAACTCAAATAAAGGTAAAGGTTTCCCCTGACGTTAAGTCCAGTCATGTCTGACTCTGGAGGTTGGTGCTCATCTCCATTTCTAAGCTGAAGAGCTGGCGTTGTCCATAGACACCTCCAAGGTCATGTGGCCAGCATGACTGCATGGTGCGCCGTTACCTTCCCACCGGAGCAGTACCTATTGATCTACTTGTTTCAAACTGCTAGGTTGGCAGAAGCTGGAGCTAACAGCGGGCGCTCACTCTGCTCCTGGGATTTGAACCTGCAACCTTTCGGTCTGCAAGTTCAGCAGCTCAGTGCTTTAACACACTTCGCCACCGGGGCTCCTAAAAAAATTACCCTAAAAATTCTCCTTAAAAAAATAGTACTTTGGCAGGACCATTCCATTTCCCACCTAGAATCATTGAATCATAGAATTGGAAGAGACCACATGGGCCATCTAGTCCAACCCCCTCCCATGTTGGAAAAGCACAATCAAAGTACCCCTGATTATGTTTAAAAGCCTCCAAAGAAGGAGCTTCCACTCTGAGGTGGTGAGTTCTACTGTTGAACAGCTTTTATTGTCAGGAAGTACTTCCTAATATTCAAGTGGAATCTCCTTTCCTGTAATTTGAACTCATTGTTTCAAGACCTGTATTGTAAGCTCTCTAAAAATCTCTCTCTGCAATGTTTACATCTGATGGCAAATGGCAGCTTCAGGGATGATTTCCAGGAAAAAGAGTAGAGAGGAATGGGTTAAATCCCCTTGTTACCGGATGTATTACAACCAAGATCCCCAGAACTTTTTCCTAAAGAAACATACAAGCATATTGGGTAAACCAGTTTCTAATACAACACTGTTACAGGACCTTATGCAAAATTCAAATTACACATGGAGCTTAAGATATGGATCACCACCCACTGGGCTACCTTACTTTCCATTCTGCCTTAGAGCAGAAAAAATGCGTAGATACAGATAGAAATATGTCTTTGAAATCATGGGTGGCCAACTGTGGTCTTTTAGATGTTTCTTGCCTACCATTCTCACCACACCTAGCCAGCATATAATTGTGAATGATTATGAAAGTTGCAGGCCAAAAGTCTAGAGGGACATAGTTTTCCTGCTTTAAATAGGTTATCCTACATTCTCCGTTTCTCTTCTGCTCTTAGTTATGTAGAAAAGAAATAAAGGAACCGAGGAGCACTGAAGATGGCCCTAGAATGACATGATGAAGCAAAATTTAGAATGGAGCCGAAGTACATGAGAAGTGACACTTTCATGATCATCTCTGTCTCTCAAAAGTTACTTTTAATCACAATGATTAAAAAAGGAACAGATATATATGTTGTTCACTTTAGCATTAGGTGCTCCATAGGTAGCATATTAGAAGGATCCTTTTTCTTTTCCAATGGAAAAGTTTGTAAGGTGAGCAGATCAGTTAGGTAATATGAAATCACTGTACATAATCCTTACCAAAGATCATAAAAGATGACACACAAAAAGCATATTTAATTCTCCTGTTGTGCCATTAATGCTTTATGTATTTTCATGACATGTTTGTATAAAATAAACTAAAAGGACACAAACTGTGTGCTTCCTTTTTGGTTTAACCAATATTTGATTCATAATTACAAAACAAAGTGAAAACAATGATGCCTTTATTTATTAATATTGGATTTCAACTTAAATTCCAGTAATCAAACTTTATGAGATGTTTCCATGACTTACCAGGATCAGGTCAAGCACTGTGTACAAAGTTACTGTGTTCTTTCTGCTTAAAAGGTTAATATAATGTTCAGAACTAGGAGCAGGACACTTATGTTTACTGATACAGAGTGGGGGTTAAGAGGTTAGTGTTACAGTGGGACAGCACGTCTGTATTTGCTTGTTAGTATTAAAATATTTGTTATGCCATAAAATGATGAAAAAATCAACAGTATAAAATTACACAAAATAAGCATGAAGCTGGGTCTTTGTGTGGTTAATACTATGTCTATAGGAGAGGTTTATTGCTAATTCATAACCTCTTACAGCATTTACAATGGAAACACTGATTCTGCCTTTATTGTAGCCATGGAAATGGTGAGGCATTTATAAGGATCTGGTTACATTCTGTCTGTTGACCACACCATTAGGTTGTGTGCATGTGTTAGAGATGAAGGAAAATTTTGTGATGTTGAATTTGATAAAAAAAAGTCCCCTAATCTGCACCATCAAATCTAACCTTTTCCAAAAAAAATTATAATCAAATTCAGCACTGAAAACTGCCCAAAATATTTACATTAAGCAAAAGGATGCACAAAATGTACTAGGGCATATATATGAAGTAGCGTATATTTGGAAAAATCTTCATGTCTATGTTAGGAGAAATACTAATTTTAAAACTCTTCAAAATTTTGTCCAGATTTTTAAAATAATATTTGCATACATGTGCACAAGTAGCATGGAATGGGCCTAACTGCTGGAAATCTGAAAAACTGACCATTTCACAAAACCCTACAACAACAATCTGAAGTTATTCATATGCTTATATATGACTAAAAATGGCATTCCCCCATCCAGAGAAAATTGGTTGTGTATGTTGCATTGTAGTCAATGTGTCACTTTATTTTTATTTTATTTGTGTTTACCATATTTATAGATAACATTTAAAGCCAGTTTTCAAAACTTTTACCAGCATATACAAATACTGTCAGTGAAAACAGTATAAAACCGGGACAGGGTTGCTGTGAGTCTTTCGGGGTGTATGGCCATGTTCAAAAAGCTTTCTTACCTGATGTTTCACCCACATCTATGGCAAACATCTGCAGAGGTTGTGACGTATGTTGGGAACTAGGCACGGGAGGTTTATATATCTGTGGAAGGTTCAGGGTGGAAGAAAGAACTCTTGTCTGTTGGAGGCAGGTGTGAATGTTGCAGTTAATAACCTTGATTACCATTTAATGGCCCTGCGGCCTCAAGGCCTGGCTTCTTCCTGCTTGGGAGAATCCTTTGTTTGGAAGTGTTAGCTGTCCCTGATTGTTTCATGTCTGGAATTTCTCTATTTTCAGATTTACTGATTTCTTTCTGTTCTGATTTTAGCAGGGCCATTAAATGCTAATCAAGGTCCCTGACACCTCCTATACAGCTTGGAGAGTCCCTATGGGCCACCAAGCAGGTTCTCTGTGCAAAGTCCATGACACTGGATTGAGCCCACATTATTGCTCATGGTAAAACTGCCCTATGTTCCTCTAATGGTTTTGCTATTTAGAATAGCCATTAAGATAATTAGATTATGGGTAATGAATGTGAATTTTAAAATGTCAGTATAAAAAAAGACTACAAGAAAGGAAAATAGGGTGTCAGCCAAGTAATTTAACATCTGGCCACATTTCTTGGTGATAATCTCCATTGGTGGTGTATTCTCTGTGCTTTGTCTGAGGATACTGCAACAATAAATTTTGCAAAATTAAATACTCTCATTGTGGTCAGTGATGCTTGTTGGTTGGCCAGAAAGTTTTGTGGCATTCTTTTGTGATATTAAAGATCCAAAGTGTGAATAGTTGTCACCATTCATCAAAGCATGGAAAGTCCATTTCTTAAATAATGTATGCTGTAGCTGTAGTTTATTAAAAAGTCATCCAAAGTAATTCCATGTGTACAGAGTGGCACAGATGATACATCTGTTGTAAATGTGTGTGTGATGTATGCATGCATGTGTGTAAGCGCATGTGTGTAGTCTCCTTAGGGGGGCATGTTCATTGGCCTTTCATATTCTGCTATGTGCTTGTCCTAGTTGCCTTTTTTCTTCATGAAATAGAGGGCAAAGTTCTGTGATGGGGATCCTTCTAATAGAATTACTGATTTGGAAGAAATTCGTCGAAGCTTTTAGTCCCACGACATGAGCAAAATAACCCAATCTCTTTTTAAACAATTTTAGGGAAGGCAGTCATTTACAACCTCTTCATACAACCCTTGCTGACAAAAGGGAAGGCGTGTGAGGTGGCTCGTGGTGCCCCACTCACCCTCCCTCCTCCCCTCATCACATGGAGGGGATGGGAGAGGGTACTTTGGCACTCTTTCCCTCCCCTCATCAGATGACAGAAAAGGTGGTAACAGGCATTTCCCCACTGCCCCTTTTGCCATCACATGGCAAAAAGGGGAGGAAAGTGTGGGAAGCTCCATCAGAACTACCCAAACTACACTTGCCTCCCCATATTGGAGGAGAAAGCGCTGTTCGGTGCTTCTCCACTTTGGGAGAATGTGGGCGGGGCCAACAGTGTGTCACTTGAGGTCTAAACAAAACCAAATAGAGTAATACTATTGCTTCCTTTGATCTTGATTCTGTAGTTATATGGATGCAGCTTTTTTGGACTATTACATCATATTTTTGAGCCATATTTAGCTTGTGGTTTGTTAAGATCCCTCGATCCTTCTCACATGTACTTCTGTCAAGTCAAACATCAACCATCCCATATTTGTGCATTTCATTTTTCCTGCTTAATGGTAATTCTTTATATTTATTCATACTGAAATTCATTTTATTGGTTTTGGTTAGGCTCACTAATCATGACATGGTTATGTGAGAAGACTAGACAAGTAGAGTAAGCAGCCTGCTATAGGATCTGAGTCTTCCTTGTACAGAAAACAATGAAGATGTGAAATGGAAACACTGATAGAGGAGGCTGGGCTAACTAGAAGATTCCCATTCCCTGCTTTCATAGTCTTGGATTTTTAATCACTAGAACAAGTTGTGCACATAGATGCTCCTGCTGCTGATGAGATTTCTTCAAAGAAAATTTCCAAGTCTCTAACTTGACATCACATTTCAAAACTTGTTTCTTTAAATCTACAATAGTAATTTTAAATTTTTGATTAGTATCAGTTGTAGTTCAAAATATGTATAAGTGGTGCAGCAGAGTGTTAATTTTTTGTGTCAATTTCTAGAAATGTTATCTATTAATCTATTAACAGGGCATTTGTATAAAAGGGAATAATGATTTGATATTTAAAACCATTGCCAAGTCCAATGGTAAAATAGTGGGATTCAGCCTGGGTTGCACAGCTCCCATTCCCACTAATTCGCCATATGTATCCCAAGCTTTACACATCTGGGGAAAGGGGTAGCTGCAAAGGTTTCAGAAGAGAGAAGGTACAGAATTCCCATTGTGCTGTTACAGCAATGACAGCACCATATTGGGTTTAATGCCTCTGTGGCAAGAATCTTATGAGGAGCCGGTCCTCCAACTTTCAACAACACTCTGTGTATGTGTGTGCGTGAGAGAGAGAGAGAGAGAGAGAGAGAGAGAGAGAGAGAGAATCTAAGATAGAGTGTGTAAAGGGTTCTACATCTTCACATGAAAATGAAGAGATAACAAAAAAGTTGGATTTTCTATATTCCATGTCAATGACTAGGGAATCTAGGTGAGTCTGGATTGCTTAATCTGTCAAATAATGTATTCAACAAACTTGTAACACATTGTGGGTCACTAACCTAGATATTTCTACCCACTTGGTGTGTAACATCAGTATAGTTCAGTAGAAAATTTATCTGGGATTTTTCTTTTTAAAAATTCTATGCCTTTCTTAAAACCTTTAGTTTCCACATACCTTGCGGCTTAACAGATGGACATATGATTCCAAGTTACTAACATCAAGGGTTGTTTTAGAAGGAGCAAGAATGCAAGCAAAGAGTGAAAGGCTGGAATTAATACCTAGAAAGAATTTGATTCTGGCTCGCACTTAATTGCCTTTCATTTTCCATGTGTATATACAGGCCTAAATTGAATATTGTGCATTTCTGCATCTGTTTATATTGAGCAAGAAAACCTGCTACAAATGAGATTATTTTAAACATTTTTAATAAATAAAGTGAATTCAGATGCATGTAGTTGTATACACTCCTCTGAGGTACATGGATGTTTCTTTGCAAATGTAATTAGGATTGAACTTCTATAACTAGGCCACAGGAATGTTCTCTAAAGCAACCGAGAGGCATCCATGCAAATTCTTAAATTTAATTCAGTAGTTTAACAAAATAATGTATCCTTAATGCATATTAATACCTTATGTTGCTAACCAGAGTCACTGGCAAAAATGCCAGATTTTTCTGTTTCTTAAATGCAAAGTATTGTTCATTCTTTCATTTAACCCTTTCATCTCAAACATCCTATACACTAGCCTGGCATCAGCATGTGACATGTAGAAAAGTGCCTTCCCCTCAAGCTGCACAATGGCGACCATATGGTACAAGTGCCCAGCAAGACCGCAGTTGTGTACAGTGGCTGCCCAGTTGCCATTGCACAGCTGGGGGGAAAGTGTGTAAGTAGGTATTGGATACCTCTTTGAGAAGTTACTCAAAATATATGTGTGTCTTGCCAGTGTGAGTAGCCAAGAAGGTTCTGGTCTCATAGTTGGGACTAGCCTTGAGACTTGTGGCCTCAGTTCTTTGGGTCCCTGGCTGGGCTGTTCTTCAGCAACAAGTCTTCTTTACTCCCTGTATAATCTATGTCCCATAGGTCATAGATTCCAGAGGTTTTTTGAGTGTTGAGAAAACCTGATGAGAAAAACCTGGAATTGTAACAATTTTTGCATTTTTCTGTGCATTTTTGAAAATTAAGCATTTTCCTGAGTATGAAAGATTGGGGAGTTAGCCTGTATAAAATCTGAATATGAGCAGTTTTAATAGAAAACAGAAGCTTCTGTACAAGAAACAGTTTTGTGTGCAAAAAAGGGCTGTTTTCTACACAGAACACTCATATGCATTAAACACTATCATGCATCAGGAAGAAAATCTCTAAAATTATTTCTTGCTTTGTTCAAGAAGCAGCTTAGAAAACAAAGACAGCCGTACTTCTGTATCAGTGGGATGGGGAATCAACTTTAGATTTTTGTTTGAATTTGAATACCTATCGGAACTTATTTGTAAGATAGTTCAGCACCTTAGATATCACCTTGAAAGTTTGGACTAAAGCCTACCCCAGATTTACCTCACCACTGGCATGTAAATCTCTGAGAGAAAAACATAGAAACCAATGGTATAAGATTGTAATGTTAACAATGTGGGGGCATACCCCTTGAATTCAATGGATTAGACAATAGAGCATAATTGCAAAGTACTCTACTGTTTGTAATGCTGCTGTTTAATTAAATCAGTCTGATTTCTGTTGTGGAAATGTAATGAGTAACCGGAGAAGGAAAATAAAATGAGCCATTAAATCTTCTTGCTTAATACAGACCTCCTGGGTAGTTAATTTTAATTTTTGTACAAAGCATTAATTTAAATATGTTGCATCTGGTGTAACATGGATTTTGGCTATTTTTTCCAGGAAAATCAGGGCTACAGGAGGGATCCTAAATGCAAAGAATTTCATAAAAGGAGGGTTTGGCTCCCAGAGGCTCCACTGGCTTCTTGATAGTAGGCTAAAAATATGGCAGAGATAGTTGTTAGTGCTTCTCTCTTGTTCATGGTGCTAACTTTTCATTGACCTTCCCACTAAACCTCTCCCACTGGAAACAATGGGAAGAATTTGACCTAATATGTGGAATACCTCCATCCTTTGCTGCAGAACAGGATGTAGACCCCATGGATCTACATCTGTATGCTATTTATCCACCCACCACTTTGCCAGCAGCCTCTATTTTCCCTCTCACTTTTCTGGGGTTTGAAGTGCTGACTTTGGAAGTAGGTCATATTTGGGTGGCAATGCACAATATTCAGTTTAGGCCTGGATATACGCATGGAAAATGAAAGGCAATTAAGTACAATCAAATTTTTTCTAGGTATTAATTCCAGCCTTTCACTCTCAAATCCATGTTCCACAACAAGCCAAATTTTTCAAAATCCAATTCTCATAGCTGGGGCGAAAGGGAGGTGATATTCTCTGAACAGGGACACAGACAGCAAAACAAACGCCACAGGGCTGTTAAACCTTCCAAAATCTCTCCAAAGCTTATCTATCTATCTATCTATCTATCTATCTATCTATCTATCTATCTATCTATCTATCTGGGGTTACACATAAAATGTAGCTGTTCCAATTTATGAACAAACCTATAAAGCCTATCTTGTTTTTTTTTAAAATATTTTTTATTGTTATTATTGAGAAAAAGTTACAATTATATAAACATATTCTATACATTTCCCCCTCTTTTATTTACATTCACCCCTGTGCTCCCCTTCCCCAGAGCCATCTCTTCTTCTGTAGTCCCACCAAAAGTTCAATTCTTCATTTGGAGGTAAATTCCCATCTTCTTTTTCCAATAATTTTTCTAGAAATTTTCTCCAAATACTTTCAAAATCATTTTTTTCCATAATCCCTTCTTTACTTTTAAATTTGATGTTAGCTTGTCATTCAGTGCCATTCGCCAAACTTCTTTATACCATTCATTAATTTGTATTTTCATTTCTCCTTTCCAATATTTTGCAATTAATAATCTAGCTGCTGTTAATAGCATGTCTATTAAATTTTTTTCCTTCTTATCTTTCTCATCCTCTTTTTTAATTAAAAGTAATATTTCCACTGGATTCCTTCTAATTTTTATATTTATAATATTTTCTATTTCCCTTATGACCAATTCCCAAAAACCTTTTACATGTTTACAATCCCACCACATATGCATGTAGGTTCCAATTTCCTGGCACCCTCGCCAGCATTTTTCATTATTATTCTTATTCATAATATTTAACCTTCTTGGTGTTAAATACCACTTCCAAATTAGTTTGTAGTAATTTTCTTTTATTCTAATTGACATGTTTTTTAATTGTCTTGTTTTCCATATCTCCTCCCATTCTTTTTCCGTTATCTTTGTTCCTAATTCCTCCTCCCATGATTCTCTTAATGTTAGTCTTTTCTTTTTTCTATGTCTTTAATTAGTATTTTATATATTTTACTTGTTGTTCCTTTTAATGGCTCACTATTTCCTCTTTTTAAAGCTTTTATTATTAATTCCTCAAATTGCGTTATTTGTTTTCCAGTTTTATTTCGGGCCCACCAGTTTTCATTCCATTTTTCTAATTGAATCCAATGAATCCAAGAAATATTTATTCCTCCCAATTCTTCTCTCAATTTTACCTTTTCCATTTTTTGTTCTATCCAATTTCCTACCCTTTTTAGTTCCCTTTTTTCTAATTCTTTATCTAGCGTTCCTTTTAGTTCCTTTGGGAAATCTTTTTCCATTATTATTGGCGTTAAAACTGAATTCTTATTAATTAATTGTCCTTTATATTTATTCCATATTTCCATTATATTTCTTAATGATATATTTCCAATTTGTTTTATCTCTTTCTTTGAGATTTCCTTAAAGAATATGTTATCCTTCCTCCACTCAATTGCCTTATTCCCTGATTCCATCCATTCCAAACCTTCTCCATCCATCATCTTCTCTACTATATATCTTAATTGGTTTGCCTCATAATATTTTTTTATATTCGGAAGGCCCAATCCTCCTTCTTTTTGGGGCTTGTACCAAATTTGTTTGTTTAATCTGTTCTTTTTACCATTATTGCAATATTTGTTTATCATTTGTTGCCAGTTATTTATTTCCTTTTCTGAAATCATTAATGGTATCATTCTGAACAAGAAATTTATTTTGGGTAAGACTTTCATTTTTACTAGGGCTATTCTGCCGAACCATGATAATCGCAGATTATTATAATCCTTTAACTTCACCTCCATGTGTTTTCTTAATTCTTCTAGATTTTTCCTTTCTATGGATTTTAGATCTTTGGTTATGATTATTCCAAGGTATTTTATATTTTCTTTTACGCTTATTCTCATGTCTTTTATATCCATCTGCTTTTTAAACTCCTCTTCCTCCTGCTTGGTATAATTAAATAACATTGCTTCTGATTTATTCCAATTTATCTTCAATCCAGTTGCCCATTCAAATTCTGTTAAATGTTTCTTAATTATTTCCATTTTCTTCATTATCTCCTTAATTGTTATCAATGTGTCGTCTGCAAATAAGATAATTTTTCCTAACTTTGTTCCTATGCCTTCTAATTCCTTGTCTTTTCTTATTACATTAGCTAGTAATTCCATTACCATTGCAAATAGTATGGGCGACATAGGACATCCTTGCCTTGTACCTCGTGTTACTTTTATCTCTCCTGTGATTCCATCATTTAATATTATCTTTGTATAATTATCTGAATACAATTGGCTCATTATATTTTTGAACCTTTTTCCTAATCCAAATTTGTTCATTATTGTTTGAATAGTTGGCCATTCCACACTATCAAAGGCTTTAAATATATCCAGTGCTAGAATCCCCGCTTTGTTTTTTTCCCCTTCTATTGTTTGTATTTTATTTATTACTCTTCCTATCAGGTTGGACATTTGTCTCCCTTTAACAAACCCACATTGATCTTGTTTTATATATTTATACATAAAGTTGCTCATTCTGTTGGTAATAATCGCTGTTAAAATTTTTGCATCTTGATTAATTAATGATATTGGTCTGTAAGAACCAGGGTCTGTCAAGTCTTTTTTTGGTTTGGGTAATAGTATTGTTAATGATTGTTTCCATGATCCTGGTATTCGTTCTCCATCCATTATTGCATTGAATAATTCTAATAATTTTGGAGTTATCATTGCCTCAAATGTTTTATAATATTCTGGGCCCAGCCCATCAGGTCCAGGCGCTTTCCCAATTTTTAATTTCCTAATTACTTGTTCTATTTCTTCTTTCTTAATGGGTGCTTCTAATAACTCTCTATCTGTTTCTTCTATTTTTACTGTCCAATTTGTTTCCACATATTTGTGAATTTTATCCTTTGAGCATTTCCCAGCCTGATAGAGTTCTTTATAAAATTCTTCAAATATCTTTAATTTGTCTTTCATTAACCTACAAATGTTTCCAGATTTATCTCTCACTGCGTTTATCTCATTTTTCATTTTTTTCTTTTGTGCGGCTCTGGCTAACATTTTTGAGTTTTTATTGCTATATTCGAAGAATTCCCTTTTCAAATATATCAAGTTCTTTTGAACCTCATCTATTTCTATCTTATCTAGTTCTTCTTTCTTTGCTCTCAATTCGTTATATATTTGTGTTATTCTTTTTATTATATATTGTTTTTCTAATTTTTCTATGTCTTTTTCCAATTTGTTTTTCCTTTCTTCTTGTCTCTTTTTGAGATTATAGGTTTTTTTTATGCATAATCCTCTTGCCACTGCCTTCATAGTGTCCCATAATATATTTCTTGATACATTATTGTCATTTATATCCCATATTTCTTGCCAATTTGCTCCTATTCTTCTAATAATTTCCTCATAATTTAATATATTGGAATTTAATCTCCATCTTCTTGTTTGTTCATAATCTTGTTTATTTATAATTTCTAAATTTACTATTGCATGGTCTGATATTCTTATTATTCCTATCTCAGAACTGAATAATTTATCTACCATATTTTTCGAGATAAAAAGGTAATCTATTCTAGTATATGTCTTATGTACTGCTGAATAGTATGTATATTTTCTTTCATCTCCCTTTAATAGTCTCCATGAATCCTTTCGTCCCCATTTATTCATAATTCTATTTAATTCAGTTATATTGTTATTTTTATCCTTTACTGTTGGGTTTGACTTATCCTTCATCCTATCCATAGGCATATTAAAGTCCCCTCCCACAATCACAAAATGTTGCTGCCAATTCTTTATTTCTCCTAATATTTTTTCATAAAATTCTCCTTGATTTTCATTTGGGGCATACACATTGACCAATACATACTTATCTCCCCCAATTTCCCCTTCTATAATAATATATCTCCCCTCATCATCCTTTTTTACACTCTTAATTTCAAAATTACATTTGTTTGTTATAATTACTGCTACCCCCCTTGACTTGGAACTCCCATATGCTTTTTCATAATCTTTAATCCAATTTGCCTTTATTTCATTCAAACCCCCCCTTTTCTGGTGAGTTTCTTGTAAATAAATAATATGTGCTTGTTCCTTTTTCAATAAATTTCCAATTCTTTTAGTTTTACATATTGTTCCCAGACCTCTAACATTCAGTGTCACTATTTTCAGTTTACTAGACATTATATTCAATATTAATTTCTGTTATTGGCTCTCTTATGTGCATTCCACCCCCATAGTCCCCATCCCATTTCCCCCCTTGTCCCCTTACCCTCCCCCTTTCTTCTTTCTTCCTCTCCACTTCTGAGACACTACGTCCCAGCCCTGGCCCCATAGGCCAACTTGTGGAGAGCGGTGGAGTGGTAATCCCAGGCCCGCTGTTCTCCCTTCCCCCGAGTGCTCATATAACAAAATGTCAAATTCTTCTTTAACTTGATCTATGGATTCTTCTATCTGTCTTCTACTTTACTTCTTCTTTCCCATCCTTTGCCTCATCCTCTTCAAATAGTTCTTTCTTTTACTCTCCCTGTACCACCTCCAATATTTCTTTTCCTCCTTAAGATGTTTCATTGTTCAGTCTGGTCCCTTCTTCTCTATCCTCATGGATCCCTAGTTCCCTTAGTAGTTGAAGGCCTTGTTCAACCGAGTTGATCTTGTATCTTCTTCCAGCCCACTGAAATCTCAGGCAGACTGGGTATCCCCAGGAATACCTAATTCCTTTCTTCAGAAGAAGAATAGTGCATACTTTCATTGTTTGTCTCCATACCTTTGTTTGTGTGCATAAGTCATTAAATACTTGCAGTTTGACGCCTCTATATTCCAATTTGTTTGGATTTTTCCTCAATAAGTACATCAGTTGCTCTTTCTTGTCATATTGTGTTATCTTTATTATTGTATCCCTGGGTATGATTTTCCCTCCTCCATCTGGTAATCTGTGAACTCTTTCTAGGTCTTCTTTTATCCATTGTTGTGCTGGAGCAATGTCCTGTAGCCATTTCAGTATTTCTTCCTTTAAATTAACTCTTTGTTCTTTTCTTTCTTTCTCTGGAAAATACTTCACTACTATATTATTGCGTCTTTGTGAGTCCTCTAAATATATCATTTTTTTTTCAATCTCTGTAAATTTAGCTTTTTGATTTTTCTGTTTTTCTTCCTGTTCCTCTTTATAAGTCCCATGTTCTAGATGTATAGCTTGCACCTCCTTCTGTATTTCCAAGATCTTCCCATTCACCTCCTCAATTTTTTCGCTATTGGCTTTATATTTTGCCTCTATCTTCTCTTCCATCTTCTCAGTGATTTTTTGAATTTTTCCTTCCATTTTCTGAATTGCCTCCTCCAATTTATCTTCCATAACCTTGTTAAGACTTTGGGAATGTTTTCCCAATTCGTCCCTCATTATTTGTGTCCATCTCGTCAGCATTTCTTCCATATCTAGATGTGTTGCCTTTCCCTCCCCCACAGGAGGCTTTACATGGCCACTCGATTCTGCTTCTATTGAAGCTGCTTTGTCCTCCATGTTTTTCCCTCCTTTCTTTGGTGGGGTGAGGGGTTCTTTATACTGTACAGAGAGGGCTTTCTTGGGGGGACTTCTCATCATTTTTATCTCCTCCTCCTCCTCCTCCTCCTCTTCTTCTATTTGTTTAGAAAATCTTTGAAGCCGGTATGTTTTATCTGAAGGTTTTTCTTTCCTCCTCACCCAAACTTTTTCATTCATTTAACCAGGGAGCTCAACTTGGAGGCTTGTTTTAAGGATCTCAATAGCTCTCTCCCAGCTCTCCGTCCCTTCAGTTTCAAATCAAAATCAAAACAAGTATTCACTTACAATCCGGCTCCAATTTTTTTTTCTCTTCTCTATCCTAGTCCCGCTCCAACTTACTTGATTCATTAGCCGGTGAGAGTTGTCTCACTGATATGTACAGCGTTTAATGGCTGCCTCTTCTCCTTCTCCAGAAGCATTCACGCTGACTTAGCTTGCGATTTGTGGCTTTACTGGAGCTTTAAATCCTTCACATCTCTGGGAGGAATTTTCCTTATCTTTTCTTGGATTGATTGATATTCTTTAGGGGGAGTGCATGGACCTTCAAACTCATTATTTATCCATAAATCTTGCTAAATGCACTCGGCGGGTCAGAATTGCAGCTTACCCGGCCATGGTAGACCACGCCTACGGCCATACCACCCTGAACACGCCCGATCTCGTCTAAAGCCTATCTTGTTCGTAACTTGGGGACTGACTGTACAGCCAATGGTGGGTTACTGAGAAGGGAGTGATTGCAGTATTAGCAGGCACACTGGGCTGTGTTTAGCTAGCACAAATTTCTGCTGTGAAATGAAAGGCCAGAACAAAATTAAATTGGTCATTATATGAATTTCTTGTACTTCAGCATGTTTCATGCCCCTTGGGGTATCTAGAAGATGGGTAAAAGGGTAACTGGAGGTAACTGGACGTACTATCGCTGTGGAGATGTATGTTATTAATTTTGATTGGACTGTTTTATATCAGCTATTTTGCTCTCTGTGTCTTTTTTCTTCTTCCTCTAATTTGTAGTGACTGTACATGTAAATCTGACAGAAAAGAACTGCCCTTGCTCCTCTTTCCTATCATCTTACATATTCCAAAGGGGAGAGATGGAGCCTTATTGCCATTATGTTCAGTCTTTAAAACATCAGTGCTCAGGAAAAATTAAAAGAGAGACTGACCCATATTGGGGAGAAAAGGCAGCTGGCCTTTTATCTCCATAATATTGACTAAGTCAGGAGACAGGAGTGACAATCAGTTTCCTGCTACTTTTGTAATCAAGAAAATATATCTTGATTAATTTCTTAAACAGACAAGCTTATATTAAAATATATCTTGCTGGCCAAATTTCACGATGGTAGCACCATTCTTCATTTGCTTCCTCTTGCATTGTTATTACATTTCCTTATCACATTGACTTATTAAATTAACCCTCACCTTCTTTTATGGACCTCTGCTTGTGCTTTGGAAGGTTAAGAACTCAATCCTATCCATAACTTCCCAGAAATGATTGTGTCGATGTCCTGTTTGTTACATAGCTTTGGGAGCCTTTGTCAGTGTGGAGAGTCAATCAATCTATTTGATAGCAGACCCTTACCTCTGTCTGCAAAGAAGAGTTTTAAAAGCCTATGGCTTCTTGGACAACCTATCATGGTACATCAGATACAGATGGCTTATATATTTGCATCCTCCATGAGTTCATCCTCACAAGATTGTCCTTTTCAAACTGTGCATGCTGGTTGCTATCAATAAAAGGTGCTATAGAAGTGAAAATAATTGGGAAAAAACACCACCCTCTATTCCTGGACCCAAAAATGTCCTGTCTGTGGAAATGTGGAATGCCTCTGAACATTAAAACAGCATTTCTATGTAGTAGACAATTTGCTTTTTAAACGAAGACCTTTTTGAATACACTGCTTTGGAGAAGGACACTGAAAAAAATATAACAATGATTCCATGTAAAACATCAAAGTATTTAAAAAAACATTTTAAATATATTAAGTCAATGTTGAGATCAATTATGTCAATGCATTTTCTTCAATAAATTGGAGGCCTACCACTGTATCTGTGGAAAGACCAATGGTTTTAGAATATTGTTGAAGTATACATTTGCTCAGTATTTTTGTATTACTCTGGAATTGTTGTTAAAAAAAAGTTTAAGCTTGACAAGTACCCATAAAATACAGGGTGGGCCAAAAGTCACAAAAGCATCTGATGTTTTAATAACTTTTTGAAAATGTTGTTTTGGAAAGATTTTACAAATAATATAATGTGATTTTATTTCCTATATATATTTTATATGATGCTATGGTACTGTAAATCAAAAATAAAAACTAAATGAGTCATTAAATATTGAAACGCCTTTGTGACTTTTGGCCCACCCTGTATATACTGGGGAGAATGATAGATCAGAAAAGAATTTCCTTTGGATGCTCTTATTTTGATACTAATAGACTAGTTAATTAAGTTATGAAAACTGGAATTATTCTGACAGCTTACCACCCAGATTGCTATAAACCAAGTTTTGGTGATTTCTGAGGGAGATATACCATAGAATCACCTGGAGGACCTAGCAAATTCCTAGAGATTTTTTAAATTCATAAAATGCAGGCAGAGAATGCTTAAATGGTAGCTTGTTAAATCCATGGGATACTTCCTTTCTTTTCCTTTGTGACTATCATCACATAGGAGATAAAAAGCAGTTATTTCCTCTTCTGTTTTCTAAATAGTTTATTGGCATTTAACATGTAATCACTGAACAGATTGTGGCTTGTTACATTCCACTAGGGATGAAAGATCCTAAATTTCAGTTACCAAACAATAAACCTAAAGGGAAACTTAAGTAGACAAGCAAAATGATACCAGAAAGATTTGCTTACTAGTGCTAACAATCACATTTGTTCCTCATTATTTTAAGTCAATAGGTATCATGAAGACCAAATGAACAGAATATAATAAGCCATTTAATAGTACAGAAAATAAGGATAAAAAAATAGTTTGCCATCTCATACCATCAGGCTTAGTTACGATGATCTAGCTACATTACATTAATTACCTCAGCTGATGTCATCCTCCCCAAAAACTTACCTCTAAAGCTGGCACTTGAAGGATTTCAAAGGTGCTGTAAATTGGGGCACTGGGAAATAATGGATGCAATTCTTTCCTGGCCATGAGGTCCATTGAGACAAGCAGCTAGAGATGTCTCCACCTCCAATGCCCCCACAGCTGTTAGTCTCAATGCACTCCCTGGCTGGAAAGCACTGCATTAATCATTTCCCAGTGTTCTGATCTTCAGTGCATTGGAAACCCTTCAGCAAAAATGCTATTTGTCCTAAGAGGTAGATTTTGGGGCTCATGTTCAGTTATGAATGACTGTAAATATGAATCCCAGTTGTTGTTAAAAGATTCTACAATTTTAGAAAGTGGAAGTTGCAATCAGAATATTTAGGAGAAACAAATGCCATGAACAAATGGCCTACCAATAGAGCTGTTACAAACTACAGAAGCAGAATGTACTCTAGTTCTAACTAAAATCTATCAAGAAATACAGAAAGCAAAATGATGGCCCACAGATTGGAAATCCTCGATATACGTTCTAATCCCCAAGAAAGGGGACACCAGGGACCATTGCTTAAATTTCCCATACAAGATGATACTCAACATTCTACCAAAAAAAAACCTGCCAGATGTCCAAGATGAGTTCAGAAAAGGAATATACACTGTAGCTCATATTGCAATGTATATTGGATAATGGAGTGCACCAATGACTTTCAGAAGAAACTTGGTCTAGACTTTATCAAAGCCTTTGATTGTGTAGACCATGAAAAACCATAGATTGTTTTTAAAGAAATGAGTAAGCCACAACACTTGATTTTCCTGGTGTGTTAACTATCCTCAAGACAAGAGGTTACCATCAGGACAGGATATGAAGAAACAGTGGTTTCCAAATGGAAAGGGGATTAGGCATAGGTGCATTTTATCATCCTATCTGTATAATTGATCCAGACTGACCTCATAGTTTCAACCCTTTGACTTCTATCACTTATCTTGTACCTTGTCCCCTCAAGATCCTACCCTGGATTAGGTACTTGTGCCTCAAGGTGATCCCTATATAGACTAATGAATTTTTTGTGTGGATTCACTGTGGTAATTGTGACCAAACTATCAGACTAATCAGGAACATCAAAATTCAGTTGTGTAAAAGAATAAATAAGTAGAAGTTAATTAGGACACATTTAGGTAACACGATAAGCCCTAATCATTAATAGTTACCATTAACGTATTAACTTTTGCTTCTTGACTGACTATTCTATCTCCATTAGACTTTCCCCTAATAGTTCAAGATTTCCCATGACTCAAACATTAATCAGAATGGAGATTGTATTCAATAAATCAGGACTTGGAAAGGCAGCTCTGAAGGCACTAGACAAGATCCTGAAGTGTAAAGATATATAATTGAACATTATTTCCAATTTTTATGAGCAGTTGTAAAAGCTGGACAGTGAAAAAAGCTTGTTTGAAATGTGGTACTGGAGAAGACTTCTGTGGATATTGTGGACTGCTAAAAAGACAAATAAGTGGGCCCTGCCGTAAATCAAGCCCAAATTCTCCCTAGAAGCCGAGATGACTAAACTGAGATTGTCATACTTTGAGAAGACATGACTCACTAGAAAAGACAATAATGCTTGACAAAGTAGAATGCAGTGGAGAAAGAAGAAGATGGCATGATAGAAACACTCAATCAAAAAGTGACAGAATTCATCCTGTAAGACCTAAACAGAGCTATTGATGGGTGGCTTGGAGGTTTCTCATCACCATAAGTTGAAGTTTACTTGACAGCAGTTAACAACAAACAACATCTGTCTTATGATCTGATACATTTTGAAAAAGATGCCAGGAGGAGATACAACACTGAAGACATCAAATAATATCTGATTTCTGAAGCTAAGCAGGACACACTAAGTAACACCAAGGATTTCATGGTAGGGCTATGAGAGAATCCTGCCTGAAATCTTGGAGAGTTGCTGCCAGTCCAACTCGACAATACTGGGCTGGATTGTCCAATAATCTGACTCAATATAAGGCAGCTTTCTATGTTCAAGGCAATCTTTGTTTAAAGGGTTTGTTTCATAGGGAAAAAAAACCCACAGCATAGGGCAGCAAATAGTACAGAGTTGTTTTAGGTCCATTATGGGAGAAAAGTAGGTTAATATATAAATAAAGCCAGCGAAGCTTCCTTCAACAGATGAATGTTTCCATCAGCTGAAGAGGCATCTCACATCAGAGGAAGACTTATTTAATGAAGAACACCTCTCTTTAAAATAATAGAAGCTTCTCCAACAGAGGAAGCCTTTCTGGATCTAACTAATGTTCTTTTTTGTGTTTGAATCAAGGTATGTGTTGGTTGCTTCTCCAGAGTATTTAGATAGGGAACGATTCGCCTAGATTAAGACCCCAGCTTTCCAGTATGGGGTCTTGAGCAAGTGGGTAACCCTTGGATCTATGAACCTTGCCCTCAGTTTTAACAAAAGGGTTATATAAGCATCATAAAGGATGAACACACCACTTTTCCTTTTTAGCTGCAGAACTCACAGTTATAGTTCAGCTTTTGTTTCGAAGTTGACCTTCCATGTTCTGAAACTAATTTGCCATACTGCTCAGCAAAGTCTGCTCAAGGACTTCCTTTGCAGAATAATGTGCTTCTTATTAAGAGCATCCTATAAAACCCTGGAGGATTGCATACAAAGGAAACAAAATGGAGACACATGCTTTTCCATCCCACCCCCCCCCCCCCCAGTAAGATATATGATATTGATGACTAGGATGTATATCAAGGTTGTTGTTAAGAAGATAAAGTAAAAGAATGGCTGTAAATGTCTGACAAACCGGCTGTCTCTATACAGGAACATGACACATGAAGTACAACTTGCCAGAAAGATAAATTTAGGCACATAGCCAAAAATGTTATATCTAGTTCCATCAGCCAGCATTGATTAATTAATGGATTTATTTCACCTCATGCAATTCTTTCGGTGGCTGCTAGTTCAAGCCTATAATGTGATCTCAGTATTGTTATGACATTATATCTACACACACATGTACTTAGAGGGGGGGATGTGTATTTCAAGGGCCTGTCTAGACTAGAGAAGTAAAGAATATTCTCAAATCATTGAGAAAGAGTGAAAAAAAATGATGACTGTACAATCTGGGACTTTGCACAGAAAAAAGATGATAATTTTTTGCACACAAAAATCATATTATGCATATATTAGGTGGGTTTTATGCACAAAATACAGTGTTTTCCTGAGGGGGGTGGGCTTGTGATTCTTTTTTCTGCAAAAGAATCCCCAAATGTGAAAAATGTGAAAAACGTCTTGTGATTATGCCCAATGGGAAGAAAACGTTAAACTCTTTTGTACTTGTTTGCAAGAACAAAACAAATGGAGAATTGAAACTCTGGGTTGGTATTCAGTTTTGCAGTAATGAACTCACAACCTCACTGATCTATATTCAGTGAGATCACATAGTCTTACTATGAGAACACATGAATGCCCCCAACCTACCAAATAGCCAGTCGTTACATTGTGTGAAGGATATCTGTGCAACTGCCAGTTGGGATGCAAGGAGGATAGCATTTCCAATCTGACCTCACCAAGGAAAAAGGCTGTGAGAATCAGTATGAGAGCCTTTGTAGCAGTTTCTTGTCACAATCATGCCACTAGTTGGAGGGGTTTGGAAAATATCATCTGACCCAGATATTGGCTCTTAGGATAAGCTGGGGAGGCCAGGCCAAGTTATGAAGAATCTATCCTCTTTTAAACATGAAAAACAAATGGAGAAAATGAAAAAAGACAAAAACAAAATCACACTTTTTCATGATTTTTAAGGTACATATTACGCGGTATTTCTTCCTAGAGGTGACCCAGCTCTTAGACTATGTAAAAGAAAATAGTTCATTATCTAAAAATAGGTAAAATGGTTGCAATCATAAAGTTTACCTAAAATAATTGCATAACTTGCTTACAGATTGAAAACATGTGTTAAATGTATCCCTTTATGTTTTTAAACCTTAAAATTAATTGTTGTCAGCACAGAGTAGACCAAACAAAAATAATTTGCATCAGATCATAGTAAAAAAAAATCTAATAAGAATGGGAATAACGCTGTTTAGTGTTTCATAAGGCAAGGAGTTAATCACAGCATTTGAGAGCTGAGGCACAGGACTATATATGGAAAAGACCATGGATCTGTATGGAATTATAAGAAATACCTTTGAAAGACTCAGTGTTTTGAAAAAGCCTTTAGTGTTAGCCCATCTCACTTCAGCTAGTTTTCAGGGGTTGAATTGAAAATGACCAAGTAAAGGTCAAAAAGAATATATTGGTAAGGCATTTAGTTTTTACTGGATAACAATATTTACATACTAAAAAGGTAAAGGTTTCCCCTGACATTAAGTTCAGTCATGTCTGACTCGGGGGGCTGGTGCTCATCTCCATTTCTAAGCCGAAGAGCCGCGTTGTCCGTAGACAACTCCAAGGTCATGTGGCCAGCATGACTGCATGGAGCACCGTTACCTTCCCGCCAGAGCGGGATTGATCTACTCACATTGGCATGTTTTCGAACTGCTAGGTTGGCAGGAGCTGGAGCTAACAGCGGCTGCTCACGCCACTCCCAGGGTTTGAACCTGGGACCTTTCGGTCTCCAGCTCAGTGCTTTAACGCACTTCGCCACCGGGGCTCCTTACATATTTACATACTATTTATTTGCTTTTTCAAACCTATATTTGGGCTACAGTCCTATACTCATATTACCAGCAAGTATATTCCATTGAACTGAATTGCGCTTAGACCCCTTCTACACTGTCCTATATCGCAGGATCTGATCTCAGATTATCTGTTTATCCCAGATTATATGGTAGTATAGACTCAGGCTCCTTCCATACAGCTGAATAAATCCAACATTATCTGCTTTGAACTAGAATATATGGCAGTGTGAACTCAGATAACCCAGTTCAAAGCAGAAATTGTGAGATTTTCTGCCTTGATATCCTGGGTTATATGGCTGTGTGGAAGGGCCCTCAGGCCGCATCTACACTGCCAGACAAAACCCAGATTATCTGCTTTGAACTGGATTATATGGCAGTGTAGACGAATATAATCCAGTTCAAAGCAGATAATCGGGTTTATCTGGCAGTGTAGAAGAGGCCTCTGGCTGGATCTCTACTTCCATATAATCCAGATTATCAAAGCACATAATTGACATTATCTGATTTGAACTGGCCCCCCTATACTTCCATTTAATCCAGATTATCAAAGCAGATAATCCACATTATCTTCTTTTGAACTAGGATATGAAGTTTTAACTGATTATATATTGTGGTTGGATGTATTTGTATGAATTTTATATGTTGTACAATGCTTTGAATCACATCCACAGGAAAAAAACGGGATAGAAATAAATTATTAATAATAATAATAATAATAATAATAATAATAATAATAATAATAATAATAATAATAATATGCATCCACACTGCCATATGAAAGCAGATAATCTGGGATCAGATCCTGGAATATAAGGCAGTGTAGATCCAGCTTTGCATGTGAGAAGATCTAGAAAATTTGTGTTGTTAAAAAACCTCCTTCTGTAAAAATGATCTAAAGGTTGTAATGTGCTTTTGTATATACCACAAGTACCTTGATACAGTCATTAGTATCCCTTGTTGCACTGTGGTTTTGTATTAGATTTTCTTTGACAAAGTTGTAGAAATCTCAGTTCAACAAACTCATATTACTAAGATCAGAAATACATGCATCATGGTGGCACATAATACTCTTTCAATCATAACTCTTATGTTTTTCAGTCTTTCCATTATTTTCCAATCCCTTCCCTACTTCATTTGAATCCCACAGTTACAGTAGCACTCAGGTAGAAGAATTGCTGAGGAAATTAGAGACAACTCAACCTCATAAGATTTCATAATCACACTAGCAAATGATTAAGGAAACTGAGGGACCCATTGACATAGCTACTTCAAGAATGAGTATTACATAATAGTGATGATTTCCCCTCAGTATCGCAGTAGCCAAGGCATGGCCTCAGCACCTTCTTTGCCTCAGTAGATTGATGTTTAACCTCAGCAATATTGAGCAGATGAGGTAATAAGTGAAATGGAACCAAAAATAGGTAAAGTAGTAGTCCAGGAATACCTGGCTACTTTAAATGAATTCAAGTCTCCAGTGCCAGATGAATTACGTCCAAGAGTATTGAAGGAACTAGCAGTAGTAATTTCAGAACTGCTGGCAATAATATTTGAGAATTCTTGGAGAAGAGAAGAAGTTCCAGCAGACTGGAGAAGGGCAAATGTTGTCCTTATCTTCAAGAAAGGAAAAAGAGGACCCAAACAATTACTGTCCAGTCATCTTGACATCAATACTAAGAAAGATTGTGGAGCAGATTGTTAAGGAGGCAGTCAGCAATCACTTAGAAAGGAATACTGTGATTACTAAAAGTCAACATGGATTTCTTAAAAACAAGTCATGCCAGACTAATCTTATCTCTTTTTTTGATAGAACTGCAAGTTTGATAGATGTAGGGAATGCTGTGGATGTAGCACATTTCAGCAAGGCCTTCAACAAGGTCCCCCATGCCCTTTTTCAAACAAAAAGGCCAAATGTGGGCTAGGCAATGCTATTGTTAGATGGATCTGTAATTGGTTAAGCGACCAAACCCAAAGAGTGAGCACCAATGGTTCCTCTCCATCCTGGTAAGAAGTGACTAGTGGAGTGCCGCAGGGTGCGGTCCTGGGACTACACTTAGGCAGAAAAAATGAAATGCAAAGATCCAGAATGGGTGACACCTGGCCCAACAACAGTCCATGCGAAAAAGATTTTGGAGTCTTTGTAGACAACAAGTTGAACCTGAGCCAACAGTTGATGCAGCAGTTTAAAAAGTCAATGGGACTTTGGACTGCATCAAAAGGAGTATAGTGGCTAGATCAAGGGAAGTCATGGTGCTTCTCTATTCTGATTTAGTTAGACCTCACCTGGAATACTGTGTCCAGTTCTGGGCACTACAGTTTAAAAGAGATATTGACAAGCTGGAAGGTGTCCAGAGGAAGGCAACTAAAATGATAAAAGGTCTGGAGATTATAGCCTATGATGAGTGTTATAAAGTGCTGGGTATTTTTAGCTTGCAGGAGAGAAGGTTGAGAGGAGAAATGATAGCCATTTATAACATGTCAAAGGGTGTCATAAGGAGGATGGAGCAGGCTTGTTTTCTGCTGCCCTGGAAACTAGAAACTAGCAATGGGTTCAAATGACAGGAAAGGAGATTCCACCTGAACCTTAGGAAGGACTTCCTGACTGTAAGAGCTTTGCCTTGGAGTGTGGTGGGTTGGACTAGATTACACATTAATAATTATTAGAATAATTATTCTATTATTCTAATTCAGGATTCTGTCCTGCTCTTGGCCTCAGGACTCCTTTTGCCCCCATGCTCTCAACTCTTACATCTAGAAGTAACACTTTCTGTTGCGGTTTACTCTGCTTCTTGCAGAGGAAACATATTTAGAGTCTGTTTTCAAGCCCAACCCAGGGCATCTGCTCTCTCTAGCTTTCTTTCTCTTTCTCCACGTGTTCTGCTCCCTCCAGTGCCACCCCAAACCTTTACATTCCCTTTTAATGCTTCTGCCCGTAGAATCATGGAAGCATAAAATCATACAGTTGAAAGAGACCACAAAGACCATGAAGGAATACACAATCAATGCACCTGTTTGCCTTTCCCTTAGTTTTAATAACAAGACTGACAGATTGGCATATTCCTGGCAGAAACTGGACAGAATGCTCTCATCTCTTCCTAGTCCTATTAGGCTATTATGACCAGCCTGGCAAAGGTTTCTTTTTTATGGCATCTTTTTGTCACTTTTTTGAGAGTTTCCTTGTCTTTATTTGAGATCTTCCTTCAATGTGCTTTCCAAGATTTCTCCCAGCACCTCATTTTAGCACATCTTCCAGCCATCTGTCAGTCCAAACCATTGATTCCAAATAGTACAGAAAACACATGAATATAACAAAAACTTCTTTAAAAAAGAATCAAATGTGAGGGAAGCTAGAATTGACAGATTTATCAATCAAGGAATTGAACAATGGTGATAGTGTTTCTGTTGCTGATGTCTCCCTTTACTTAAATCCTGCCTTTTTGCTGAAATTAAGACAAGTGCTCTACTCTTGTTTGAATCTCTGTAAACCTATGTTACATCTGAATCAGTTTTACTGCTTCTTCTTGAAAGGTTCTTCATCATTGACACCAATATTTTTAGACAGGAACAAAATAATCTGTTCCATAAATTTGGTCTAATTTTATTTTTATTTGATTTTGAGGGACAAGTTTAAAAACAAATTTATTTCATTGTACTTGAGATGCAAGAACTTGAGATTTAAAAATATAATAATAAATGCAGGATATAACACAAACCGAGCAAGGAAGGAGAGGACATGGACTGCTTTATTTAGGGCAGGGCAGACCTTTCCCCAACCCTAGAAGATCCCAGTCCTGCGCCTCCAATATGATAGCATGACAATGATGGATATGTGTTAGAGAGAAGTGAACACTATTTTGTCTTTAAACTTTCTTTTGAATTAAAGCTGCCAGCAACCTAAGATGTTTTAGGATTTTTGTTTTAAAAGTATTTGAGGTAAACTTCTCCCACTTCTGCCAACACTGCTTTCACCCCTGGCTCCCAAACAACTGTTTATTAAGAGGCTTTTCTGTAGTACCAATATGTTAAAATTGTTGGAACTATCACAAAGGCTTGTCGATGGAATGATGTACTGTAGAGACTTTTTTAAAAAAGTTAAATAGAATAAGATTTATTTTCTTTTAAACAGATAACGAACTACTCCTGAGAGGTACAAAAGGTGTGATTTGTTACAAAAGTTCTTCAGCTTGAATTGGTTGCTTCTTCAGTTCTCTTCACTTTGTTACAGATGGATCTAACCAAACCAATCTAACTGTTGGTAACCAAAATCCTCGCTCTATTTCAGAGAATAGTGATGAGTTTGACTAACCTATCTAGGTAGCCCCTGGGTTATTAACTAACTCTACCCTAGAGTTCTTCCTGTTAACTAGCCCAGCCTGGAGAGTCAATCTCTTGTGCTAACTCTCACAAGAAATCAAACTGCTGTCTGACCTTTTTCCTGTCAGCTCACAGCACTCAACTCTCTCCCTGAAAACCCAGTTTCAAACTCTACACCTTCACACACCAGCTCTCCACACTCTCTCACACACTCCCCCACACTCTCTCTGAAGCTCCCTTTCTTCTCCTCTCTAAGATTTGGCTCCTCGCCACTCCTCTGGCCAATCCTAGGAGTCTCCAAACTCCTCCCCTTTTCCAACCATCCTCACTCAAGATGGCTGCCTCCCTGGCATTCTCTCCCAAAATGGAGGCCTGCCATACTGTTATCCAGGCTCCCTTTCCAGCCTACCAGGTAAGATTCACTACACAGGGCAAAATAAAATGGTGAAACTGAAAGGGATAAAACCAGTCAAGAGGATAAAGTTGCCTAATATGAATAAATTTAGTATTACTGTCTGTCTTGTAATTATTAATTACTCCCTTTTGTTCTATATTAAGACTGTAGGCTGCGTGAGCACTGGAAACCAATACGGAGGCCAATAAACAATCTAATATCTTTATTAAAGCAATAAAAGAATCAAACAAAAATAGGCAGAGTATATAGTCCAGCTATAGTCCTTTTAGGAAAGGTCAAATATAGTCCAGTAATATAAAGTTAAATGTCCAGTATTAGAGTTCAAAAGTTTTAAATCCAATAACCGAAACACACTCAAACTTCCAAGCAGTTTGAGTGGGGAATAAAGCAAGGTCTTTCACAAGAGTTCCAGGTTCAATGTCCAAGGCAGGGATAACAAGGCAAGGCAAGGAAGCAAGGCAAGGCAAAGTTGATCGTGGTGGAACTGAATTGCAGTCCAGACTTGACAGGGAGACGAGATGCAACGCCCGGTCTACACATGAGTAGTGCGCCGCAGGAACTAGAGTCGATGTTAACTTCCCAACTGACACGTTGACACTGCGATGGCTAGCCTGTGCCCAGAACTTTTATGGGACTTCAAATCTTCCCCCAAACCAGGTGCCTGATCACATTTTCCCAAGGGAAATGGACTGAAGACAACAACTTGCCAGATGCAACCCTCCCTGGAAACTCCCAAGGGAATCAGTTTAATTAGCGTCCTCTCTCTCCGCTAATCTCGCGCTGCGTCTCCGATTCTCCTTCTCAGAGCGGAATGTTTTGAGAAACGATCTCCTATCAAAAGGAACACTTTCCGGGGAACCAGGCTCTGTTTCAAGGGCTTTTGTAATTAGCTTTGGACCCAAACTGTCAACAGGGAACATCTGGAAGGGAGCAGAATCTGGCTGAGTTGGAACAAACCCCATATCCTCTTCAGTCTGATCTATAATGGCTGCGGGGTCATGACTTGAGGGTCTCTGAGACATCACAAAGACCAAAGTCAAAAGGTATCTGTAGGCAAAGGAAGCAACAGATATAAATGCTGGGGAATAGTTTTACTTTTGCCTAGAATGTCTTCTTTTCCTTGAGATATAATGCCTAACCATTTTGTATGTGAAGATTTGACAAACAAAGGTCAGCCTTTTTTACAAAACGGAATGGAAAACCTAATGGGTAACAAACCCCCAAAGAAATCTAGCTTCTAAAATAAGTAAATAAAGAAATTAAAAGAGCATGCTGAATCTATGGACAATAAAACAAAGTTGAGCAGTATAGCGTGTCATAGTTTTGTATCAAGGGAATTGGAAACTGTTTCTTTAACTTTTCTTTTGAGGAGTAACCTCTTTTGGTTTTAAAAGAGCACATTAAACCTTTTCTTTCCTGCTTACAGAACCTCACACACAGACCAGAAAAAAGAATTTGCAAAGGAATCCAAATATGGAGATACTGAAAAATATTGGATTAGATGAACTATGACAGAATATTTGGAGTGGCCAAATAGCAGCAGGGTTTCAACTTCAAAAAACAGCAGGATCTTGTTCTTTGCAGGCATGAGTGACATATTTCAAGCAAAATGGGGGATGAGATGGGATATTTAGTTGATATATGCTTTCTGTTTAGAAAGGACGTGATTCAGGAATTCCGGTGAATGCTGTAGGTACATCTTTTGAAAGGCTATTTTTCTACTTTGGAGGAATAAAGAATATAATCTTAAAGAAACAAGATGTGGTGGAAGCCAATATGTGAGCAGAACAAAGGTTGTGATGCTATTTCACTGTATCAAAATTGCTTCTCATTGAGGATAGACAAATCTGTCAATTTCACTTATGTTCAGTTTTTCCATCTGTCAGCTAATTTTGTCCGATTTCTGCATGAGCTTACAATTTTTAAGAAGCTCATACAGAAATTCATACACATCTTTACTAATATTTTTCCTTTTATAAGCATTATACAGTTGTATCTAGTATGTAATTTTAATTAAAATGTTATAATTCATTACTTTGTTATATATAAAAGTTCATGCATGTGTACTTTTTGCCCATCACACACATTTTTGTATATGGATTTTCACTGTGAAACTGTACCACAAAATTTCAACAGGTGCATATACTGATGTATGGTTTTCTTTTAGCCTGTGTTTTGGTTCTAAAAGTGTGAAGTTATTGAATCAAATGAACTCCTGCACCACCCCTACTTCTCATATTATGGGCTAAATCTACCGTTCACCTTATCTAGAGCAGACCCTTTGAAATTACCGGGACTTGTTATTGTGAGTCCTAGAAAGGATTAACACTGAATATAATTCCATGGCTTTAAATTCTGGAATATTGTTCTAATGCACCTCTGTGCCTAAAATTGTACTTGGGAAATGCTGTTTTTCTTCAAAGGAATTTATGTGAAGGCATGATCCAGGATTTTCAGTAGATTTCAGGTAGTTAGGAGGGATTAGATGTGAAGATTTAGAAGTCTGGAATGACAACTAAAAGTTTAGAGAAATATGACTGTGGGGAAAGGATATGCAGTAGGACCTGGATGGGATGTCTGTGATGGTCCCGGTGGCCTCTACCTTTGTCATGTTTTGCCACTGTAGTGGTTGCCATCAAGCTCCAGAGAGCTCCAGGCTATCATTGGTGCCTTTGTTGATGTAAGCAAAGGGGCCTGTGTGACTCGGAAGGGGGAGGGAGAATTGTTGTCCTCCTTTCCCCCCTCACTCCTCCATGTAATGCACGTGCCTTTTACTGTTGCTAGAAATGGCCAGGAGCTCTCTGAAGCTTCGTGGCTATCTCTACAACAATGGAAAAAGCAAAGGTAAATGCTTTTTGGCTCGGCTGCTCCAGGCCATTTCCCAACTTCAACTAACGTGGGGAAAAACTGTGCTAAGTGATTGTACCCTGTACTGTGGCCAAGATTGCCCCATGTGTGATGTATATGTGTGATGTAAATGCATTATCACCCACTTTAGGGTATATGACCCATGTAAATGGGTTCTAAGATTGCTAAACTCACATTAGACCAGCTGAAGGTATGCTGAATCTCTCATAGCCTGAGCATTCTGGAAATTACTTCTTTTGCCTTGCCGTAACTTTGATCCAGGATAGTGGTTATGTTCCTGGGATGGAGGGATTTTGTATCTGGCATGACTTGACTCAACCAACACTCCACCCCATTCTGTGCAAAGATTTCATAGAAAGAACTTTAATCATTGGGCTGAATGAGGAGAAGAGAAAAACATCAAGGCAATGTGAAAACGATTATTAATATTTAAAATGTGACTGATCCTGTTGTTCTTCCTGATTCATGATTTGGCATAGCAATATTTTGCATTTTTGCTAGATTTCTCTGAGATTTCAAAATCTAATTTGTGAGGAGCAACTAAAATTCTCCCACTGGCTGATTTGGGAGAAACTGAGTCACCTTCATTATTCTCAGTAGTGCTGTACTGGGAATTTACCTGACTACTTTACATGGCTTACATATATCCCTATTAGATATACAATATGAGCATGCATTTATAACTGTACAGATGTGACCCGGAAACATTGCTGCTCACCACCACTGATACAACTGGTAAAGCCTACCACAGGTTGGAAAATGTCAGAAATGGCCCTATGACTCTACCATAATATAAACGATCTTTAAAATGGAGACTCTAATTTGTACACTACGCAAATTATGACAATGCAGCTTTTTCCAATTTGCTTTCTGATTATGGAAATCCAACTCATCAAGTGTTGCATTTTTGTTTCAGTCTTCAAATCATTTGTAAAAGCAGCAACCACTGTTTTATGAAAATCATTTTATACACACACTAGCTGTGCCCGGCCACGCGTTGCTGTGGTGAAGTATGGTGGTATGGGAAATAAAGTATTGAGGAATTGGTGGTAGTTAAGGTAAAGGGTAAAGGTTTTGCCCTGACATTAAGTCTAGTCGTGTCTGACTCTGGGGGTTGGGGCTGTAGAGAAGTTATGTGTTAAACAGAGATTATTGATATGATTTTATTTATTTGTTTGTTAAGGGAAAAGGGAGTTATATATTAGCAAGGAAAAGCCTAACATGGAAACTAGCTGGAAGCAGCGTTTGGTAGGTTGCCATGGTAACACAGCTTCCCTTGGGAGAAAAGGGGCGTGGCTAAGATGACAGTTGGAGCATATTCCCTTTTAAAAGTTCAGTTGCTGTGAGGGTTTAAAAAAGGGCAGTGGCTGTTAGGTTTTGGAAAGATTAGGAGCTGTGGAAATCAGCTAAGGACGGTAGCTTATGGTCACTCAGGAGAAAGGCTGGTGATATAAGTTGACCGGGTGTTTTATTTACTGTTCGAAGAGAAGTTATTTAAGATATATACATTCAAGAAAGACTACATTGTAACTTAAGATCCTGAAACGTTTATGTATTGGAACCATACGCTTATGTACAAATAAAGATTGAATTTTGTTATTGTTCACAAAGATCAATCTCCTTGCCTCTCTGTAAGCCTGTTACCTCACGTTGGTGGCAGTTACCGTACCTATCTATATAAGTTACCGTACTTTTCTATATAAGTTACCATCTTTACTCATTTAAACCCAATCAGTTCCGTTATCCTTCCTTATCCACTAAATCCTCCCTGTCATACACTCACACATCCTCCATCCCTCCCTCTCACACGCGCGCACATCTCCTCAATTGGAGGCAGCAGTGGGATTTAAAAAAAGGATTTCCCCTGCCTGAGTTGAGTACCACAAATTGGGCTCTCTTCAGGGCTCATCTCAATTTCTAAGCCGAAGAGCTGGCGTTGTCCGTAGACGTGTCTACACTGCCATATAATCTAGTTAAAATCTGACAATCTGTATTTTATAGGCAGTGGGGAAGAGGCCTAAGTGAGGCCTAACTCTGCCTGTCCCCTGGGCTGAGTGGGTTGCTAGGAAACCAAGTGGGTGGAGCTTAGCCTTCTAACTGGCAGCAATTGGATAAAAACAATTATTCCTCTCCCTCTAATTATGACTTTATTTTTCTTTTCTATTTGTATGAACGTAGAGGCATGGATGAGGGGTTGTGCTGCCAAGTTTAGTGTTTCTGGGATGTGTAGTTTTGTTGTTTTGTCCTAGGCCGAAATTTCATTACCCTTTTATATATATAGATACATGCCCATACTGTATTTTTTTCACAGCCCTGGAAATACTTTCATTGAAGGGGCTGAAGTAAATGTGGAAAAGAAAAAAAATGTTTCAAAATGGAGAATTTTACCTCATGCCAAATACCAATGCATGATAAAATGTGTGGTAAAATAATTTGTTAGCAGCCATTCCACTGACAAAAAGATGAAAACAACTCCACTCTCTCTATCATAGAGATGAATCAGGGGTTTCTTCCTTTTTTGGTTCTTAATCCATTGCTTACCTTGTAAAGATAATACATGTCCGCTTTGGGTCATCATCAAATCTATTAACTCATATTGGCATGCTCTCCTGTTTCTTCCAGGGATATGCCGATTTATTAGTCCGATTATGATTTTGTTTCCCACAACTAGTGGGAAGTTCCATCCATGATGCATCATGGTGCTAATAATTCTTATCAGAAATTCATGCATCGCTTTTGTGCAGAAAGGACGCATTCTTTGATGAACATTTTAATTTATGCACACTTAGGTTTACATTGACCAAAGCATGTTTGTGTGTATTTTTATGAAACCTTTACCATTTTAGTTGCTTGTATTTCTCAGAGTATGTTTATGGCTTATGTTTATTTCCTCCCATTAGTAATACAATGTGTGACTTTTGGGGGCAAGGTTTTTTTTTATTTTATTGGCAGTCTCAAGAAGAGCAAAATAGTTTTTTGGTTTTTTAAAAAAAATTGAAATGTACCTCGAGTTAGTTTTCTTTTTCTGCAGTATACAGGATGTATAAAACATTTTGTTCTTGTACTATAATTCACATGCTATAAGCATTGCATAATAAGAGATGACATCACATTTAAGATATCACCTTCTGGAGGAGGGGTCCAATTGTTGTGTTTCTTCAAGTCATTTTTGACTTAAGGCAATCCTAAGGTGAACCACATTGGTCTTCTTGGCAAGATTTGTTCAGGGGGTTTGCCTTTGTCTTCCTCTGAGGCTAACAGCCACGGTTATATCACACAGGGGACCCCCCCGCCCAGGTGCCATTTCACCAGCAAGCCACTTTGTACCATTTTGTAGCACATTATAATGCTGATGTCAACATATCATTTCCTTATATCCAAAGGAGTGGAGTGAGACCATAAAATGTTATGCTGAAATAGATGGGTTTTAAAGATAGCTTTTTAATATTTATTTATTTATTTACTATATGTATACCTCACCTTTCTCACCTCGAAGGGGACTCAGAACAGCTCACAAATCATGGCAAACGCTCAATTCCGCATAACTTGCGCAATAAAAATATAGCAACTCAATTTACAACAGTTAAGACATATAAATACCATAAACAGATTAAAACAGACTAAAACACATTAAAAACAAATTATAATGTACAAAGTGCTGAGTTTTAAATTCCTTACTCCTTGACTTTCCATAGTCCTTATCCAAGCTGCTACATTGAAATCGCTTATGTGCAAAGCCATGTCTTTAATTTTTTCCTGAACACCAGGAGGGATGGAACCAGACTGATGTCACTGGGGAGGGAATTCCATAGCTGAGGGTCACCATTGAGAAGGCCTTTTCTCTCGTCCCTACCAGTCACACTTGCAAGAGGGGTGGAATCAAGAGCAAGGCCTTCCCCCCAGATCTTAAGACTCTAGTTGGCTCATAAAGGGAGGTGAGGGAGAAGCCACAGCGTTTCTGGAGGTGAGAGCTCTTTCCCACCCCCTCCTCCCTTCTCCTGCTGGACTGAATACCACCTGGGCCTCAGCAAGGGGAGGATGAGGGAGACGCCACAACGTTTCTGGAAGCTTTGAGGCGGTGGTGGTCGGCAGAGAGTGCCGCTCTGCGGGGCTGGCTGGCTGGTCCACTCGATTGTTATTCGAACTTTTGGCGAGGGCAGTAGCGGGATAAAATTAACAACAAATTCCCAGCTGTGGTGGCTTGGAGGTTCTGCCTTCAGATATACCTTTTTAACTTAACATCAGAATAATTTAAGGTTACACCAGCACTGAGTGTCTGTCCACTGAATCTACTGAGTTCCATTTATTGTGTACATATTGCTGCCATAATAACTGTGAAGCCTGGTTCCCTTGTTCTACCTATTAAGTTTATTATCCTAATTGGTCCTAATTGGCACCTTATAAAAATTTATATTGTACCATACTGAATTAATTTTACTACCATAACCCCTTCTGCCTGCCGTGCACTTTAGTCATCTGTACCAATACCTATGCTGCTCATGCACCCTCTGCACTTTACAACTGCACTTGCACTTTGAATTGTTGGAGGGGGGTGGGGGAGGCTGGAGGATTATGGGGACTGCGGGGCGGAGGGAGGGAATGGGTATGAAAGGATGATGCTGTTCAGTGCCAGGTCAGTGAACGGAAAAACATCTTTCATCCAAGACCTCATCTTGGATGAGCATGTAGACCTGGCATGTATTCCGGAGACCTGGTTGGACGAGATGGGAGGAGTTAATCTCATTCAGCTCTGCCCGCCAGGTTACTCCATACAGCACCAGCCAAGATCTGGAGGGAGGGGAGGTGGCGTTGCAGTGGTATATAAGGATTCCATCCACCTGACCAGGTGCCCTGTCCTGCAGTCGACCAGGTTGGAATGTGTCCACCTGAGGGTAGGAGACCGGGATAGATTAGGGATTCTGTTAGTGTACCAACCACCTCACTGCACTACAGTCTCCCTGCCTGAGCTAGCAGAGGTGGTCTCGGGCCTGGCGTTGGAGTCCCGGCGGCTCATAGTGCTGGGGGACTTCAATGTCCATGCCGAGACCAACCTTTCAGGTGCGGCTCAGGACTTCATGGCTGCCATGGCAACCATGGGGCTGTCCCAATTGGTATCTGGTCCAACCTACAGTGCGGGGCACACACTAGACCTGGTCTTCTGTCAGGGATGGGAGGAAGGTGGTGGTGTGGAGGAGCTCACCATCGTTCCTTTGCCATGGACTAACCATCACCTGATCAGGTTTAGACTTACCGCGCCCCCCAACCTCTGCAGGGGTGGTGGACCTATTAAAATGGTCTGCCCCAGGAGACTTATGGATCCAGAAGGATTCCTGACAGCTCTTGGGGAATTTCCCACCTCCTTGGCAGGTAATCCTGTTGATGCTCTAGTCTCTCTCTGGAAATGGAGAGATGACTAGGGCAATAGACACGATCGCTCCGGAGCGGCCCCTCTCAAGTAACCGAGCTAAACCAGCTCCTCGGTTTACTGAGGAGCTGGCAGCAATGAAGCGAAAGATGAGGGAACTAGAGTGCGTGTGGTGATCAGAGTATAATGAGTCAGACCGAACATGGCTAGGCTCCTATCTTAGGGCATATGCTGCGGCAATCAAAGCCACAAGGAGAGTCCACCTTGCGGCCAACAGTGCGTCTGCACAGAACCGTCCGGCAGCGCTGTTCCGTGTCATCAGAGGGTTGTTATCAGAGCCCTGATAACTCGGCAGCCTGCTGTGAAGCATTTGCTCGGTTCTTTGTGGACAAAGTCGCTCTGATCCGTTCCGACTTTGACACCATGTTAACGGCAGTCTCTGAGGATGTATCGAGCTCACCTGCTTGTCCAGTTTTGTTGGATTCATTTCAATTGGTTGAGCTCAAGGATGTGGACAAGATCCTTGGAGAGGTGAGACCGACCACATGCATCCTGGACCCCTGCCCATCCTGGCTGGTGAGAGAAGCCAGAGGGGGTTTGGCTGAGTGGGTGAAGGTGGTGGTGAATGCCTCCCTTCGGGAGGGTAGGTTTCCAGTGAGCCTAAAAATGGCTGTGATCAAGCCGCTGTTGAAAAAGCCATCACTGGATCCTACTCAATTTGGAAATTTTCGGCCTATCTCCCCTATTTGGGCAAGGTCTTGGAACATGTGGTTGCCTCGCAGCTCCAGGGATTCTTGGATGACACTGATTTTTTGGATCTGGCACAGTCTGGCTTCAGGCCGGGGCATGGTACCGAGACAGCCTTGGTCACCTTAGTTGATGATTTTCGCCGGGAACTGGACAGGGGAGTGTGTCCCTGCTGGTTCTGCTGGACCTCTCAGCGGCCTTCGATACCATCGATCATGGTATCCTTCTGGGATGCCTCACGGGGATGGGGCTTGGAGGTACTGTTTTGCAGTGGCTCCACTCCTTCCTGGAGGGTCGTTCCCAGATGGTGTCATTGGGGGACGCCTGCTCAGCCCCACAACCGTTGACTTGTGGGGTCCCGCAGGGCTCTGTATTGTCTCCCATGTTGTTTAACATCTACATGAAGCCGCTGGGAGAGATCATCAGGAGTTTCGGGGTCCGGTGTCATCTGTACGCAGATGATGTCCAGCTCTGTCACTCTTTCCCACCTGTCACTAAGGAGGCTGTTCAGGTCCTGAACCGGTGCTTGGCCGCTGTGTCGGACTCGATGAGGGCCAACAAATTGAAATTGAATCCAGACAAGATAGAGGTCCTCCTGGTCAGTTGGAAGGCCAAATAGGGTATAGGGTTACAGCCTGTGCTGGATGGGGTCACACTCCCCCTGAAGGCGCAGGTGCACAGTCTGGGGGTGATCCTAGACTCATTGTTGAGCCTGGAGCCCCAGGTCTCAGCAGTAGCCAGGGGAACCTTCACACAGTTAAAACTTGTGCGCCAACTGCGACCGTACCTTGGGAAGCCGGACTTGGCCATGGTGGTCCACGCTCTCATTACATCCCGTTTAGACTACTGCAACGCACTCTACGTGGGGCTGCCTTTGAAGACTGTTCGGAAGCTTCAATATTCCAACGGGAGGCTGCCAGGTTAATAACTGGAGCGGCGTTCAGGGAGCGTACTACTCCTCTGTTACGCCAGCTCCACTGGCTGTCGATTAGCTACTGAGCACAATTCAAGGTGCTGGGTTTAGCCTATAAAGCTCTAAACGGTTTCGGCCCAGCTTATCTGTCCAAACGTGTCTCCCGCTACGACCCATCTCGAAGCTTAAGATCATCAGATGAGGCCCTGCTCATGGTCCCATCAGCCTCACAGGTGCGGCTGGTAGTGATGAGAGACAGGGCTTTTTCAGTATTGGCTCCTCACCTATGGAATACCCTCCCCAGTGAAGTCAGGCAGGCTTCCTCCCTCCTATCCTTCCGTAGGAAGGTTAAAACTTGGTTGTGGGGCCAGGTTTTCGAATAAGAATCAGCAGCGCTAATTATTATTATGTACGCCAGAACTCAATTGACAGACCCAGTCTTTTGAACTTGAACACGTCCATTTGTATTTTAGAATGTTTTTATGAATGTTGATGTAAGTTAATAATTTTTAATCTGATTTATAGTGTATTGTATAATTTTTATATGTGTGTTTATTGTAAGCTGCCCTGAGTCCCCTCTCGGGTGAGAAGAACGGGATATAAATGTTGTAATAAATAAATAAATACTGAGTAAAATGATAATTAAATAGATTGACATGGCTGTCTTTCTAAAAAAAACAGCATATACGGTGTGTCGTGTTACTTCTTTTTTCTTGAACAACTTTATATTTTAGTGCCATTTAAGGAACTTTGAGCCTTCTGGGGGTATTTCTTATATTTTTAAAGAAGATAATTTCAAAAACAGCATGATCAATAAAGCATTATTGTTATTCATAATGTAACGAGTAATACTATCATGGCAGGAACATCTTTGAAAAGTTACAAGTGTTAACACTATCATTCTTTAAAATAACATTTCAAACTCTGGAAAGATGCTATTAAGGCTTTGAGAAATTTTTGTAAGCATAGCAAACAACACTCTAATGGGAGAAAGTAGGCTCAGATGGAAGGCCTACAGTAAGATGAAGATGTATGTCAAAAGGAGCAAATCTGATCAGTTGGTTTTTTTTATCATGCTCTCTTTCATTTAGCAGCATATTCTGTACAAAGAGGTTCTCAGTTCTATCTAGAAGGAGCCAAGGCGTGTAATGTTCATGCTTGCTTAGTTTACCAGCTGGCCTTCTTGGTTGGAAGAAAAAGACCTAACTATAAATTAAAAACATATAGTTGCACTGAAAATTAAAACTGTAAAATTCAAAATAGTAATTGTACTGATCCAAACAGGATTTTCTCCTGTATGCATTGAGAAGATCATATTTCTCTTTTGTTGTAACTTACAATACAATACAATATGATTGAAATGCCATGTGGTATGTCGTATGGTTTTAACAGATGCACATATACATTATTATATATTTTAAAAATCAAAATTAGATATATAGTAGTGTAATTCAGTATCCTGTTTCCCAAGTGTGTTCTTCCTGGCAACCCTCCTTAAAACTTGGCATCACACAGCACAATTTGGATGGGTGGAATTGCATGATTTGTTTGTTTTCACTACTGCTTTGGGTTTGTTGAGCAAGGAGACACCCTTTGTATCAGGAAGAAAAGCTACCTTGACATGCCAACTAATTTCATGTGTTAGAAAAAAGAGAAGTATGGAATGGAGGTGAGGGAGAAATAGAGAAAGACCAGCAGCTACTGTGATTTATTTAAACTTCTGGAAGATTGTTCTCATGATGACTGCAGAAGTGGAGAAAGAAAATATATGAGAGTGAATAAAAAATTGTCCTGCTGAGCTAGATCAGTGGTCCCTCCAAGGTTGCCATCTCATTTTACATGTTGTACTTAGATCTGGCTACCCAAGCACAAAATACAAAATCTCTCACATCAATTGAAAATAGCATGCTTGCATTTAATTTACTGCTCCTTCAGCTAAATAAATGGAAGAATACTCTTGGAAACAGCAGGAATGCCGTTTCTGTGTTTTTAACTGAGGACAGGACTGATTCACACATTCACACGTTACTCTCAATTGACAAAAAAGACATCCTTCTTTGTAACTGGATCTTCATAGCTGAATACAGATTGAGCATCCCTTATCCAGAAACCTGAAATCCAAAATACTCCAAAATTTGAAATTGTCCACATGGGTGGCTGGGATTGTGATATCTTTGCTTTCTGATGGCTCAGTGTCCACAAACTTTGTTTCAAGCACACGGTTATTAAAAATATTTCATTAAATTACTTTCAGGGTATATGTAGACTTGAGTCTCATCTCCAAGATCTCATTAAGCATATATCTGCAAATGAACACATTCCAAAACTCTGATCCTAAGCATTTCAGATGAGCAATACTTAACCTATATATAAAAAGGGAAAAGTGGACACAGCTTCAAATTCTGTTGCTTGACCATGGCCAATGGCCATACTAAAGTCAACAAGAATAACTTTGTGATCAAACCATTCCCAGATGTTAGCCCTTCTATCTTTGAGCAGAAAGGGGGATTTCAGCTTTTCAATAAGAAGCCCAATTTCTTATTTCACCTGTCAACCTGGGTAATACCAAAAGGATATAACAAAATCCAAAGCTAAAGCAGGGTAGGCTCTAACCCAAAGGGATATAAGACTTAACATGCAACATAGGGAAATTCTCATAGCTGATTTGTTACGGTATCTCCTTAGCATCAGACAAACATAGTCCTCTCCTTCTATGGGTTGAGGCAGATGATAAGGGAGTCTCACTAGAGCGGCTGCCCACCTCAACTGAGAGTCACCTACCTTTAGCAGCTTACTTCCAATATTGGCTTATCACTTGCCAGGATTCACATTCACATTATGGAATTGTAAAAAAGAGAGCTGGTAGCATTTTAATGACTAAAGCCTAAGCTTTCATAGATGCCTGATATCTTGGGAATTTTATTTATTTAGTTATTTATTTATTTATTTATTTATTTATATTCTGCTTTTCTCCCAGCTTGGGACTCAAAGCGGCAGACAACATATAAAATGCAAACATAACATATGAGTAAAAGAAGACAGCACCATCAGTTATGAAAGCTTATGCTACAAGGTGCTACAGGATCCCTTTTCATTATAAAGAGGATGACATTGTAGCAGGTGACAGACAGATAAAGAAGGGTGGAGTGGCGGGTTGAAAGTTTTTTCCATTCAGCAGTGTCTGGATATTAAGTATATGGAAAAGTCTTACTGTGCATGAAGAACAGTAGTAATGTCAATAGCACCACCTCCTAGGGTACTTGTGAAAAAGTAAACTTGATTTAGATCTGGCGTGGGAATTGTGCACTCCTCCAGGTGTTGTTAGATTGCAGCTCCCAACATTTCTCATCATTGTCTATGTGACTCAGGCCTTCTAAGTTGCTGAGTAGCGCGATTCTCACTCCTGAATTAGATACCCTGTTTTGTCTGTCTGTAGATGTTCCTCTGAAATCTCTTTTGCTATCCTTATGGAAGGCACCCTTCCAAGAGCTTTTGCGCCAGACCTTGCCCTTTCAACATAGTGAGAACAGCTGTCTCCACAGAGCTAGACTTTGTATTTCAGGCATGCCCTGGACAAAAGCAGGGAACTCAATTTGTTTTGTAGATTGATGGGAATGCCACCCAGAAGCACATCTCCCTATGATGTTATTCCCTGCAGCAGGCATAACATTATCATATGTCCACAAAGGGCTGGTGCAAAGAGTAGGGCAAACTTGTGGCATCAAAGCAGGTTGGCTGCTAAACTAAGTTGTTAGCTGGTGGATGCTATTATGTCTTTATTGAAGTGTTTTTTATTTGTGTTTACACTGGATGCATTCTCCCTATTTGGATGACCTTGATGTTTTTTGTTACAGTGGGCCATTGATATCACCTGAGATTTGGTTTGAGGACCCCTCTTAGATTACAAAATCAGTGGATGCCCATGTCCCATTATTAGAGATGTGCACATTTTTTTCCTTCGTTTCCTTTGTGCTATCATTTCGTTTCGATCCCTTGTCTACACAAAACGAATGATGACATTTTCGTAGGAAATGAGAGGCAACACAAAAATGAAAGCAGTACAGTCATCATGTTTGCTTTCATTTTCCTTTTGTTTCGGCCCCGTAACAATAAGCAGGTATTGAAAGAGGGCTGCTTTCCCATTACAGCTCATGTGTACCAATTGGTGTTAATAATAATATTAATATTAATAATAGTAGTTATTCTGGGATCCTAAACTGAGTATGAGAGAGGGCTGTTTCCCCATGACAGCTAATGTGTGCCTCAGAAGCCCTCCCATTGCAGCCAATGGTCCAATTTTTTTTGTTTTTTTCGTAAGCCAGGCGAAAATTCTGTGTGTATAGGCGCCCCATTTTTGCTAGTGGGAACAAATACGGAAATGAGATGAAACGAATGAAACTACACAAAACGAACAGCAATTCCATATAAAAGCACAACACTACCCATTATATACAATGGTGTAGTAAAATGGTGTCCCTTATTACAATATAATGGCAACATCACAGTGGATGGTTGAATTCATGGATATAGAATCTATGGGCACAGAAGCCATAGATACAGACAGCTGACTATTGCTTTTCTTTTCCTTTACTATTCTATCTGTATTTTGTTGTCAGCTGTCTGGAATATTATGTAATGTTTTTCTGCATTGGAAAACTGTTGAATGAGATAAGTCTTAATGTTCTTCCAGCTCTATGGTTCTGTGCATCAGTCCATGTGGACATATCAGTGCCAACTGCAACACACCAGCTTACAGTTTCTGGATACAGTTGAACTAACTTATTGCCTGCTTTATGGACCGGTTGTTCCATGACATTGGGCAGAAAAAGTACATTTTCCTATAACAATGACATCCTTATTATTACACTATTGGCAATTTTCCAGTTCCTGTGAAATTTTCCATTATAATATTCTTTTCAGAGGCAAGGAGATTGGAAATATGTATGGGAAGGGAGGTAATGAAAGCTGATTTGGGTAGTGACATCTTACTATGCACAAATATTTCCAAATAGTAATATTTTCTGTCATTAAAGCTGAAAATATTTCATGACTTTCTAAGGAGATTGTCATCACTGGATTTATTTTACATTAAATTACTGGTCCATGGCCTCTCAGCAGCAGTCATTTAAATATTTTGAAGTTTTTCTGATCCTTAATTTTAATCTTGTTTTATTTTTGATTATGAATATAATAATATATAGTAATATATTATGAAAATAATTGATCTAGAGCATGTAGGATAAAACCCTGTAGGTAAAATTACATAATTGCTTTTAATTATGTAATTATATATATTTTTTAGCATGTGGAGGTGAAAGGTTGAAGAAGTCATGACAAAGAACACCATGTATTTAATTCTGTATTTCTTTAGATTTTGTACAAAACGTTCAGTGAGATCTGTCCTTGACCTTGGACATTGGGTGATTATAGCAAATATAGTCCGGATCTGGTGTTTAGAATCATAGAGACACCTTTGTAATTCACTAAGTGCACTTTAGCAAAGACTTCATTTAGCTTTAGTATAGTCCATATAGGTAATCAGTAGTGGGAACTTAACTGACAGCAATTTAACATGATTGGGTAAGGTAATTACATAATTACCAGTAGTGTTTATAAATGCATAAGGATATTTTTATTGGGAGAAGAATCAATTGCTTTCTTACTAAGAAGAAAACTAAATAAACAAATGTGTTGTCACAGGTTAAGAGGACATGTTCCTCTTATGAAATGTGTCCTTGTTATGTAGTAAAGTGCATTTGCTTTACTCTGAGAATTTCTGTTTTGCTTCAAACCTCTGCTATGTCATCTGTTTTAAAAAGGAACGTAGTCAGTATATCAAATGGCTATTTTTCAGTCTAAAAATGATAGAGGTCTCAATCATGCTGACCCATGTGTGCATGTGATTCTGGAGACCAGGATTGAAATTCCCACTTATCAATGGAAACCCACTGGGTAACTTTGGGCAAGTCACACTCTCTCAGTCTCAGATGAAGGCAAAGAAAACCCATCTCTGACAAACTTTGTGGAGAGACTTCTGTGATAGGTTCATCTTACGGCCACCTAAGCTAGTAAGTTAATAACGACTTGAAGGCATGCAACGATAGCTCCTTCATTAATTTTTTCCATCACCTATCACCTATCTATCATCTCCAGGAGGAAATCAGTTATGTTTTGAATTTTAGTATGAATACATTTCAGTCAATTATAAACAACTTTTGATTTTATGTGAGCCAAGGCATGGTGTTGTCTGTCATTGTGTGTAGAATCAAGAAACATTGGAGGTGGATTTGCTGTTAAACCTGGGCAAATTGCTCTTTACTATAAAAAAAGATAATTCAGTTATCATTCAATTTCTATGTGCATTCCTCATCATAAGATGAGCTGGAACACTTAGGTCAGTTTGGCAGAAACCAGTTTACTCTGTCCAGGATTACATTAACCATGGAAGGTGGCCTTGAATCAGTTCCAAAATCCTCAATAACCATGCATCAGAGCTTTGACAGTCACTGGAGAATGTGGTCTCACCCCCCTCCCCATTTCTGAGTGGGATGCACACAAGGGTTTCAGAGGCATATGAGGTGGAAACAAGCAGAGACAGTGACAGTGAGCAGTGGAGGTGATCAATTACCTGTCAGTTGTGTTGTCAAAGGCTTTCATGGCTGGGATCACAGGCTTGTTGTATGTCTTTTGGGCTGTGTGGCCATGTTCCAGAACTATTCTCTCCTGACGTTACGCCCACATCTATGGCAGGCATCCTCAGAGGTTGTGAGGTACCTCACAACCTCTGAGGATGCCTGCCATAGATGTGAGCGAAACGTCAGGAGAGAATACTTCTGGAACATGGCCACACAGCCTGAAAGACATACAACAACCCTACCTGTCAGTTGGCTCCCTGCTGCCCAGCTATGATTTTGTGGCATTTTCCAGCAGTCTTCCCAGCTCTGTGTTCTGAATTTTACAAAGTGCTTCAGTGCAGGCAGATATCTACAATGTGCTTTGTATTCTGTGGAGCTGATTTGAGGCTCACTGCTGTGAATTAAGGAGCTTATATTGGACTTTCCACCCACCTTCTTGATGCTTTTTATTTCCCTTAAGCCACAGCATGCTTTGGCAGTGTATGTTTCTAGCCACCACAATTTAAATCTAGCTTCAAACTGCATTATACGGTCAGTGTAAATGAGCCATAAGTCATGTTTAGTATGGCTTAACTGCAAGCCTTACATCAGCTATGATTTCCATGGGTCTGCCCTAAATATGATTAAGTAGGGATCCAACTCATAATGTTAGCTCAGTGTACATTTATCATGAGTAAACAGAAAATTATTCAAAGCTCTTTTTATAAAACAAAAAATGTTTAGTACAGGTTGAGCATCTCTTATTCAGAATTCCACAATCCAAAATAATAGTTCACACAGCTGGCTAAGGTGATAACATGTTTGGTTTTTCTTATGGTTCAATGTACACAAACTTTGTTTCATGCACAAAATTATAAAGATTATTGTATAACATTACCTCCAAACTGTGTGTATGGTATATATCAAGCATAAATTAATTTCACATTTATACATGAGCTGTATTTCCCAGATATCTCATTATACACCATGCATGCAAATAGAGGTATTACAAAATCTGGGAGGGAGCAGAATCTGGTCCTAAGCATTTTGGATAATAGATAATCTACTTTTACATTTAATAACTGAGTAGAGTGGGAATATGATCCTTTCCACATGTTTACTGATGTCATTTGTGTGGGAATTTATCCCAGAAATACTTAGCTTGTTCTGATTGGAAGCTGATGTCTATAGCCTTTCAATAACCCATCCCTTTATCAAAGATATTGCTCAGTAAAAACTTAAGCTACTGCTTGAGAAAGTGGCTTAATAGAAATCCTTCAACTGATCCAGTGGGTTTGATTCTTCCACACAGCAAGGAGACGCAAGCAGTGAACTGAAGAAAAAATAAAGAATGTTGTACCAGGTGTTGATACATTCTTTATTGGCAATTGTGTACACACTCAAGAAATTTGATTTTGAAGAGTGAGATTATAAAAAAGCTAAATGTTGCATGGCAATTGCATAGCAGCTGAGTGGCAGAAGAATTTGGGTGGGAGCGTTTTCTAACTAATGATGGAAAGGATATTCAAAACGGTTTGTTAAATGGTCAAAAAACATGTTTCCTGAGTATTGGGAAAGTGGTGAGGAGGCTCCTGGGCTGACGAGAATATTTACAATTTGGACTTATTCAGTGCAAAATTTGCACACTTTTTGCAGAAAATGGCAATTTTGAACAAAATACACAGAAAATAATATTTCTGTCCAGAATTGCTATATTGTATGAGGAAATATCTGTATGAGGAGAAAAGACTGTTTTTGGAACAAAATTGCCACATTTGAATCTTGTATGGAATAAGTCCCAAACAGCAAACAGTCTTCATTGCTTTTTTTGACAATGACATTAGCAAAGAAATGCAACTGCAAATGTTTCCAGCTTGGAGCTAATAGTAGCCACAAGGGGGAAATATAAGTACAAAAAATTGAGACAGAGAATTAACCCTCCTTAACTCCTGGAACCCAATTCTATGACATTAACCTTGGTATTAAGGTACTGACCCAAATTAACCGTGGTATTCAAGTACTGATTTTCTCCAGTTCTCCCTTCCATGACTACTTTTTCTGATGGGGAAGAGTTTTGGGTAAGGAACTCACATGAGTTTGGGCTCCATAAAGACAATGGTTTTAAGAAGATACCTGCATATTACACTCAGAAAAAATACCTTTGTTTGTATTGGGGAGCAAGGCTGGAATTAACCACGTTTTACTGTTATGTGCTGGGTGTGTTTAGGATTTCCTTTGTTTTTGCTTTCCCTCAAGCAAAATGTTACATGCTGGCTTTGTTTCTTGTGACTAGATGATCCAGTCACTGTTGGAGGCACATGGCCACGGCAAAATCCCATGCTGTACATTGATCACCTGTCCAACCTTCGCCTAGAGTGTGATCCCCAGTTCCTTCAAGAGATCCAACTTTACTTGCCTATAACGAAGAGGAAGAGGAGGAAGGAGACATCTGGGATAACCAACCATCAGAGCATTAACACCAGAGCAGGTTACATTCCAATATATATATCTATATATCTGTGTGTGTGTCTTTGCAGGGTCATAGCCAGTGGAGAGGGGTTTAAGGGTTCAAACCCCCCAAAATGTATCAGGTTTAAAAAAACTGGTTTACTCATGAATTGGTTGACGAGTTAAAACTCATGAGTAAACCAAGGTTTTTTTTACCTGATACATTTCAGGGGGTGGGGTGAACTCTTTAACCACCCCCTGGCTACGGCCCTGTGTGTGTGTGTGTGTAGTATCCTGCTATTTTGCCTAATGTGCATTCCTCATCATGATGAGCTGGGGGTTCATCTACACTGTGAGGTTTATCCACAAGTGGTGTCTCTGATTCAGTACCTGTGTGCCTAATTATTGCATTCTTTTTCAAGGAGGCCTGAACATGAATGACATTCAACTTCTCTTCTCTGGCCATTATGTTTTCTCTTTTGCTCTGGGCAAGTAGGCTGCAGCTTCCTTGCCTGTTTCTTCCTCCACACTAGGAAGAGACTTTGATATCTCCAAAGCAGACCTGGTTTCACTTACTGTCTTAAGGACTGCCCCCTAGGAGTCTAGCACAGCCCACACACAATCCTGGAATAGGTCCAGCTTTTTCTCTAAGCAGAATACGAACTGGTGACCTTGGGAGCCTCAGGCAAGAGGGCTGCCTACAGAGCCACTGATACCCATGCCATCAATAAGCTTTAAATGCCAGCTGCAGACTTCAGAGAGATAATGATTTCAGTGTGTGAAAAGGTTTCACTGAGGAGACTGTAGCTCACACAGATGGCATGTCAGAGGCAGTGTGCTGATATTTTATATAACATTTCCATTCCTGAGATATTGCTAATATACTTGGAGGGACACTTTTAGAAAGATTAAAGCTTCAAAGTTAGATATTCTTAAGGGGCTAGCCAACTCAAAATGGTCCACAAAGTGATAAGAGAATATGCTTTTAATAAAATGCCTTTTTCCCTTGGAGTTTAAACCTAGAATTTGCAACAGAAGTCACAGTGTTGTATTAAGTGAATGCGAATTGAAAAGAGAAATTGTAGTTATCACAATTTAAGCTAACTGGAAACAGCAGGAGATCTGAGAGATTTATTTTTATCCTGATTCTTATAATACTGTGTTAAAAATTGACACATTTGGGTTGCCATTCCTTTTCTTATTTACCAGGAACTTGCTTCTGAGTGGCTTTGTATAGGATTCCATTGTTTATAATAATCTAAATTACATTATTAGCAGTCTTTTTTTAAAAAAAATGTAGAATAATTTAATATGTATAATAAAGATTAGTAATTGTTATTCTAATGTAAATTGCAACTAACATTTATTTGCTCGTTTGGCAGTTTTTGTTTAGGCAACAGTTCTGTCCTCAAAGCCCACAAATCCTGTGGCTTTCAATGGAATTGGAGCACTATAACTTTAATTAGACTTAGCCATAGATGAAAACAATGGACAAAGATAGCCACAGTAACAATTTTATTTTGATTGGGGCCTTAGTACATACAGGAAGACAACTGATTATGACATGCAGATTATTTTAACCCTGCTTTTATCCATATCATCTTTAGCATTCTGAAATGAATCAGAAGGTTAAAGATGTTCTTCAATATGTTCTACACAAAGGTTTTTTTTAAGTATAGGGAAAAATTCAATTAATAATTTGAGGCATTAGATCCTAAGCACATATAAATTTTGTCAAGGAAAGTAGACCAATGAATTAGTTTTCATCATTTGACATGTTAAAATGTGGATTTGTTGGTTATCTATATCTAACAGAATGATGTTATCTGGCTTGTACATGAGACCAGAAATTAGGATTCATCCTATTTCTTGAATTTATGTACCTTTATATTGCATATGGCCATATCATTGTGGTATAACCTTTCCCTTCTTTGGATGCAGTTACAGACATTTATTTATGTGTGCTTTACAGAATGTTCATCTGAGAAATGTGTAGACAGTGGGGTCAGCAATTTATAAGAACATAACTTTAAAAATATAGAAAAAGAAAATGAAAAAGAAATGTTGAAAATGAGAACATAGCCTGTATTTAACATCTAAGCTCCCACTGAATACAACACAAATGCTTATCTTTTGAAAAACAAAACAACTTAAATAACGTGACTATCCTCACTTGCTCATGTACAAAGTGCTAGTTAAGGTCTAACAAGTGGTGTTTCACAATATTCCTATTTTTATTTGCTAGGTCCCATAGATTGAGTGGGATTAATCTCATTAGAATTGGGCCAATTTCTCCTGAAGCATTGTTTTTCTGACCCTGGGCATGTTTGGGCATTGGATCAAAGACCTACCGGCCATGTGATGCTCATGAAGAAAAATTATCTGCTGAAATTAGATACACCTTTTTTGTCTTCTTCATAATTTATCCCTTGTACTTCATGTTGTTGGCTGAAATCCATACTGAAAGGAAAAATAACGTATATATTCAAGTATAAGCCGACCCTAATATAAGCCGAGGCACCTTATTTTACCACAAAAAACTGGGGAAACTTATTGACTGGAGTATGAGCCAAGAGTGGAAAATGCAGCAGCTACTGGTAAATTTCAAAATGAAAATAGATCCCAATGAAATTATATTGAGGCATCAGTAGGTTAAAGGTTTTTGAATATTTACCGTATTTCAAAGAAAAACAGTAAACTTGTTCTGTAAGTGGAAAAGTAGGGTCAACAAAAACAATATGGTATTAACAATAATGACAACAACAACAATAATAACTTCATTTGTACCCTGCCCTATCTCCCCATGGGGACTCAGACTGGCTTCCAACATAGTAACAGGCAAACATTCAATGCCTACATAAACAATGCAGAGCTAGATATAGATCTATAATTATATATACTAATTTCACATATGCATTTTCCCCTGAAACATTTGCAAATCGTCTCTCTATATATGTGCATTTCCTTCCTGCAATATTTGCAAGTCCTATATTCAGATCTATCTATCTAGACATCTCTCTCTATATAAATAATTATACTTGTATAGGATTTGCAAAGACTTGCAAATATGTGAGGTGAAAATTCATATATAAAATAACGTATACACATAGATACAGATATACAGGTACAGTGTTATGGTTGAGCCTTCTGGCTCCGGTACTAGGAGACGTGGTCGTAAGACTCCTCGAGAGTCAGACTCTTTTGAGGAGCGTGAAAGGAAACGGCTCCGGGACTTATTTGCAGAACCAACAGATGAAGACTCATTTGAGGGTTTTACTGAGGGAATGGAGGAAGAGATGGTTAGCTCAGAGGAGGATGACATGGAGTGGACTCGTGTGAGGGAGGATTTGGGTGTCACCGGCAATGATAGCATGGGAGGCAATTGGCGGGTTGCAGGATCAGACCCATGGACGGGCTGGAGGGATGGAGCGGGATCCACAGCTGGGGATGCTGTGGGGCGTAGTCAAAGGTGTTTTAGCTCTGATGAGGATGATGATGATGAGGCACCTGGAATTAGGATAGCAGCTGACAGCGATGAGGAGTTATGAACTGGGATAAAATGGGGTTTAGGATCAATGGCTAATTGCGTTGGGCAAGGTAATCTGGACGAACGCTTGGGCTCTTGTTGGGGAACTTCCTGAAGACGGGTGTGATTCATTGCTGGATACGTAAGTTACCAAGGACACTGGGCATAGACGGCGGGAGGAACTGTGTGGGGTTTTTCTGTGCAACTTGTGTTTAATCTTGATAGCTTGGACCTCCGTCGTCTTTTTGACGGACATTAATTACCTACTCTGGATTGACGCTGGACTGACTGACTGACTACGACCCTGGACTATCCCTTCTGTGGCTATCGGTGGAACTTGTGAACGTCTGCACTTGGCTTTCGACCTTGGACCGGATTGGGACCCATGCTGACCGTCGTTACCCTGATTGATGTGCCTGGACCTGGATTTCGCTCGTTGCACGGAGGAGTAAACAGCCTGAGTTACTCATCTGTAGCTTTTGAGTAGCAGAGAGGAATCTGCTGCCAGTTTTTTGTGTTCATTTTGATCTCTGTTTTCCAACTTTTGTTTGTTTAAATTGTCAGGCTGAAGTAAGCACTTTTGTTTTAATCCGGATTAAACTCCTGTTTAATCCGGTTTATCCTTTCGAACCGTTTTAATTCAAACGGAGCTGTTTCTGTTACTTTTCACACTGAAGACAAGTGTTTGCTTAGTCCTTTGCTTCCTACGGGCATTTTTAGTTCTGTAACTTTAATAAACTGTGTTGTACTCTATTTGGTGGCGTTCTGTCTATGACATACATGGAAATCTCTAGATATCTATATGTATATAGGATTTGCAAACACTTGCAAACATATGAGGGGGAAATTCGTATATAAAATTAATGTATATAGATAGATAGAGACAGATACAAATATAAAGGTACATAGGGATTGCAAAGGCTTGCAGGGAAAAATGCCTATATATCTGTAGCAGAGATTAACAAACATTTCAGGGGAAAATGCTTTTATAAGATTAATGGGTGTGTGTATATATATATATATATATATATATATATGGTTAAGAGCGATAAGGAAGGGTAAGATGAGAGATAAATATATCATATATTTCAAGCAACGGCCTCCAGGCTCCGCTGCTGGCTTGACCTTGACCCGATTATAAGCTGGGGGAGGCTTTTTCAGCACATAAAAAGGGCTGAAAAATTCGGCTTATCTTCAAGTATATACAGTACTTTCTATACTTTCTATCACAATATAATTATCAAATTGTGATTGTGAAGGCAAAAATATTTCTAAATATAAAGTTATCAACAGCAGCTATGTCCTCGCACCATTATTCTGTAGTTTCTGTTGAGATGATCAGCAGAGACACCATTTGCAATGCAATTTTGTCATATTCATTTTTCCACTTGAAGGCAGCTGGAATTTATTATGAATTCTGAATAGTCTTGGAAGCAGGAACAGATGTTGTGCTTGGGGTGGGGTTGAAGGGGAGAGATTTTTTCTTGTATAACTTACCTGGCCATGAAAACACCATCTTCTTTGCTATTCCTCCTATTTTTCTTTCTAATGTCCCAGCCCATGACTGGAAATTACAGTTTCTGTCTAATATTCCACTCCATGACTGGAAATTCATTGTACTGTGGAAGCAATGTGACTTCATTCGGGAGGATCTTAGATACGGGAATCCCATGCCCAAATCACAAATCCATTTTTAAAGTCAGCAGCTGTCCAATTCAGAGCATGTCAACCTGGAAATAAGTGTCATTGTTTTAAATGAAACCCAGGACTAATGCACAAAACAGGCAAACCAGCATTGCAGCTGGACCCCACTGGCAGTCTGCCTCCTCCCTGGTATTGACCTATCCTTAATTGCTGCTGCTCAATCACATAGTCGTTTCCGACTCTTTGTGACCTCATGGACCAGTCCACGCCAGAGCTCCCTGTCAGCTGTCGCCGCCCCCAGTTCCTTCAAGGTCAAGCCAGTCACTTCAAGGATACCGTCCATCCATCTTGCCCTTGATCGGCCTCTCTTCCTTTTTCCTTCCATTTTCCCCAGCTTCATGATCTTTTCCAAACTTTCCTATCTTCTCATGATGAGGCCAAAATACTTCATCTTTGCCTCTAATATCCTTCCCTCCAGTGAGCAGCCGGGCATTATTTCTTGGATGATGGACTGGTTGGATCTTCTTGCGGTCCAAGGCACTCTCAGGATTTTCCTCCAGCACCAAAGTTCAAAAGCATCTATCTTCCTTCGCTCAGCCTTCCTTATGGTCCAGCTCTCGCAACCATAGGTTAATATGGGAAATACCATTGCTTTCACTATGCAGACCTTCGTTGCCAGTGTGATGTCTCTGCTCTTCACTATTTTATCAAGGTTGGCCATTGCTCTCCTCCTAAGAAGTAAATGTCTTCTGATTTCCTGGCTGCAGTCTGTATCTGCCGTGATCTTTGCGCCTAGAAATATAAAGTCTGTCACTGCCTCCATGTTTTCTCCTTCTATTTGCCAGTTATCAATAAGTGTAGCTGCCATGATCTTGGTTTTCTTGATGTTTAACTGCAACCCAGCTTTTGCACTTTCTTCTTTCACCCTGGTGATAAGGCTCCTCAGCTCTTCCTCACTTTTGACCATCAGAGTGGTATCATCTGCATACCTAAGGTTGTTAATGTTTCTTCCAGCAATTTTAACTCCGGCCTTGGATTCATCAAGCCTGATGTTGCATGATGTGTTCTGCATACAAGTTGAATAGGTAGGGTGAAAGTATGCAGCCCTGTCGTACTCCTTTCCCAATCTTGAACCAGTCTGTTGTTCCGTGATCTGTTCTTACTGTGGCTGCTTGGTCTTTATACAGATTTCTCAGGAGACAGACAAGGTGACTTGGTATCCCCATGCCACCAAGAACATGCCACAGTTTATTATGATCCACATAGTCAAAGGCTTTAGAATAGTTAATAAAGCAGAAGTAGATGTTTTTCTGAAACTCCCTGGCTTCCTCCATTATCCAGCGGATATTGGCAATTTGGTCTCTTGTTCCTCTGTCTTTTCTGAACCCAGCTTGGACATCTGGCAACTCTCACTCCATGTATTGCTGGAGTCTTCCTTGCAGGATCTTGAGCATTACCTTACTGGCATGGGAAGGAAATAAGTGCCACTGTATGGAAGTTTGAGCATTCTTTAGCGTTTCCCTTTTTGGGTATGGGGATATAAATTGATTTTTTTCCAATCTGATAGCCAATCTTGTGTTTTCCACATTTGCTGGCATATGGCATGCATCACCTTGACAGCATCACCTTCCAAGATTTTAAACAACTCAGCTGGGATCCCATCATCTCCTACTGCCTTGTTATTGGCAATGCTTCTTAAGGGCCATTCAACCACACTCCTCAGGATGTCTGGTTCTAATTTACTCACCACACCGTCAAAGCTATCCTCTATATTATTATCCTTCCTATACAAATCTTCTGTATATTCTCACTACCTTTTCTTGATCTCTTCAGCTTCTATTAGGTCCCTGCCATCTTTGTTTTTGATCATGCCCATTTTTGCCTGAAACTTGCCTCCGATGTTTCTGATTATCTGGAAGAGGTCTCTTGTTCTTCCTATTCTATTGTCTTCTTCCACTTCCATGCATTGCTTGTTTAAAAATAGTTCCTTGTCTCTTCTGGCTAACCTCTGGAATTGTGCGTTTAGTTGGCCATATCTCCCCCTATCACTGTTTCCTTTCGCCTTTCTTCTTTCTTGGGCAGTAAAGCAACATCAGCAAGGAGAATTATCCTCCTTTCTCCTTTTCTCCTCTAGCTACTGCTACTTCCAAGCTAAGTATTTTCCTTTTATTTTATATTAGCTTAGGTACCCAGTGATGCCTGGGTTAGGGAATTTGTAATTCTATTTATTAGAAAAAGTTAGTCTTTGTTTTTGTTTTTTATGAATGCACCCATTAGAAAATGCACACGAATATGAGTGAACTACAACTCTCAACAAACCCCGTCAGTATTCAAAGTTGGCCACATTGAGTACGTGTGCCAAGTTTGGTCCAGATCCATTGTCGGTTGGATTCACAGTGTTCTTTGATTGTGGGTGAACTACAATTTCCAAATTCATGCGTCATTCACCGGCAACCCACCCACCTCTGAATTCAAAGTTGTCCATGTTGGGTATGTGTGCCAGGTTTGGTCCAGATCCATCGTCGATTGGGTTCAGTGCTCTCTAGATGCGGGTGAAAACTACAACTCTCCAAAATCAAGGTCAGTTTTCCCCCAAAACACTCCAGTATTTTCTGTTGGTCATGGGGGTTCTGTGTGCCAAACGTGGTCCTGATCCGTCAGTGGGGGTCACAGTGGTGTCTGGAAGTGTGAGCCAATAGGAAATCAGCTACAAACATACTCACCGACATACATACATACATACATACATACATGCATACATTTTTATTATATAGATAGAGTTATATTGGCCCCTTTTTGTTTTTAAATTCTGGAATTGTTCAATTGTGCTAAAAAATAAAAATAAAACAAAAAAAGGGACAGCAATAGTGCAGGAAGGCATGGTTAAAAGGATATGTTGATAATGGGATCATGATTTGGCAAATCTGCACAATTGCACTATCAAGAATTGTGCAATATCAAGGGTGCTCAACAGAGTATATATTAACTATCAAGATACTATGACCATAGTGGAATAACGAATCCATGCAACAAAGTACTCACACTACAGCAAGTGCTGTATAGAGTTGTAACCTGTGTGGCCACTAGGAAGGCAGGGTGCTGAATATTAGACAGGCTCCCTCCCTCCTGTCTTTCCGAAAGAGAACAAAAACGTGGTTATGGGAGCAGGCATTTGAGCATGAGTAGCAGCAGCATCGTGATATGAATATATGACTCATTGACAGACCCCCACCTGGACATGAAAAGCGCCTTAAATGTATATTTAAATGTACAATTATGTAGGTTTTTAATGTATATTTTAATTTTTATTGTAATTTTTTAATCTTTGAATGACTTTTAAATCTGATGTAAACTGTTTTTCGGATGTATATTGTAAGCCGCCCTGAGTCCCCTGATGGGTGAGAAGGGCGGGGTAGAAGTGATGTAATAAATAAATAAATATTAGCCTAACCTACTTTGCAGGTTGTTTTGAGACTACAGCATTACTCTGAAATGCAAATGTAACAAAGAAAGCATTGTGAATTGTCTGACTCTACAAATGATGATCTTCCTTCAGGTTTTAGCATATAATTGAGGTTATCCTGATTTAAAACTGAGGTTGCCCTATGTTTCAAAAAAGGGGATATAATTTTGAATAGGGTAAATTGTCAATGACAGTTGATGACTGTGAGCTTGAACAAGCACTGCTGGTCTGGCCTGATAACTTTAACAAGCCTGTCAGATAGCTTTAATCCAGTCATATGGGAACACAGGCAGGGTTGCAGCCACTTGTGAAACATGAAACTACAAGAACAGCTGAATAAATTCAGAGACATTTTGCACACTCTAACCTTTGTTTTTCCAAAAAAAAATATCTGATAATGAGCAAAAGCTAATACCAATTTATTTTCTTTTTGTTCTTCAGTTCAGTAGCTGTAAAGAGTCGAACATTTTCTTAGGGCTGAAAGCTTAACAAAGTATTAGCTAAGGCCTTCTCCCCTCCCCATCCCCTGGTCCTGCTTCACACTATGGTATATTTAGTTCTGTATGAAGTCTATTCCTTCTCACTCATTAAGGAATGAATCTGGTTTCTGTTTTGTTCAATACTGTATATACATTGCACCCATAAATATTTGAACTAAGTAAATATAGCATCTCAAACATGGAAAAGCTTTCATTATAAATTGGGGGCTGGGAGGGTCTTTTAAAACATTCTATTCATTGGCCAAATGTTGCCCTTTGGAAAAAAAAGTTTGTAAGCCAAAAAAATATGATGTATTTCTGTCTGCTATATTGCAACAGACTCTTTCCTAGATTATGTCTTGATTTTCACGTTTTATATGTCTAGTGATCTGGTGATGAGGGAGCGCAAGGAGAGGCCTGTAGATTCCCATTTCAGAAACACATGGCCAGCGTTTAGCTATATCTGGGGCTAATTTCCTTCTTTTGCTTCATTTAAGGTGCCTCATTCTGGTTTACAAGCAGTAGAATTGAAAGTAATTTTCTGACTTGGAAATTTGGCAAGTTTGTTCCTAAGTGGGAGTAGCAGGGGTCAGAAAATGTATTTTTTAAAAAAGGGCTAAGCAAAACCAGGATGACCTCAATAGTGGTTTTCTATGATGAATTAACACAGGAGTGAATGATTGGCTATTACAATAATGCATTACAAACAGTTGTGCTGGAAAGCTACCTGAGAGGAATAAGAACCAAAACATTTTATATCTAGGCTGATAGTGATTTCATAAATTGACTGCATATGTGCACCCTTAAGCATGTTTGTAATTACACCGACTGAAGGCAAAACATTGTTTCATCAAGGTTTTTGTTTAATAGCTGAGACATTCACATGAATAACATTAAACTCAAGCATGTTTGGTACCTGGATCTTAAACAGTTTTATTCTTTTGCAATAAAGAATGTAGAGTTGCATAATTAGTATGGAGTAAATTCATAAACATGTATTATACAAGCACTTAAACAGTGGGTGGTCTAGCAGCATCCACCTGAGCCAATAAGGCTGGGGTGATTAAGGCAGACCAGTTTCTCCAGACAATAGGAATAATCTGTTTTCAAATGACTGCAGGGCTTGTTCACACATGCATAAAGGTTGCTTGAATTAAAACTGGAAGTTTGAAGAGGAGGAGCAGAGCAGCAAATTCACAATCTCACCCTAAGTTCTGCCAGTTTGTGTTAACCAGACAGAAGGAAGCAGCCTTCCATACCCATTTGATCCAAGTTTAATATTTCCCCACGTGGTCTAGAGTATGATGGCAAGAGAAATCCATACACCAGCTGCTGGCAGATGAGATTTTCCATCCTCAGTAGAATGGACTATGGATCTGTGGCTTCCATGGATCCAGTCAAATCTCTATTTTCCTCTAGCATGAACAACAATGGAAACATTAGGTTGTTGTGAGTTTTCCGGACTGTATGGCCATGTTCCAGAAGTATTTTCTCCTGATGTTTCACCCACATCTGTGGCAGGCATCCTCAGAGGTTGGAGGCATTATGACCTCTTAGCTGTCTGAAGATGCACCAGGGGTCTCCATGACAATGGAGTAATCACATATACCAGCACCAATGTAAGTGAAAAGTGACCTCAGTCTAATTCTAACTCCTTCCACCAAGCTAGATCTGTGGTTAAGGAAGCACGATTGGAAAACTACCAGCAAAATGCTTGAACAGTAGCCATTGAAAATCATTATAGTTCATGTGAGATGACTGTCACAAGATAGTAATGTTCAAGCTGCTGTGATTAATGTATTTTTTTTCACTCACACATGTACATCATCACTTCCTAAAGTTCACAGTTAATAGTAGGTAAAGGTTTTCCCCTGACATTAAGTCTAGTTGTGTCCGACTCTGGGGGTTGGTACTCATCTCCATTTCTAAGCCGAAGAGCCGCTGTTGTCTGTAGACACCTTCAAGGTCATGTGGCTGGCATGACTGCATGGAGCACCTTTTGGTCAGCAAGTTCAGCAACTCTGTGGTTTAACCCGCACCATCGGGGGCTCATCACAGTTAATATAAGTAGGTTAACAATTCCTGGGTCTATTGTACCCTGCATAATTCTGCTGAAAGTGTCCACACACAGTGAGGGCACAGTAAATCTGTTACTAGATCACCTAACAGCCCTATATACTCATTTATAAGTCTAGAAATTTTAGACAAAAAGGTTAAATTAAGAAAACTGAGTTGATGTATCCATGGGTCAATGTGAGTCTTGATGGTGGATCCGTGGGTGATTGTGGAGCCCTATTCTTGATCTGCATGTTCTTCCACAGTGAGGGCATTGGTTTCCAGGTGGAAGGTGGTCCTGGTCAGGGTTGGCTTGATGCGCCTTCGTCTTGGCACGTTTCTCCTTTTCGCCCTCCATTAATGCCTCTTCAAATTCTGCAGCACTTCTGGTCACAGCTGACCTCCACTTAGAGTACTCAAGGGCTAGGACTTCCCAGTTCTCAGTGTCTATGCCACAATTTTTAAGGTTATCTTTAAGCCCATCTTTAAATCTCTTTTCCTGTCCACCAACATTCAGTTTTTTGTTCTTGAGTTGGGAGTAGAGTACCTGCTTTGGGAGATGGTGATCGGGCTTTCAGACAACATGGCCAGTCCAGCCGAGTTGATGACATAGGAACATTGCTTCAGTGCTGGTGGTCTTTGTTACTTCCGGCACGCTGACATTTGTCCGCCTGTCTTCCCAAGAGATTTGCAGGACTTTTTGGAGGCAACGCTGATGGAATTGAGTGTGACGTCTGTAGACAGTCCACGTTTCTCAGGTGCATAACAGGGTTGGGAGGACAATAGCTTTATAAACAAGCACCTTGGTATCCCTTTGGATGTCCCGATCCTCAAGCACACTCTGCTTCATTCAGAAAAATGCTGCACTTGCAGAGCTCAGGCAGTGTTGCATTTCAGTGTCAATGTTGACTTTTGTAAAGAGGTGGTTCTCAATGTTATACCATTAAGCTATATTTCAGGTATTGCAGAGGGATTGGCTGGTGCCTGCTGGAAGAGCACATTGGTTTTCTCGATGTTCAATGAGAGGCTGAACTTCTCATATGCTTCTGCAAAGGTGTTTAGAGTGGCTTGTAGGTCTTCTGAATGCTCACAGATGACGTTACCATCAGCATATTGGAGTTCTATAACAAATATTGAGTGGTGAAAGGTGAGAGCTTAATCCAACTTGGGAGAACCTAAATGAAGCACTGACCTACCTCTCTCTCCATCATAGAACTGCTTCTTGCCTTTTTGAATGCCTGGGTGGGGAAATAGTGGTGGTACTGGTCACCTGAATTTGCACTGTTACCTTTTCCTCTCCACAAAATGATACTCAACTTTTCCATGGGTCATATTAAAATCCATGATTTCTCCCTAAAACCTACCCTCAATTTATACATGAGGTCAATTTATCCTTGAGTATATACACAGCATACAAAGTAATGTGAAAAATAAGGGTTGGAAATATTTGCATACATTTGAAAATCTACATGCTGGTTTGTTTAAAGATAAAAAGATACGAAGGACTCCAGTACTATGTTCAAGACTAACTGGGTGGGGAAATAGTGGTGGCGCTGGTCCCCTGAATTTGCACTGTTGCCTTTCCCTCTCCACAAAATGATACTCAACTTTTCCATGGATCATATTAAAATCCATGATTTCTCCCTAAAACCTACCCTCAATTTATACATGAGGTCAATTTATCCTTGAGTATATACGCAGCACACAAAGTAATGTGAAAAATAAGGGTTGGAAATATTTGCATACATTTGAAAATCTACATGCTGGTTTGTTTAAACATAAAAAGACACGAAGGACTCCAGTACTATGTTCAAGACTAACTGGGCGGGAAACTAATGTCTTATTTAAATTTTCATGAAATGGACTTTAGTTTGTTCTGGAAATGTCCTTTTCCCTATTATGGTGCATCTACACTATAGAATTAATGCAGTTTTGTAGCCACTGTCATGGCTCAATGCTATGGAATCCTGGTAGTTGTAGTTTGGTGAGGTACGTAGCATTAAGCCATGATAGTAAAAGTATCCACAAATGTTAAAAGGCCAACTGTAGCAGCAAAGAGCCATTTCACTGATGATAACTCTTCCCAACCACACTCCACACTTTTTTCTAATCTAATATCTTTCTCAATTAGAAATAAACTCACTTGATTGCGGGAATAAAATGTGATATCAGGAATTACCAGGAAATATACTGTGTTAACAAAAAATCATAAAGATACTTTAAAATAAAAGCAATGGGAACCACAACAACAAATACCACAACCTCTTGAGAAATTTGCCCCATCTGGCACAACCCAAGTTGATATTAAGTTATCAAGATGCTTCATCACCAGTTTCGTATTTGGTATTCTAATTAAGTGGTATACTGGCTAATGTCTATGCGGATCTGCTTTTTCTCATACAGACAGGATTCCAAAATAATGATGATTAGAGAAAGAGAAGTGAATTATACATTCATGAATTCATGATGTAGGCACAAATATTTAAATACACGTAATGACAACAAGCTACACTTCTGGAAATAATGTTGTTGCTGTTGTTGTTTTTTTTAAAAAAAGCTTGTGGAGATCTGCCTTTTTGTCTTAACGATTCAGTCAGTAGATTAACATTCTCAAGCAAAGCCAGCATTAAGAAACAAAATGCATGAGGAAGAGCAGAAATTTCACTAAATGGATTAACATATATTTCTATAACTCCATGCTGAAGTCATTCTTTCCATCTGTTTTAAGTAAGAATCATTCTATTGTCCTATAGAATTTGCAAAATGTGTAGCCAGACGTATGTGGCCTCATTCTTGCATTCTAATATCCTTGTTTTCAGACTGTTGAAAGTGGGATTAATAGAAACATCAGCCTGTTGTTTGCTTTGAATCAGCTTTGTATCATCCACTTCTCTTACATACTATCCTTACAAAAATCCAGGCACGCCCCTCTCTCCCTCTCTCTTCCTTACCTGTGAGGCTTTTTCTACCGCAGTTTTTCCATATCAGACAACCCTTCTTCAAAATTACCAGAGAGAATTGTTTAATAATGTTGGTTGGTTAATAAGATTACAATAATATTCACTTAAAAAGTAAACAATTACTTAAGTAAATATTTTTAACATTATTTCCCTAGGCCTTATTCTATTGCCTCTTTGTGCCACAATCCTGGAAATGTTCAGAGAACATTTGGGACCTGATCCCATGACCTCTCCTTTTTTCTATGTTTGCTCTCTCTTGTTGGTCTTCTATTCAGTCTTTATTTTGCACTTGCCACACCAACATTAACTATTGTCTATTTCGACTACTCAGGTTGGTTCTATCCCCTCTCCTTTTCTTCAAGGTGTGGTTATCTGGATCTAGTTATACAAGTGAGTGAGGAAAAGAGTACAATGGCCCCTTAGTATCCACTGGGGTTTGGTTGTCAGTGTGTTGGGAAAATGAACTTACTGCATGAGAGAGGGAGATGAGAAGAAATGGTCTAAAAACAGAATGAATGTCAATGAATAGACAAGGCTACCACACAGAAGAAACTTTCTTTAATCTTTTGTTTTCCTTTCATTCATAAAAGAGAAAATAACTCCATTATGCAGACAATTTCATGAAAAGATGCAAATTAATTAAAAACAGATCTGCTTCCTTGGGAAGCCATGGTCCAGAAAGGAATGGTTTGCTTTATGTAACTGGTCTTGTTGCTTAGAACTCAGTTGTAGAAGGTGATGGTTAATGTTAAATGATTCTAGTAAAACTGTTGACCTCCAAACTGTATAGAACACTGACATTTTCATGATATCCAAGGGCTGAAGAACATCCGACTTTCATCATAGCTGTTTTACTTGGTTATGTATAAAAACTAAATACACTGCCCTTGGGAGATATCTTGGTGTCACCTGCTCCTAAACAGAAAAGTACTTGTTTAGCAAAAATTTTATTGGAATGCATAATAGCTTTTTCTTCCTTGATGGTGCTTTGAAGGTGAATGGGAGAGAATCTACAAGAAGCCAAATCTTTTCAAGTGTCCCCAATATACATATTCTGAACACCAGTCCTATTATTTTAAGAGGGGGAGATGATCTAGTGCTCTCAAACAAGCAGTGATGTGACAATTTAAAAAAGAAATCATTCAGAACTGTGTGGTTTTGGACAATTAGCATAGCATTGAAGTGCCCTAGTACTAGGCACTGGTGGATCGCACCAGTGAAGTCAGTTGGGACTCTAGTGACAGAGATGAACCCAAGAGCATCCTGAATTGCAACACTGTACTTGTAGATGTGAACTGTTTAAATAGTCCCTCCTCCATTACAGAGTGAGATTGGCACCTTAAAACCAAAGATCACCAAGAAGTGATGGGCCTCAGTAACTCCCATTACCAAACTTTCTATCTGGATTGGTGCTCCACAGAGTACCCAGGTGGACAAAGTTGGGCAAAGCCGACTTCAGCTCACTCAGCTAGGTCAGCTCTTTCATTTCCAATCAAACCATGAGATCAGTCTTATTATCAACAAATTTAACAGAACTACCAGGCCAGAGTGCCTGATACTCAAACAGCCAGATATCTGAGAGATCGAGGTGGAAAGCAGAGGCTATCTCACATGGAAAAGATATGAGTACAGACTTGAGTCTGCTGCTTGGTGCTTTCAATGAGTTTGTTTTAACTAGGTCAGAGAAACAATTCACAGTGCAGAATTATAGCAGTTTGATACCACTTTATCTGCCATGGCTCCATCCGATGGAATTCTAGGATTAGTAGTTTGTTGTGGCTCCAGAGCTCTCTGACAAAGAAGGTAACTGTCTCATAAAACTATCTCATAAGACAAAATAAATCCCATAATCCCATAGCATCGAGCCATTTAATGTGCTGTCAAACTACTGCTATCCTGTGGATGCAGCCTCAGTAGCCTCCAACCCTGTCTTTTTTAACACTTGAATTACTTTTTACAGTTGCTGCTACATTGTTATCATATTTTTCCTTAAGGGTTTTCAGTAGTCTATTCAGCAACATACCGTTGTGGAAATCTTCAGTATATAGCACCAGCAACTTTTTGGCTTCTTTGATAAAGCTACCGGGAAGTCTATGTGTGAATTGGATTTTGTGGTTTAATCACACATTCACTAAAGTGTCTATATGTTCAGAGGCAAATGTTCTGTTATTGTGCCTTGAACCAACAGCACAATCCTGTGAATATTTCAGTTGAAGTAAATCCTAATCTGAACAAAGCCCCGAGACCCAAGTAACTATTCATACAACTTGTAGCCTGAAACTGTGATTTGAAAGAGAATCAAACGGACAACATCCAACTGGGGCTAAATGATTTTTACATGAAATGTAAATCAAAAAGCCTATGAAAAAATTCCCTGTTAGAGGATGGGTGATCAAATTACCGTAGTGTCAAAGTAGCACCCAATAGCGTACACTACTCCTACCATAAGAGGGAAAATGCAAAAGGGAAAGAAAAACAGCTGCTTTCTATCACATTTTCAAAAGTTTATTAGATTAATAGTTCTCTTTTCCCCACTGTGCTTAATGGTTTAAATGATTTTCCTCACTGGATCGAAGATGGAAGAAAAGCAAGTATTAGTGGTAAACGCCATATGTAGGCAAACCTTGCCAAAAGTAATTCACATATTTTTGGCTAATGTGTGCATGTTCGGGTTGGGGGAGCCTGTCTGCAGATAGCATGGTTGTCCTATTACACACCGTATATAATAGAACTGAAGTAGCAAACGTATAATTAACAAAAGCACATAAGATTTAAACAAATATTACTATTTCACAGCATTATAGCAAACATTGCATTTATGTTTATATATTTTCCAAAGCCACAAATGAAAGAGTTCATAAACTGTGGTTAACACTAAATATTCAATGTAGTTTCATGCAGATATAGGTCTTGAAGCTTGGTTGAAGAGGTAGCTCAAATGCTAATCTTTATGAATGGGGGTGCAAGGACGAAGGCTCTTTTAGGCAGGGGGGAATCTTTTTATCCCACCGCTGCCACCATTAAATGCAAGGGTCCACTTCATAAACAGGCAGGGGGCAATCCTTCTTTCAGGATCCCAGCCACTGCCAGTTATAAACCCTTGAGTCTGTACGTGTGCATGTACAATATGATGAGTCACTGAGGGGCAATATTTGAGACAAATCTTCTACTGATACTAAGTCAAGCAATTTACCACTCAGAAGCACTTTCTTTATTTGAAACAGAGAACTATTTATTTATGGTTACTTCAGTCCAACAATCGTAACTTGTGTCAATAGTTTACTTCTTCAGTTTCACATATATACAATATCAAACATATCTTTCGTTCTTCAACATTAACCACTTGACTGAAACTTTGTCTCTCCCCTATTCCTTTTCTTTTCAGTTCTACCTCACTAGAAAACCCAAATCTGACTCCATAATAGTCACTTTTTCCTTCAGTATTCCAACTGAAGTCCCAAACTTAAACTTGGATCCTTTTCCCTCTAGCTCACCCAGCTAGAGACTACCATAACTGAACCTCAGACACACACATCGTTTCTCAAGTTTCCCTCACCAGAAACCTCAACATAACTCCCTTCTTTCTAAAACATCCTCTCTTCCTTTTCTCCTCCAGCTAGCTCCGCCCCTTTCACTAGCTTAGAATTGTTACATTTCTACTGAAGCAGCTACGTTACCATGGTGACACATGGCTAATCATCAGTAGCTAACTTCTGCCCACTTTTATCTCTAAATCAACATTAAATAACATAGGCAAAATCTATCAATAAAATAAGGTTTTCCGTTACAGGGGGTTTTACCCTTTAAACAAATTCTCCAAAGTCCCAAGCAAGAAAGAGTTCTCAGAATGTGCGTTCAAAGAAAGCAAAAACAAAACAACAAGGGTTCCCGGGGTATTCTATGTCCTTGTTTCAGGATGGGTGTTCCTTCTTCAGGTTTAGTTGCTTAAGGTAATTGTTGTATCAGGAAAGGAAAACACAGAGTTTATTCAGAGTTATAGAAAACTGCAGAATGAAATCATAATGAAGAATGCATCTATACCAGTGGTTCTCAACCTGGGGTGCCCAGATGTGATGCCTCATGGGCCTTGTAGTCCTGTTCCTAGTACTATCGTGGCAGATGAAGATGAAAACATGGGGTTTTTGCCGGTTCAACAAGAGCCGGAGTCCCTTCACCTGCCGGATGTTGATGTTTGCCCTCAAGAATTCAGTAAAACAGGCCTTGGACAGTACTCCCCTCCGTTTCCCAGGAAGGAATCTTACTCTAGAGACAGAGGAGTTAGAGAAGCAAATTGGAGAAGTTTACGGATCGCTGCCAAACAACAGGCTGATTAGGCCTGCTTCCCTTGGGAAATTCTAAGGAGTCATGCATCTGGACAGAGTTGGGTTTCGCTTCTCGTTCTCTAGGGAAAGAGATTGTTGGCGGGAAAACGAGACCCAATATAGGTGTTTGGCGCGGGAGATTCTTTGCGGAGTCAATTGATAAGCTTCAGGAGAGAGATCGTGTGTGGACTTCGTAACCCCAGCTCCTTGCTTCCCGGATCAAGCTTTCAAGCCTTTGCCTTGCCTTGCTGTTTAACCACGGACCCTGCTCCACGCTTCACGTTTTGCCTTGTTTCTAGTCACGGACCTAGCCAAGAACCAAGTTTATTTCCAGCCTTGTTGTCAAGCTTCATTGGACTCTAAGACTCTGACATTTCCCCACACTATTGCTTGGCAAAAGTGTGTGTTTCGGTCAAGTGGATTAAAACTTTGAACTCTAATATCATTTATTGGACAATACATTTTTGGACTATATTTGACCTCATTTGAAAGGTCTGCTTCTGAACTATATTCTTCACTTGTTTTTATTGCTTTTATATATTTCCTTAATAAAGATATTAGATAGAGATTGGCCTCCGTATACGGTTATTGGTGCCCAGCAGCCAGGGGACTGACAGTTTGACTCCGCCAACACAGCACCAAATAACCTAAGGCCAATATGTCAACACCAGGAGCCGGAGCGGCCGCCCCAGCTCAACCACTCAGTTACACCATTTCTCAAGATCAATTTAATCGGATCCAGGACACACTCCGAGAGCAGGAGGGAGAGATACGGGGCTTGAAGGAACGAGGAGCCCGTCTCCCTGCCCTAGCGCTGCCAACCAAGTTTTCTGGAGAAGCCTCCAAGGTTCATGTCTTCCGTTGCCAGTGCCAGGCGTACTTAGAAGCCCGTCAAGCCGAGTTTGCCCAAGAAGACGTCAAGGTGGCATGGATTTTCAGTCTCCTAGATGGGCCTGCGGCCACTTGGGCGACTGCATTGTACGACGCGGGTTCCACGCACCTAAACACCGCGCAGCAATTCTTGAACCACCTTCGAAAAACCTGGGGGATCGAGGACGACGAAGAGGCGGCCGGCCATAAACTCCGACGCCTCTTCCAAGGGGACAGACCGTTGTCCCGATACATAGCCGAGTTCCGGGTGCTGGCTCAAAACACCGGGTGGAACGATATAGCCCTCAGAGGGCAGTTTCGCGAGGGCCTCAACATCGAGATGCAGGAAGAAATCTCTAAGGTGGACCCCCCTGGGACTCTTGAAAGACTCATTGCCCAGTGTTTACGGGCTGAAGTCTTGCTTGTCAACAAGAAACAGTGGCTCCGGGGCCAGAGTGGAAGAGCCGGAGTAAAGCCTCCCACTTCTACCAGTGTCCAGCCTCGTCCAGTATGGAGACCCCCACCACCAGCCCCTAACCCCACGGGAGGCGAGGAGGAGCCGATGCAGTTGGGCAATGTGCGCCCCAGGCTAGATGTTGCTGAAAAGGCCCGCTGCCAACGTTTGAATCTGTGTTGGTACTGCGGAAATGGGGGCCACTTCGCCAGAGAATGTCCAGCCAAAAAGAAGCCCGCTGCCCGTCTGGCGGCGGCATCCTCCGCGGAGGCGGAGGCTGCCGAGGCGGCTGGAACAAAGCCGGCGGGGGAAGCCAGCGACCGGGCGTAGAAGGGCTCGCCAACCCGGTCAAAAACTCCACTCAAGAGCCGCAAACGGGGGTCCTATTTCTCCTGGTGGTCACGCTGTGGTCAGTGAAAAAAGGACCCGTCATGATCCATGCCATGATAGACTCGGGGGCAACAAACAACTTCATCGATAGAGACTATGCTGACTCTCTGGGACTACAATATCATGATTTCAAGAATGCCCGGGTGGTGCAAGCCATAGACGGCCGACCCCTGAAGACAGGTCCAGTAAGCCAATGGACCGAGCCCACCAGAATGTGGATAAGAGAACACATGGAAGAAATCTCCTTCTTCGTTACCGAGGTTCCCCATTTCCCCGTGATTTTGGGTATCCCGTGGCTGACACTCCACGACCCAAACATCTCCTGGTCCAACAGGGAACTGCAGTTCGCCTCAAGGTATTGCCAAAATCATTGTCTAGTAGCCAAGGTCTGCCATGCCACAGACGCAGAACCCATCATCACCTTGCCCAAGAAATATTCGGACTTTTGGGATGTTTTCAATGAAAAGGAAGTCGAGAAACTACCCCCACATAGACCCTATGACTGTGCCATTGACCTGGTGGAGGGGGCCCCAATTCCGCGAGGACATCTCTACTCCCTGACTGAACCAGAGCAAGAAGCTCTCAGGGAGTTTATAGAGACAAACCTTCGCAAGGGGTTCATCAGACCCTCTCAATCCCCAGCCACTTCCCCAGTGATGTTTGTGAAAAAGAAGTCAGGGGACCTACGCTTGGTTGTGGACTATCGGGCACTGAACAACATCACGAAGCGGAACCGCTACCCATTGCCATTGATCTCAGACCTATTGGACCGACTCCGAGGAGCCAAGGTTTACACCAAACTGGATCTTCGCGGGGCTTACAATCTAGTTCGCATTAGAGAAGGGGACGAATGGAAAACCGCCTTCCAGACCAAATTCGGATTATACGAGTCCCTAGTCATGAATTTCGGATTATCTGGAGCCCCCGCAACATTCCAGCATTTTGTCAACGATATTTTCCAAGATTATCTAGATCGGTTCCTGATCATATACTTGGACGATTTTTTGGTGTTTTCAAAATCACAAACGGAACACGATCAGCACGTCAGAATGGTGCTACAACGATTGCGGGATCATGGACTATATGCCAAGTTAGAAAAATGCGCCTTTGATAGGCAAGAGGTAGACTTCCTGGGATACCGCGTCTCGCCACTAGGACTCTCCATGGACCCGGCAAAGGTTTCGGCTGTATTGGAATGGCGGGCGCCAACTAACAAAAAGGAAGTACAACGCTTCTTGGGGTTTGCAAACTACTACCGCAAATTCATTCCAGAATTCGCTCGCTGGTCTGACCCAATCACCAGCTGCATCCGAGGGAAACAGCCTTTCCGCTGGACAGAACAAGCTGAGAAAGGGTTCCACCAGCTAAAGCAGTTATTCACGACCCAGCCAATTCTACAGCACCCTGATCCTAAAACCCCTTTTGTTGTGCAGGCTGACGCCTCCGATGTGGCAATTGGGGCTGTGCTCATGCAACCAGTGGGAGAACATCTCCATCCTTGTGCCTATTACTCACGACAACTAACAGCCCCAGAGAGAAATTATACCATTTGGGAAAAAGAACTCTTAGCCATAAAAGCAGCCTTTGAAAATTGGAGGCATTGGCTAGAAGGGGCCAAATTTCCCATTGAAGTCCATACTGACCATCAAAATTTGGAGCATCTAAGGACCGCACGGAAGCTAAACCAAAGGCAGCAGCGCTGGGCTTTGTTCTTTGAACGTTTTGACTTCCGGATCCATTATGTGACTCCGGCTCAGACCAAGCAAGCAGATGCCCTGTCACGGAAACCAGAATATGCAGCAGGGCGCAGAGACACCTCAGAATCACGATTGCTGCAACCCGAGAACTTTGCCACACTCACAGTGGGAAACACCAAATCCACTTCAATTGAGCCAGCTCCTCCTAACCCAGAATCCCTTTTCACTCAAGAGATTAGGGCCAGTCAACAGACAGATGCCTGGGCTCAAGAACAGATTCGCCAAGGACTACGTTTCCCTTTCTCACTCAAGAACGATCTATTATGCTACAGGAACCATGTTTACATCCCTCCAGGTCCCGGCAGAGAAAAGGCACTTAATTTGTGCCATGATAGCAAGCCAGCAGGACATTTTGGGCTATTTAAAACCATGCACTTGATCCTGCGAGATTTCTGGTGGCCCAAGATCCGCAAGGATGTGGAGAATTATGTCAATACCTGCCCTGTATGCCAGCGTTCCAAGACACGAAGGGAGAAGCCGTCAGGGCTACTGCATCCCCTTCCCACTCCTTCTCGCCCATGGGAGATAATTTCCGCGGATTTTATCACTGATCTACCACCCTCCCTTGGATTCACCACGATTCTAGTAGTGGTGGACCTTTTCACCAAGTTGGCCCATTTTATCCCCTGCGATGGCCTTCCCACGGCCAAAGAGACTGCAGATTTATTCCTTCAGCATGTATTTCGACTACATGGATTGCCCAAGAGTTTGGTCACTGACCGTGGTTCTCAATTCACCTCTCGTTTTTGGAAAGCCCTGCAAAAACTATTGGGCATAGACTCTCGTTTATCTTCAGCTCACCATCCCCAAACAGATGGACAAACCGAGCGCACCAATGCCACTTTGGAACAATACCTTCGCTGTTATGTAAACTACCAACAGGACAATTGGGCTTCACTATTACCTCTATCAGAGTTTGCTTATAACAATGGTGTCCAGAATTCAACTAAAGAAACCCCGTTCTTTGCAAACTACGGTTTCCATCCTCGTTTCTTTCCCTCTGTCATAGAGACCTCAGAAGTCCCTGCAGCGGAGGATTGGCTGCAGGAACTCACAGCGGTGCAAGAACTCTTGCACCAGCAACTTGATCAAGCCAAGGAGGACTACAAACGCCACGCTGACAGCCATCGCCAGCCTGGTTCCGAGATCAAGGTAGGAGATCGGGTTCTGTTGTCTACTCGCTTTTTGCCCTCCCACCGTCCCTGCCGGAAGTTAGATGCCCGTTTCATTGGTCCCTACACAGTGGTGGCGCAACTTAACCCCGTGACTTTCAAACTCCAACTTCTGCGCTCCATGCACATTCATCCGGTGTTCCACCGTTCCCTGCTCCTTCCGGCAGATGGTGTACGCCCCGACGCGAGCCGGCCGGCCCCCACCCCTGTTCTAGTGGACGGAGAGGAGGAATTCGAGGTTCAGGACATTTTGGATTCTCGCTTCCATTGCCGCCGTCTTCAGTATCTCATTGACTGGGTGGGTTTTGGCCCAGAAGAACGCTCCTGGGAAGATGCTTCCACAGTCCATGCCCCCGATTTAGTCCGCCGCTTCCATCAGGCCTACCCTTCCAAGCCGCGGCCCCGCGACTCTCGGAGAGGGGCCCTGAATGAGGGGGGCCTTGGGAGAAGGGATAGTGTGTCAGGGGTCTGACACCAGATGTTTTTGGCTTTCAACTCCCAGAAATCCTAACAGCTGGTAAACTGGCTGGGATTTCTGGGAGTTGTAGGCCAAAAACATCTGGGGACCCCAGGTTGAGAACCACTGGTGTAGATTGCAGAATTGATGCTGCATTAATTCTATACTGTAGATACACCCCAAGTAACTCCTTAATGTTTGTTTGTTTGTTTGTTTGTTTGTTTCAAGATTACTATGACATGTCATTATTTCTAGTAATAGCATAAGGGTATATATTGTGATGAGGAAAAAATTAAAAACATAATGAATGACACCAATTGTCAAGGAAAAATATCCGTACTGAAAGATTATTGACATATCTTTTATATCTGCTATTCCAGGTAGAGATAACAATACAAAGAGTTTTGCTTCTGACTCCTGGAATATGAGTACCAGCACAATGTAGTAGAAGTGTGGGGCCAAATCTCCAGCCTATGTGCCTAGAACCCAATTCAAAGAGATTGCCATGTTAGTCTGTTTTACCAACAAAAGACAAAGAATTCTAGTAGTACTTTTGGGACTAGCTGGAAAAAGAAATTTCTAGAGTTGGGTTTGTGGACTTAAGACCTCATCATAAAGGGCTAAAATCAGCTGCATGTGCCAATTTAGCCTAGGTCACTCACTGCTTCCTATATTGCCATGGGATTGCAAAGAGGGGATTAGAGGGTGTGTGGCGTTCAAAGCCAAACGAGTCAAACTGAACACGGCTGTGCTCCTATCTTAGGGCATACGCCGCGGCAATAGATGCTGCAAAGAACGTCTTCTTTGCCGCTAATATTGCATCTGCACAGAACTGTCTGGCGGAGCTGTTCCGAGTTGTCAGAGGTTTGTTATATCCTGTCCCCCAAGACAGGATCCCTGACAACTCGGCAGCCCGCTGTGAAGCATTTGCTCAGTTCTTTGTGGACAAAGTCGCTTTGATCCGCACTGGCTTTGACACCATATTAACGGCAGTCTCCAAGGATGTAGCACGAGCCGCTGCTTGTCCTATTTTGATGGATTCTTTTCAATTGGTTCAGCCTGAGGACGTGGACAAGGTGCTTGGAGAGGTGAGGGCGACCACATGCATCCTAGACCCATGCCCATTCTGGCTGGTGAGAGAAGCCAGAGGGGGATTGGCCAAATGGGTGAAGGTGACGGTGAATGCCTCCCTTCGGGAAGGCATTGTTCCAGCGAGCCTTAAATTGGCTGTGATCATCACTGGACCCCACTCAATTGGACAGCTAATGGCGTATTTCCAATCTCCCCTTTTGGGGCAAGGTCGTGGAATGTGTGGTGGCCGCACAACTCCAGGCATTCTTGGATGACACCGATTTTCTGGATCCAGCACAGTCTGGTTTCAGGCCGGGGCATGGTGCCGAGCCAGCCTTGGTCGCCTTAGTTAATGATCTACGCTGGGAACTGGACGGGGGGAGTGTGTCCCTGCTGGTTCTGCTGGACCTCTCAGCAGCCTTCAATACCATCGATCATGGTATCCTTCTGGGACGCCTTGCCAGGATGAGGCTTGGGGGTACTGTTCTGCAGTGGCTCCGGTCCTTCCTGGAGGGTCGTTCCCAGATGGTGTCACTGGGGTACACCTGCTCGGCCCCACAACCCTTGTCTTGTGAAGTCCTGCAGGGATCAGTACTGTCCCCCATGTTGTTTAACATATACATGAAGCCGAAGTTTTAGGGTGTGGTGTCATCTGTACGCAGATGATGTCCAGCTCTGTCACTCCTTTCCACCTGCTACTAAGGAGGCTGTTCAGGTCCTGAACCAGTGCTTGGCCGCTGTGTTGGACTGGATAAGGGCGAACAAATTGAAATTGAATCCAAACAAGACAGAGGTCCTCCTGGTCAGTCGCAGGGCTGAACAGGGTATAGGATTACAGCCTATGTTGGACGGGGTCGCACTCCCCCTGAAGACATAGGTTCGCAGTCTGGGTATTCTCCTGGATGCATCGCTGAGTCTGAAACCACAGGTCTCGGCGGTGGCCAGGGCAGCATTTGCACAACTAAGACTTGTGCGCCAGCTGCACCCGTGCCTTGGGAATTCTGACTTGGCCACGGTGGTTCACACTCTGGTTACATCCCGTTTGGACTACTGCAATGCTCTCTACGTGGGGTTGCCTCTGAAGATGGCCCAGAAGCTCCAATGAGTACAATGGGCTGAAGCCAGATTAATAACCGGGGCAGCTTATAGGGAGCTTACTAACCCCCTGCTAAGCCAGCTCCACTGGCTGCTGATATGCTACCGAGCCCAATTCAAAGTGCTGGTTTTGACCTATAAAGCCCTAAACGGTTCTGGCCCAATCTACTTGTCCAAACGTATCTCCTCCTATGAGCCAGAAAGATCCCTAAGGTCATCTGGTGAGGCCCTGCTCTTGGTCCCACCTGCCTCACAAGCACGACTGGTGGGAACGAGGGACAGGGCCTCCTCGGTGGTGGCTCCCTGGCTGTGGAACACCCTCCCCAAAGATATTCGACAAGTCCCAACCCTTTTGGGCTTCAGAAGAGCCCTAAAAACATGGTTATGTGCCCAGGCTTTCAAGGAATAAATGATAAATAATTAAATAAAAGACGACACAGATGGACCTATGGACACAGCACGAGGTTTTTGGGATGAACGGATCTAATCAAATGTTTAAATTTATATTTTGTAATTTTATATTGTATTTAATAGTCTTAATTTATTTTATGTATTGTTTGATATTGTTTTTATGTGGGGATCGAATTGTTATTGTTTTTAGCCGCCCTGAGTCCCTTCGGGTGAGAAAGGTGGGATACAAATGTTGAAAATAAATACATTCTCCTTGAGCCGGGCGATGTGGGGTGAGGGGCGCCGGATTCCCCACACCCCAGGACAATGCGAGATGACATCCAGTGGTTCCAGTGGCCATGTGATAAGGTAGATTGTTGACTTAATCAGCTATCTCTTCATCATCACATAAGGTGTTCATATTATTCTTCCCAGTTACAGTCAACCTTTATATCCACCATGGATTCTGTATCCACAAATTCAACCATCTATGGCTTGAACATATTTTTTTAATCCAGAGAGAAAACCTTGATTTTGCCATTTATATAAATACTGGATTGCCACTGTATATAATAGGACTTGAGTGTCCATGCATTTTGGTATCTAAATCGTAGTGGAAAGAGAAGGCCCACATTATTCTCAAAGGTGTTACTGGATTTCATTCCCATTATTAATGGTTATTTTGTTTGTTTCCTTAATTACCTTTTCCCAAAAATCTTGTACCATCCTACAGTTCCTGTACCATCCTACAAGTCTAATTAGGTTAAGAAAAATCCAGAAATGTGCCTTTTAGGAATATTTAGGGAGAGATTTAGTAAAGGAGATGAGGAAAATTGTCAATATAGCTTTATTGCAGCCAGACCGACAATAGCAAAATTATGGAAAGGTGAAAAGGAACTATCTAAAAAGGACTGGAGAGTAAGGTTATTAGACTATATTCAAATAGCAATGTTATTTAATGGTATCTGGGGAGGAAATTACAAAGAGTTTGTTAAAATATTGAGGCTGGCATTTGAATATTTGGAAAGGAAGAAAAATGTAGACTTTAAAGTAGCCGCAAGGGGAATTTACTAAATTCATAAGGGTAGATTTTACTAGATATGGAACTCACAGTGGGTAATGTCAGAAGTCATGGGTGGTGGGTTCATGGATGGGGGAAGCAGGAGGAAAAAGATTTGTACCTGTTTGTGGGGACATCACACCTGTATTAGATGTATTTGATGTTTCTCCTTTTTATATTCTGTATGCCATTAATTTTATTCAATGGAAACTTTTAAAATTAAAAAAAAAGAAACCATCAGTTCAGTTCTTCTGCCCCCACTCAAAATAATTGATCATGATTAGAGCACCAGTTTTACAGCATGTATAAGAATGCTGGGGAGCCTGCAGTGGTGCAGCGGATTAAACTGCTGAGCTGTTAAACTGGCTGACTGAAAGGTCAGCAGTTCGAATCCGGGAAGCAGGGTGAGCTCCTGCTGTTAGCCCCAGCTACTGCCAACCTAGCAGTTCAAAAACATGCAAATGTGAGTAAATCAATAGGTACCACTCCAGCAGGAAGATAATAGTGCTCCATGCAGTCATGCTGGCCACATGACATTGGAGGTGTCTTCGAACAACAACGGGTCTTCGGCTTAGAAATGGAGATGAGCACCAACCTCCAGAGTCGGACACAACTAGACTTAATGTCAGAGGCAAATCTTTACCTTATAAGAATGCTGAGAAGATAAAAATGCTTATATGGTGGGGATATTGTACACAAAATCTTCCCAACTGTCTATGTTATTTTTGCTATCAAATTATTTGAGTTGACTTGGCACAAATCCACATGGCCAAGAAAACCCACCTTAAGTTGGCTCCTAGATGTCTTCAAAATGTCCCTACACTTTGGCTGAGTACCAGAGATTATCCTTGACTAAACTGGCTTAGTCCCACTTCAGACAAAGTTGGGGAATGCTTTGGAGTTTGCTTGAAATTCTAGAGCAGGTCTCTTCAACCTGTAGCCCTCCAGGTTTTTTGGATGTCAGCTCCCAGAATTCCTCTCAGCTGACTAGGGATTCTGAGAGTTGGAGGCACAAACACTTGGAGGGCTGCAGGTTGAAGAGGTCTGCTCTAGAGTATCCTGCAGCTTAAGGATGGTATAAGCAAAATTCATGCCAGTTTGCTGTCTACAAGTGACACTGCTGATATCACATTTCCCTGTGCTCATCTGTGTGGGCCTCTGCTGATGTCAGAATGGGGCACCCACAATGACCAGCGCATAGCTTAATGTCTGACTAGAATCCATAACAGTGACACTGGCTGTGGGATTTGCTGCCCAGTGTAAACTAACTCTAAAGCAGCCTTCATGATCTGGCTGGATACGATGAGAGTTCAGTTTGAAGATACTTGGAAAATACCAAGTTGTAGAACTTTATTTTTGAACTTGGGGAGTGAGAGGATTATCATCATACTGTCATCATTGAAAAAACAGGAATGAAAATCCGTGGGCAGCTGTATGGTCAAATGTTGATAACTAAATCTTAGTGACTGAATCTCCTAAAGGAGATCCTGCCAAATAAATTGAATACATTTTTTCTAGTTTTCAGTGGAATGTAACTATTAACCACAATAAATGAAGAACAGTTCTCTAACTGTTGCCTGACTGCCAAAAAGATACCTTCTCAAGGGTTTTTATTCATATCCCCTTGTCTAATTTAAACTGACAAGAGTTGCCGTTTCACCAGCTGGCCTACCTGTATCCACTTTTATAGCAGCAAGAAATATGCATGCATGAAACTGTTGAGTGAGATCTTATTGACCTCAGATTCTGTCATCTACATTTCTGGTAAACATCAAATATCATGTTTCATTGGTAAATCAGAAATTTTACAGCTCATTCTCCCATTCTGCCATATACTATAAAACATAATATCACTATGATTAGCAGGAAAATAGATATGCAGACAACTGCCATTCAGAACAAAACTTTATCTTATGATTGAAACGTATCTGTGAATGACTCCATAAATATTTATCTGACACTTTTGCAAAAATCTAGGGCTGAACATAAGTTCAGTCATTATATCAGAGTACACTTATTATATCAGTCAGATAAGTAGATAATAATACGAGTTCCATGTATTCAAATTGGTTTACTGTATTTGAATTAATAAATGCATCTAGGTCTAATTATAATCTGTTTTAATTGTTGTGATTCTACAAATTATTATTGGAATATTTGTGCCTAAAAACCGATACTGCTATTTTAATACTCCTTAAATTAAATGGTGAACAGCCCCAAACCACCCGTAGTAAACTCAGAAGACATAAGTTATTCAATAAAGCATTATTCCACTGAATCCAGAATAAACTCTCCATTAATTTCAAAGGTGTTATGATTCCAGCCACACTTGTTAAAATATTACCAAGCATTATCGGCAATAAATCCTGAAGAAAAGTACATTTAAGCTGTCTCAGGAGAATTTGTGTTGTATACTTAAACTATGAATTATTGACATTTTAAAACCTAGATACATACCTGTGCTTTCTTTTCAAGCAACATGATAGTTTTCTGATTTTCATTTTTACTTAGTTTCTGTTTTGTGTTCTCAAACTTTACAAGCATATACATAATTTCCAATTAATTAACTCATTTTTTTCACTGAAAAAAGTTTGTCCAACATTCTTGTAAGCAGCAAACATGTAAAAACTATCCCTATGGGATTAAATTATGCATTATTAGAGCAGCAACACATAAATTTTAGAGTTCCATCATGAATCATCAGTGTCAAAAGCAACAGGCTCCTAATGCTGTAACACAAATTCAGATCAGTAGAACCTTGAAAGCAAGTATGATTACAAGGGGATATTTCGTTGCTAGCATATGCAGCTTTTCAGGAATTATTAGGTGCCAAGATAGTTCTAAGTGACTATAGTATATGTGAGGTCAAATGCAACCACAACAAAGTTGGACAAGTCAGCCCATGATATCACTTATTTATTTATTTGTTTATTTATTTACTTTCTTTATATCCCTCCCTTCTCACCCTGAAGGGGACTCAGAACAACCTTACAAAATAGGCAGCAATTTGATGTCATGAACAAACATACAACACAATAAGCAATTAAAACCAAAAACATTAAAAAACAACACAATTTAAACCAATTATTAAAATCACACCATCCAAAATCATAATCTAAGGCTGTTCCATTTGCCATTTCACTATTCCTTTTTCTCTTACTGAACTAAAATATGTTAAATACAAAGAGTTAATTTTTAAACCCCTACTTTCTATACAAGTTAATATAGGAAAAAATTTAACCCAGCCTCCCAATAAAATATTTTGAACAAATACAGAGGGGAAAAAATTGCAAGATTCACCAACATAATACATGGTTAGACCAAGAAGAAAGAAAAATGTAGCAAAATGGTACAGCTTGTAAAACCAACAGCAAAATAGAAGAATACTATGATCTAAAACATTAAAACATTTTTTAAGCCTGGAAAAATAAATGCTGTCAACTGATACTGGAAGAATCATAACACAGGTACCAAGGGTAGCACAAAGCAAATAGATTGTGAATTTCAGGGGTCAACTCAGCAAAAATGTGGTGATTTACTTAGATAGTATGGTGTCCTTGCAACATTGTACATAGAAATATTATTTTCTGTGCAGAAAATGCTGTTTTGTGTACTGAAAAAGCTATTTTCTATGCAAAATGTTGGTGTGTGAATTTTGCACAGAATAAGTCCAAATTGCAAATAGGCTTCAAAATTGTGTGATTTTCTAAGTTTTTACAGTGGGAAGAAAATTACTCATTGCTTTCTTTGAAACTGAAATTAATGATTAATCACATTGCTAGTTGCTAAGTCTCTTGACACTAGTCAAAGGAATAAGGGTAGAGTGCTGGGGAAAGAGATAGTGCTGCCATGCCCTTGGACCCATTGTGATATTTAGGCTAAGCTTTCTTGTGCAAAACCAAACAGCATGAGTGAAAATTGTGAAAGAGCACTTACCAAGTTCAGCAGTAGTAGAGGGCTGAAAAACTGCCTTGCCTGCCATATGTACTATAGATAAGGCTATGCAAGAGGCAAACTGTAGTGGGAACAGTGGTGGATGGCTGCTACAGCTACTGGACATATTTTGCCTGGTTATTTGTTTTTTCTTGATTCTGACAATGCTTTTAGCTGGAGATCCTGCACTACCAGTAGGTTGGGCTTGATGACTTATGAAACCCTTCAATTCTATGATTCTATATGCTGCCATATGTTGTCTTGACCCTTACCCATCTTGGGTTTAAATCTAGAGGATATGGATTTATTGGATGGGTCCGAGAGATGGTAAATGTCTTGCATGTCAGAGAGAGATGCTTGCTGCCTTGAAGAAGATTGTAATGCAACCTCTCCTGAAGAGGACCTCCATAGATCTAGATATATGCAAAAACAAAAACAAAATCTAAATGGCTTGGGACCTTGATACTTAAGTAAGTGTCTTTCTATATATACTCTGAGATCTGTATATTCTTAAGTATTCCACTATAGGGGAAAATAAATTGTGGGAGGACTTGGGAGAAAGTCTTTACTGCAGTGATAGCCCAGTTGTGGGATTTCTTCCCTTGGAGGCCTGACTTATACGAACATTGCCATGGCTTTTGATTAAAGCTTTTGAGCCCAACTTATTTTATTCTAAATGTATATGTCTTATGGTTGTACTATTTAAAATTGTTTTAACCAGTTTAAATCATCTGGTTTTAGTTAATAAAACTATGTAATGTTTTTATTCATTTTAACCTAGTACTGTATGTTTTAAATTTATTTTACCCTTTAGATACAGGGCAGGATATAATACATACATACATACATACATACATACATACATACATTTTATCTGGTTAGGTGGAGTTTACACAAATTCTGGGCCCACTTACCCAGATTAGAACTGTTTCAAAAATCAAGGGGCTTTAAAGTCACTCTGGACTGTCTTTCCATTTTTCAGCTGTAACCTGTTGCTAAATCCACTCCAAATTTTAAACAAGCCATCCAGAATGAGCTTTTTTGAACAGTGTCTTTAAAGTCCAGTCTAAAACTCATATTGGATTTATTACTGTTCTGACACCAGTGGTAGCATTTCTTTTTTCATGTAGCTCTCAAATTACTATGGATGGAATTCTCTATTGCAGTCTATGCTGAATATTTTTCATGTAGTATATAGCAAAGAGACTAAGCAACCTCTGAATTGTTATTGAATATGTGTAATGGAAGAAGGGCAAGAGTGTCGTACATCAGGTTTGACAAATGCCCATTTGGCACTTTCTAGCTGGTATTTTGTTGTGCATCACTCTTTTTGTGCATCCGCTACAATGTAAAACAGTCATTTTTCTGGCTCCCCTAAAGAATAACATAACAGGAGCCCCTTGCTGAATGTTACAAAATCACTAAATTCTGTTTCCCACAGAAATGAGTTCATTTGTAAAAAACCAAGTCCCCAAATGAATTTTAGACAAAGTTAATAACTCAATTTAAAAAATAGGAACATTGGTACTATGTTTTTCTCTCTCTCTGCCTTGTTTGTGCTTGGTGTGAGTTAAACTAAAATGAATCCAGGAAAGAGAATTCTTGAGTAAAATGGTTTAGTAACGAAGGCTGTTAATGAATGCATTATTTTATGGACAAAGGAAATATGTTTTAGGCCTAGAGAAATCGTTAGCAAAGTGTTAATGGCATAAATATTTCTAAACTGGCCCCTGCAGTGGAGTGAACTGCTAATAGATTTATCTAACATGGTTGCCTGTTAAAAAAGCATGCATTTTTATTTTAACCCAAGTTTTCTTAGCCATCCCAGGCTAATAGTAATCCTTGTATTATTTTATATTCATTTTATACACATATGGTTTGTTGTTTAATTCCCCCCCTCAGTATTGCTACAGAAATGTGCCAAATCTGATTCTAATTGCAGAGCAAACTAAAGGAATTTGAAAAGCATGCCCAAAAATTCAGCACTATTTGAATAAAACACATGTGTATTTGAAATGGCTTTGCAGTCTGTGTCAGGACTAAATCTTTTTCCTGATACTATACTTGGATCAAATTTATTAAAAATGTCTTTTGTTCTTCTAGTTTGGGATCACTGTGTTATGCATATCTGCAAAGCTTGAAAAAGTTACTATTTGGACTACTGTTCTCAGAATCCCACTAACTGCCATGATCTTGTGGAGTCTGGGAGCTGGCGTTTCTAAAAATATTTCTTCTAAGATTTGCATTCAAATGTCATATAGATATCATATTTTACCAATTCTAAGATGCACTTTTCACCACAAAAATTGAGGTTCAAAAAAGGGAATGCATCTTAGAATTGATAGCATCCTAAAATTGCTTTTTTTAAAAGAGCAGCAGCTGAGAGTAGGGGAAGGAAGCCAACTGTCCTGGCCAGTCTCCAGAAAGCACCCCCAACTCCACACCCAATGCTACCACTGCTCCCTCAACCCCATGCCTTTTGTGCCACTGTCACCTCCTTTTGCTGACTTGGTCTGGTCAATGTGAGCTGCTTCTCATCTCTGGTCTGCCTCTGCCGATATTTGCCACTGCCGTCACCTTAGTGTTGCTGGGGTTTATTTCGAAGGGAGAACATCACGGGCAATGGCAGTGACTGAGAATGATTGAGCCTTATGGTTTGTTGATGTTGATTTGGGCTTCCAGGGAAGCAGGTCTTTGAGGTTTTTTGTTGCTTGGCTCTCCACTTGGAGCAGCTGGAAAACCTGGGTTCTCTTTTTCTGGAGGCAGCAATAGCAAGGAGACAAGGAGATGGGAAGAAGCCCTATATGCCAGGAGCATGAGGCTGCAGCAATGGAGAGGAGAAGCAATGAAGAACCACTACCTCCAGAGAAAGAGAAAGAAAGTCTCTTTGTCCAAATAAATGCCAACAAACAACGTGGCTCCAGTTCTGTTAGCTGCTGCCCCCTATCCTCTCCCTTTAAAAAACCAAGTAACACTATGGTAACAGAAGTGGTAAAGACAGGAACAACCCAGCGAAGAGAAGCCATGCATATCAGCCGAATGGCAGCAGGGCAGCGGCATTGGGTAGGGGTTTGGGGAGGCTTTCTGGGAGCTGTCTAGGATAGCTGGGCAGTGAGACAAACAAGTAAAGTTGGGGTGAGGACTAATTTTTACTCTCACCAGTGAGGTTCAAATAAAAGGAGTATGTCCTAGATTTTTTTAAAAAAAACAAAAACAAATTTGGGGCTCTAAAACTGGGCTGTGTCTTACAATCAATGGCATCTTACAATTGATGAAATACGATATTATTATTTTAGTACTGGGATTAAATGCGTACAGTAGGCCTACTTATTATGCTAGTCCATTGAATGAGGTTTCAGAACTTAGAATACTATTGAAATGGCACATAATAATCTAGCAATGCCTAGAAAGTGTTCTTTCTAGGTCTCCAATGCAATTCTATGGCCAACTTTTGCTGGACCATAAGCCTAAAGGTGTTTTGTAGGTATTTCTAGATCCTCCTGCATGATTCTATGGATATGCTTTGGTTTGAAACCTAAGATACTGTTCGTTTCAGTGTCTTAGGATTCTAGATTCTACATGAAAATCATCTTATACAAAGGGACCTATGTATGTCTACTGTAATTTTAAAAGAACTTATAAGTGCAGGAATATTTATGTCACTGTACTGGTAAATACTTCTCTATAGCTTGGTGTGGAAGTGGATGAAGACATCTTAAAGGCTAGATTATAGCTAACCAGTGATGGCTGGTAGCTTCTCCACCAGTAGATGGACAATCTGTTCTGGGTTTTAGTCTGAAACTGAAAATAATAATTTAAGGTGCACCATGTGCAACATTGAAATACTAGCATCAAATGACAGGACTGAATATTTTGCTGTGCATAAACATTAGCTCTGGTAGTAAATTAATACCTTCCTATTTGAAAAAAAATAACAGCAACCACTTCAGTCATGCAAAGGAATGTGGAATTATATTTTTGTTCCTTTCTAACCAGTGGTTTCCATAAGCAAAGGCAGTTGACTCTGTTTTCCATCTTTGCTCTCCTGTTTTGTATCTTCTTGATAAAATGTTAGCAATATGTCATTGAAATACAAAATGATTATCCCTCAGACCTCCAATGATCCACAGTTGTTGACCTTCTACTGTCAGAAAGCTTTGAAGCCTCAGATTGGGAACATTTGTTGCTTGTGAACTGTGATAGAAGTGTGGGTATCTTTCTCAGCATGACAGAGTAGAGTGCTTGAGGCAGTGTATTCACATAGTGACTACATTTGTTTCCGGAGAATGTGGTAAATGCCTCTTTTGTCTCTTCCTCTTCCTTGTATTTCTTCTGCAGCTGCTGTTCTGCCTCATCTCACATTTACAATTATTCCCTTAACTTATACCACCTTCTGAATTGTATTTTTGTAATTCTCAGGCTTGAAACAGGATTTGAAAGACAATTTGATTTTACAGCCATGTAAAAATATTACTAAACACTATTGCATATTTTATTATTATACATGGGTGTGTGTGCACCCATATGGTAGTTTTCAAAGCCTAAGCACAATTCAAACCCTATTCTGTGCAAAATATTCACATGCCTTTTTGCACAAAAAATAGCATTTTCTGCACAGGAAACATGAAATATTTCTGTATAAATATATAATTTCCTGTGTAGAAAATTCTGGGTTTTTTGACATTTTTTCTGTCTTTATGCAAATCAACCACTTGAAAATTTTGCACAAAACACATATTTACTAGAAACATTTTATGTACAGAAAATTAATTTTTTGCATAGAAATATTAACTTTTTTGGAAAAGCATTTTTTGCTTGTTTGTTTTTGAAAAACTACCAGGTGTGAATTAAGTCCCAAACTGTGACACCTCTTGTAAGTTTGAGGTTCTTCTTCTCTGGGTTTCTCAATATTTGCAAAACCTGGTTTTTTGACAATTTTAAGAATCATTTTAAATATTATTTCCATCCTTGTTGTCAAAAGCATTCTTTCTTTCCTGTGACAACAGGAAAACTAGAGCAAAAAAGCTGGTAAAATGGAGATCCCTAGATAGATAGATAGTCATAGACACAGGTGTTTGTATTACAATTGTGTTATAAACATTGCATATTTTATATCATAGTCTTGATTTTGACAACTGGAATCAAATTTCTTTCATATTTTCAAAAGTCATTTTAATTGGGTCATGTCCATTGGTGGGTTGGGTAGTCTGCTTATCTTAAATAATGTCAAATAAATGTAGTGGCATTGTTCTGTGATGTTTTATCCTGAACTCACCTCAAGATTTCTTGTTCTTATCCTGCTTCTATTAGCAATTCATCTGCTTTCCTTAATTTCCACTACTGTCCAACCTACATTTCATGTACTTCTCCACAGATTATCATGAACTTGTGTACTGCATATATGGATTTTTGTGTGTTGATAATATGTGGTGTGATCCATCGAGGGGAGGTAGTATAAAAGTGATTTCAGCAGGCATGTAGACCCATTGTTGTATATTTTATGTAAAAACAACTTTTAAAGTTTCATGGATAGGGAATAATGTCAATATACAAATATATGTGTCTTTGGGCAACCCTCAATTGAAAGTTTAGGGTGGGACCAGGTAAATTACCTTGGAGGGGCACATCCAGCCTACAGGCCTTAGTTTGAGGACCCCGATCTACACTGTAGAATTGATGGAGTTTGACAGCACTTTAACTACCATGGGTTAATGCCATGATACATTAGGAAAGGAGATCATGAGGCACCATTACTCTTTGGCAGAGATGGCTAAAGATCTTGTAAAACAAAACTTCATGATTCCATAATATGGGGCCATTGTAATTGAAGTGGTGCCCAACTGCATTACTTCAAATGTGGCCTTAAGTGTAGGATATTACACAACTGGGATGACACAGCTGAGACAGCATTCTCCCATGTTTTCCCATTATATAGTGCCCTCATTGGTGGGATACAGAGGACGGATTGAGCAGATCTCAATCCCTGGAAAGGCACATATGGAGGGGAGCATGCCTTCAAGTATTGAGGTTCTAGGTTCTAGGCTATTTAAGGCTTTAAATGTTTCAACAGCACTTCAAATTTGGACTGCTTGGGTATTGCCAGACAGTGCAATTTCTTTTAAAATGTGTTATATGATTCCTCTCTCTCTCTCTCTCTCTCTCTCTCTCTCTCTCTAATTGAGCAGCAACCAAGGAGTGATCAGGACCATGGCAGGGGAAGGGATAAACTCCTTCTCTTTGTCCTGCCACATGAAACTTCCTTCTTCCTGCTCATCCCTGTGGCTCTTGCACAATTGAACTTGGCCCTATTTCAAAACTACTCTTTCTACCCAATTCCTTAAGGGGATCTGGAATATTCCCATTTACAGGCAGTCCCCAAGTTATAAATAAGATAGGTTTTGTAGGTCTGTTCTTTAGTTGAATTAGTATATAAGTCAGAAAAGGTACATTTTAAGTGTAACTCCAACCAAGTGTGTGTGAGAGAGAAAGGGGGGGGGAGAGCGAGCTTTGGATAGCATAGGGAAGAGTTAATGCCCCTGTGGTATTTGTTTTGCTGTCTGTGCCCCTGTTCAGAAGATTTCACCTCCCTTTCCCCCAGCTGTGGGAACTGGGTTTTGAAAAAATTGCCTTGTAAAAACAAGGATTGCTGATAGAGCTTCAGTGGCAACACCTTTTCCCCATGATTTCAGGAGTGAATTTTCCTCCTATAGGTAGACTTCTCTCGCTTCCTGTTATTTCACCAGATGTTTGTAACTCAGGGACTGTCTGTATGTGTTACAGTTGATCCATGTCTGGTGGGATGGAGGCAGAGTTGAACCCAAGAGTCCATTTTCTGCTGAGGCATGAGCATTGCATAAGGAAATATTGGGTTCCTCCTGATACAATACTCCCCCAACATGTTGGTGTAACTAGGATTTATTCCAGTGTATGTCACTAACAGGATGCTAGCCAGTGCACCCAAGTCTATAATTTTATACTATTTTTGGTTACTGCAGGGCATGGCCACAAAGCAGAAATGTATAACAAGCAGAATAAACAGTCTTCCTTTTTAGTCCTTAAGAGGAAATCCAGAATAAGAAAGGATTAAGTTTGGAAGATGTAACAGGACAATGTGGTACTTTTCTCCTCAATGTGCAAACATTTTTGAAAACAAGAAACAACCATCACAGTGAATAATCACTCATGACTTTAAACAAAAGATGAGTGTGATTTTTTGAATTCTTGACTTAATTGAAATCAGTGTTTATATAATGTGACAAAGTACCAAAAAAGGGAGACAGCCTCAACGTGTCAGAAAGAATGTTGAAAACATCTGATGCAAAAGTTGTGGAAAAAGCACTCATCTGCTTTAATTATCATCTAGGGCCAAAAATGTTAATGTGATTTCTTTGAAGAATTAGCATTATTTTTGAAAATGTATGTACCTCCTCAAAGTGAAACATGTCCACAAGCCTGAACTATATTTTTTCCCATATCTTTTTCCATACATGTTGCTTTCAGCCTCTTGAATAGAGCGGTCACATTTGAAACTATGGCTGTGTGAAACACAGACTTTTGCCACATCATTTGGCTCCACAAAGATTCTCTTTCTTGATCTTGCCCAGATCCTGATCTCCACGGAAGGCTTTAAAGTCTGTTGCTATTGCATGCCAGGTCTATATTTTTCTTTTACTTCTTTAATCAGGATAGGTAGAAAGTTTATTGAGGTCACTTTGCTTCTCAGACATAAGACACCTCATAGAGCACTAATAGTTTCCTCAGGCACATCTGCTTTTCTTTAAAGAGACAGACACACAAGTCAAATCTCTTTTACAAAAGCAATGGAAAAAATTAATCATGAACTAAAAGTACAAGAATATAAAGAAATTCATGGTTCCCCCCCTTTTTACCTATTAGTGATTTAAAAATTCTTTACGATTTTCTCTGATTTCAAAGTTTTCAAATCTTATTGATCCATGCAGAGATACAGAAGATTATATGTCCTTTGTAGAATGTTATATTTGAGGGTGCATTTAGGTGAAACATTAGTCTTGGGTGGAATGATCTTGAAAGCTTACATTAAACTATGTGATTGCTCAATTCTGTAGCCTAAGATAAGCTTTTCTTCAACTTCAGCACAAGAAGGGAGTTGAAGCTTGTATCCTCTAAAAATGCTTTAGGACTTTGTCCAGCCCACATTTTTTTAGTGAACTGATCTACGATGCACTTTCTGTACTACTAAACAGAGTATATTCATGGTAGCTTAAATAGCAAGGTCATTGTGGAATCTGATCCTATCCCTCAAAGTATTAGTTCCCCATTCACCCCCAGATTAGTGTTATTTACACATTTGATAAGCATACCTTTTATTTAATTATCTGAATAATTTTGGACCAGTACAAAGCCCCGAAGTCCCCCAACAGTCACTTCTCTCCAGTATGAAGAGCCACAATTGGAGAGTACTCTCTGCATTCAGTTTGTCAACCAATTATCTACTTAACTATAACACTGTCCAGCTCACAGTTCATAAGACTGATTGCAAGAATATCATGGGGAACCATGTCAAAAGCATTACTGAAATCAAGATATACTACATTAACAGCACTCCTCTTACAAGCACCATCACAAAAAGATATGTTTGGTTTGGTATGGCTTGTTTTTGAGAAACCCATGATGGCTTAGTAATCATTCATCTTAAGTGCACATACTGACTCTTTCATAATTTCTTCTAGAACTTTTCCAGGAATCATCATCAAGGTGACTGGTTAGCAGTTGCTCAGGTTCTTTGTGTTTTTTGTTTTTACCTCTTTTGAAGATGAAAACAATATTTGCCCTCCTTTAATCTGCTGGTAATTCGCCTATCCAAGAATTCTCAACGATTTTTACAGTGTCTCTCAGGTTACATTTGCAAGTTCCTTAGTACTCTTGAATGTAACTCATATGTCTCTGGGGACTTGAATTATTATACTCCCATAATAAATGAAATCGCTTACAATTGGCTGCTATTTCACTACATGATCTAAGTATTCTACCTGAGGTAACTATTTCATTCAGCCCAATGGTAATAAAAAGAAGACCTTAGTGTGGTTGTTTCCTATCCTTATTAACACTATTAGTTTTAGTCTTTATGGCTAACGGGAAACCCAGTGGATGTCACAGATTCATTGTGTGCTACAGATCGCTTAAAAAAATTCTATTACTATATGAGTGAAAACAACACTCTAGAACCTACTTTAAATGCTTTATTTTAAAAAGCAATAGGGCACTGATTACAAAATAAGAAGAAAAGGTGGGTGACATATTTTCAAAAACTATAGATAATTCCTAATTATTTGTCCATATTTTAAGGGCTTAGCTGAACCTACAGAACTCTTAAGGTCTATTCATCACAATGAATGGCATGCAAGTCCTGAAAAATAAAAGTGTCAGAAAGAAGATGAAGAAACAAGTCTGATGCTTATTAGTAAGGGAAAATGAAGAACTAAAAAACAGTGAGTTCTGTCTGTGCTTTTACAAAAGGCGAGACAGAGCATCAAATGATAAACAACAGAACAATGAAATTCAAAGCAAGCAACTAGATTTATAGCCTTGTGGTGATGTGTAAAGATGGTTATCACTTCATGTGAATTGTGTATGAGCCCCATTTCTCAATGTTTCTGGACTTCAGCTGGGCGGTGGGGAATCTGCACAGCATATTGCTCTCTGTGATTTCCAAGACTTTGGCTTGGTACAGCATTGTTTTTAGTACAGCAGGTTGCTCAAGTTCATACACATTGTAGGCTGTTGCTAGGCTTGGTATTTGCCTTCATTTCTTGCAGCTTAGTCATTGCCTCTTTGTAAAGTAAATGTCAGAAACTGATCCATGGGTGAGAATTTGCCCTACATTGAGAGTTCCAGACATCAATTAATGTACTTTTAAAAGTGGAAACTTTGCCTATGTAATTAGGTTGTTTAACCCTTCAGGTTTCAGTGATGTGTGAAATAGAGCTGATGAAAAGCTTGTTTAATGAAAAGATTAGTAGGTTGTCAGATGGGGACCATTAAGAGATTAAAATTTACCTTCTTGAAACTGTTATGAACTGATGATTACAGGAGTTCTTCCCCCTGCTTCTTAGGTTGCTTATTATGAAATGCATGTGACTAAAGAAAAAAACTTCCATTCTCAAATTCATAGCACAATTTAGACACAATGCAGTGTTTATTCCACCAATACTTAAATATTTTATTCACATTATACACTAAAAGTATTTCCCAAATAGTATAATATAACAATGAATGTGAATGTTAGCATCTTATTAATTACAGACATCTCACTAATCATGCACAACAGCCCAAGGGCAGCTGAGAACAGGAATTTGGGGGGATTTAGCAGAATAAGCTTCATATTGGAATTTATCCACTATATTTCTGCCATACTAGATAATGCCATTAGCTCATTCATGTTCACAAGTAAGGCTATGCTTGCAGAACTGTGATCCACTCTTTCTTCATTTCTTGTCTAAAAATGAATTCAATGAATTGTATTTGTCAAAAAGGATCATAAGAACCATATGTCATTGGAGAATTTACTTATAAGGATAATAGGCTTTACATTATTAAGGGAAGTGCACACAAAATGTCTGTATCAATGAAAATAATTTCAAAAAGTATTATGTTAGGGAAACTGCTTGGAAAATCAATATCTTAACCAAAATGGCAAACTTTGAAATGCATGTATGAAGGACATGTGCACACTTTGGAAAGTTCAGGGCAAACTAAGCTTACAGCTAGGATTTTTTTTTCAATAATGGAGATGAACTGAATTTAACACTGGAAAAATGTGAAACTGAGATAGATCCAATTTACAGATTCCAGTGAACAACATGTTCTGGTTGAAGGTATCATGGAATATATATGCACTATGCACTGGAAGTGTGCAATTTTTTCATTAGTCGTGCGTGAACTGCACAAAAAAACTTAGAATAAAAACTTACCCAATACTTTTCATTTGAATTTTGTAAATCTTGGAAGCATCCCAAAGTCAGTTTCATTTTAGCTCTCTCATTAATGCTAGCACTTAATTATCTACCTCATGTATACAATATACACTCGTTGCACTTTGCCCAGCTCGTTTTTACCCTCTTCACTTGGTTGCCAATTCCATGTCTTATTATTATAATTTTAACCTTTTTACTATGCTTAGAGTGTTATATTTTAATATCTGTGTTTGTATTTTCTGTTGTTATTTTATTTTGTATTGCTGTTTTTATCCGGGCTTGGCTCCATGTAAGCCGCCCCAAGTCCCTTCAGGTATAAAAATAAAGTATTATTATTGTATTATTATTATTATTATTATTTTCACTGCATGGAAGCAAAGCAAAAACAAAAAGCTGCCCTGGGAAGCAAAGGAGCCCTATGCCAGAGGATTAAAAAGAATCTGCCCTAAACTACCTTTCCAAGAATTCTGCTCAGCATCAAAAAGCTCGAATCAGGATAGGGGAGAGGTTTGTCCCTTCATAGCAGCAGCCAGCCAGAGTTCCAATAAATTGTTGAATCTCCAAAGAGGAGGACTAACTGATATTTCTAGTAAGCAAATCTCTGTGCTGGGCTGGGAAGAAATCCCTAAATGGAAGTTTTATTGATTAGTATGGGAGACATTCAATGAGATAGCTGTTGTGGCTTTTAAAAAAAGTTTTTGTCAAAACTTTAAAAAAATATCTAAAATCAGTACATGTATGAATATTTTTGAAAGTTGGGGGGAATGTTGTGTTTTTGTATAGAAAATTCAAAGAGATAGCTCTTGTAGTTTTTCTATTTTAAAATGTTTATAAATATTTTGAAAATTCTCCAAAATCCGCGGATAAATGAAATGTTCTAATACTTGATGGGCTAATGGTGGTAAATGTGTTCTGCCATTGTAGCGAGTTTCACCCCAATAACTGTAAAAATGAAAGAGAGGAGCCTCTGAAGTTTCCCCACTTGCACAATTACAATAACAAAAAAGCAATGAAATTTCGTTACTCTTGTTATAGTAACAAATGTTCACTAATGACACTTTAGAAAAACTTCAGAAATGAAGCACCCCCTAATTTTGTAATGATGTTTGAAACATTTTTTTCATCCATTGTACAGCCCTAATGAGCACAGAACCTTTGATACTGCCTCAAATAGCTTCTTAATTTGCTACAGCGAAAGTGATTGATCTGCTTATATTTTCTTTTTAAAAACATTTGTATTAATCACATGGTAAACAAACTATGAGTAAACGGTGAACAATCCATACACTGTCAATATAAACACATCACATACAGCAAATCAGTACTGATACGCTTATATTTTCTACATGAGTTTTGTGCTTTGGGTTGGAAGCCCTGTCTATGGAATGTGATTGGTAACTAGGCACAGGAGATTCAGATGTGTTCATAGCGGGTTGAGCATTGAAGTTTGGCTCTGGAGACCAGGATTTGAATACCCACTCAGCCATGGAAACCCACTGGGTGACCTTGGGCAAATCACATTCTCTGAACCTCAGACAAAGGCAATGGCAACCTCCTCTCAACAAATCTGGCCAAGAAAACTATGTGAAAGGTTTGCCTTTGGGTCACTATATATAAAAAACAACTTGATGGCACATCACCACTACCACATCACTATACCTAAATTTGCTTAGCTAGCAAGTATTGGTAGTGGTGGACTTTCTTCAGAATCAGCATAAAGAGTGTAAATATTGGGGAATTAGTGTTACACATGCCCAAGGCAACTGTTGGGCTAACTAGATTTTGTTCTCCAGAGATGCCATTTGTGTAAGATTGCTTCCTACTTTATCTAGCTTTCCTGTTTAGCCACCATAGCAAGCCATGGCATGAGTAAAGATGAGTAGATGCTGATTCTGTCCATTTTCTCCCCTGTGGCTTGGCTAGGCTCTGCTAGGCTCTGCTTTGCATTCTGTTCTGTCTGCTTTCTAGTTTAAATTAGGGTAATTTCTAAAATTAATTTCAGAATTGAGACATGTGCAAACTCTGGATTCAGAGCCAGCAGACTGTCTTTGGGGGAAGGGTGGGATCTATTTTCCTTTTATATGTGAATGGAATATGGAGACATGTTCTAGTTCATTTTTAAATGGGTCACAAGTATCTATTATAGTGCATTGCCAACCTTTCTCACTAGCACAAGTTGCTCCTATCTCTTTGATAAGGCATGATTGCCTGAGAGGCATAGTAGCTGTAACTCCCTTCCATAATCAGACACTTTATTTTTTCATCCTTATAAACAACCGAATTAGCAGTTCATTTCTCTCCCCCTCCTTTTTGTATTAATGATGCATATTGTGCTAGGTTGTGCCAGGTTTCATAGAATAAAAAAGTCCAATTTGAAACAACTTCAAGAAAAGCAGCCCCAAAGGATTCATAAGGAAGGTTTAGAAACAGGCCAAGCTTCATGCTTAAGTGTTGACTAAACTTTCTTAAATCAGAAGCTATTGTCTGAATGTCTTCTAATCCTACCAAAAGGCTGAAATGGGGATGTAGGGAGAGCCAAATGTATATTATCCCATCATTGGGTTATGCTCACTTTTCTTTTTAAATTTTCTGCTTTCCGTTCAAAAGTAGTTTAAAGTTAGAATTTATCCTGCACTGATGTAGATTCCATAAAAAAAAGTATTAGGTGTTGTTACTTAGATTTGTTACTTATTTTCCTAATACCATTGCAATTTTTGAACTGAATTATGCATTAATATATTGAAGTAATATATGGTAACATTAGACTGTGTTAAAACTCTATAAGATAGAGAGATCTCTAATTTTATACAAATTTCTCCTCTTATTTGATATGACTTCCAACTTAGATCGGATCACAAACTTCAGTGGATTTGGATACCCAATATCTCCTATAACTTAATTAATTTGGTGAATGGCCACATGGCAACATGAGATTCTGCAGATAAGTATGCTAAATTCTGATATCTCAGGCAACTTTATATATGTGATATCTTCCAGTTCCTCTCTGAGCAATTGATATGTAGTACTGGAACATGTTACTTCCCTGGACCCATGCTCCTTTGTTAATGTTTGGAGAGTGGAAACAGCCATTATTTCTAAAGATCCAATAAATAGCATGGACACCTGGAAAAAGACTGGGATACAGAAGTAGTTCGAAGTAATCATATGAAGCAACCAACTTTCATGATTCCAGACTTAAAATGGCTAATAGGGCAACATTAGCTTTATAAACACCATAGTTATTTAAGCAACACAGAATCTAGGCACTAGCACTGGATGTTTCCTCTTTTTCTCAACATTGGAGCTTTATTCCTCCTATGTTCTTCTTAAAATATTGCCACCTGGATACCTCTAGTTCCAGATGCGTGAACAACCATATGCAGTGAGCCCTGCAGAAACTGAACTGCATTTGGGTTGCTGTGAGTTTTCATTTATTTTTGCGAAAGAAAGAAAGAGAAAGAACTCATCTTTTCTGCCAAAGGATATAATTACAGCTGCCAACATAGCCATCTTTAAAGAGGGATGAAAGAAACCAATGGACCAAAGATTATCACATACTATCAGTCCTGATGTTTCTGTTATGCCCGCTCTGAGAGATGCTGTGCTTCGCAGTGCCAGCTTCTGAGGAACATGAGCAGCAAACTCTTGCTGAACTCATCTGCATTTGGTGGGCCACACAGAGAACAGAATGTCAAGCTTGATAAGTTTTTTTTTTACATCACAACAATTTTGTTCTTATTTCAATTGAAAAAAAGCAGTTTCTTTTATATATATTGTTTAAAGATGTCAAGACTAGGGTCAGTTGAGTACATTCCATATATATATATATATATCTCAAGTTCTTATGTATTTTGGCTTCTGACTTCCTCAAGTGCAATATCTAAAGTTGCACTCCTCCTATTATTTTCCCATATATCCTTTTCCATCCATCACTTGGTTTGTCTCTTTGAATTAATATGTTCTTGGGGGTGAAAACAGCTTCTTGTAGAGTTTGACACAATAAGTACTCATATGAAAGTTTGTTCTCTAGATGCTAATGAAGAAAAATAGTTCTAGACATTGTAATTCCCCCCTTTGAACTAAACAATCCTCCCATTCTATATTCTCTAAAGAGTGGAAACATATTTTGAAACAACTCATATTAGCACTATAGTGTGTTTTACATTGGCTCAGAGACAAATAAAAGTTAAACAAACATAACTTTGGCTGACTACTGTGTCTTTAGACATCCCTCATTCCATTCTCCCTTCATCAACCAAGATTAATTGTTTTAAGGGAGGACTTCCATCTTCCAACTAAGAATGTTGAAATTCTTTCTACTTGAAAAGCAAACAAAAAATTATTGGAGTCTTTTTATTGTTGTTATCACTTTCTGAATGTTTCCACTTATTTTTGATGATCTTTGTTGAAGAAGGCAGATAATGTAAAAGTCCTACACAGAACTCCTCCATTTTCATTCATAGTTGCTGGCTTCCTCCTTTCCCATGTTTCTTGATTCTTGATTCACCATCAAGCCAAGTCATATTGTGATCATACAAATGTTGTCTATATAGCATTAGATTTATTTGAATATTAATCAGAAATTACAGCGTATTTTTCTTCTTCCTCCACTTTGACTCTCCCAACATTAATAAAAGCATATTTAATATTTTAATATTTTGCTTTAAAATATCCTGAACCAGAGCAATATATGAAACAAATACAAAAGACCTATATGAAACAAGACCATAACTAATTAAAATAAATAAAGTAAATTAATTATTATTATGTATTAATATTATATTGTGCATTAGTATATAGAAAAATAATTGAGTGTGAAAACTTCAGCGAGACCTCTAACCAAATCATACTGTATGAGTACAAGTAAACAATAATCAACAGTCACAGAGTTTCCAGCCTAAAAATGAAATAGACCCCCCACCACACACACACACACACACACACACACACACACACTTACAAAGTCAGTAAGCTTCAAAGGTGTAATAAATAATATCATACTTTAACAAATTCTTTGTGTCTAATACCATCTATTGTGAAATGCATAGTTAAGGAAAAGCATGTCGTATGATGAGCAAATGTCTTTCACTAGCTGTTCAGAAGTGGAACTCTCTGCCCTGAATTGTGGTGGAGGTTTTTAAGCAGAGGCTGGATGGCCATCTGCTGGGGGTGCTTTGAATGCGATTTCCTGCTTCTTGGCAGGGAATTGGATTGGATGGCCCATGAGGTCTCTTCCAATTCTAAGATTCTATGATTCTATTATTCTACTTCAAGTAGTGAAAGACGTCTGCTCATCAAATGACATTCTTTTCCTTCTAAATATGTGCTAAATGTATAACTTGTTTGAATAAAGTAATTTCCCCAAAGTCAGCCATACATAACTTTCATTCACCCCAGGTTTGCAGGTCTCTATTGTCAGGACTATATTTTTTGCTACTAGTCCTTTAAAAAAAACAAGTTGTGGAGATTTCTACATGGCTTTTCTTGGTTATGATTGGTGATGCAGCCATGGAACAATGGCTGCCAGCTCTTCCAAAAAATGTTTGGTTTTCTTTTTAATTTGTTTAACAGTTCAGGAAATCGTTATCTTTCATACAGCATGCATATTCTGAGATTAGAATCAAAATTCATCCATTTTTGGCTCAGCTTTAATTTTAGTAGTATGTTTAAGTACTTAAAAAAAAATCCCAGTAGGGATGGAAAAATGTGTGAAATCCTATGCCATTTCCTAAACTGTTGGTAGAGGGAATGGTCTCTCTTGGGTGTTTTAGCTGGCATAGCTGCTCTTTTGTCCAGACTTTCCCCTACCACATTGAAATCCAAAACAGACAATAAATGGTATAGCTAAAGAGCCTTATCCTGAGACCTTGAAGAGGAAAGAAACTCCATTCCATCTTACCCTATGGCAGATTGCTGTCCAGATGGGAATGGGTTTTTTATTTTTACCTCTTTGATTGAAATCCAGGAAGCTGAAAATGGTTTTATGTGGGCTACATCATATCGTTTTTGTAATATTCTGAAATGTTCCTTCATGACTTCAAACAGAATTAAACCTATTGTATAAATGACAATGTTCACCCATAATAAAATTTTCTATGCTTTGTCCCTGAGCATGTTTGTCCACTGAACTTACTACAACTTCATCATGTGAGCCTTTAGGGTTATGTTTGTATGTCTTGGAGTTTTGTTTTCAGATGTCTTAAGCCAGGGGTCCCCAAACTACGGCCCGCGGGCCAGTTGCGGCCCGCCAGAGCCATTTATCCGGCCCGCGCATGCACATTTCTCTCCTCCCCGGCCCACACACACCTTTCCCGCCGCCGCCAAGGAAGGTGCACATGGGGCGAGTAAAAGGCCTGCGCCTTTCCTCCCTCGCCCCGTGGACAGCTTTCCTGCCGCTGCTGCCGAGGAAGACAGCGGGAAAAGTGTGTGCTGGTCGAGAGAGAGAAAGGCACACGCCTTTTCCTAGCCCCATGGGCAGCTTGCTGCTGCCAAGAAAGATGCACACAGGGCAAGAAAAAGGCCTGCGCCTTTCCTCCCTCGCCCCATGGGCAGTTTTCCCGCTGCTGCTGCCGAGGAAGACGCACATAGGGCGAGGAAAAGGCCTGCACCTTTCCTCCCTCGCCCCATGGGCAGCTTTCCCACCGCCGCCACCGAGGAGGGCAGCGGGAAAGGTGCGTGCTGGGCGAGAGAGGAGAGAAAGGCGCATGCCTTTTCCTCGCCCCGTGGGCAGCTTTCCCGCTGCTGCCACCAAGGAAGATGCACAGGGGTGAGTAAAAGGCTTGGACCTTTCCTCCCTCGCCCCATGGGCAGCTTTCCCACCGCTGCCACTAAGGAAGGCAGCGGGAAAGGTGCATGCTGGGAGAGAGAGGAGAGAAAGGTGCAAGCCTTTTCCTTGCCCCGCGGGCAGCTTTCCCACTGCTGCCGCCGAGGAAGATACACACAGGGTGAGTAAAAGGCCTTCGCCTTTCCTCCCTTGCCCTGTGGCCAGCTTTCCCGCCCCTGCCACTGAGGAATGCAGCGGGAAAGGTGCGTGCCAGGCGAGCGAGGAGAGAAAGGCGCATGCCTTTTCCTCACCTCGCATGCACCTCCCCCCCCCCACCGCTGCCGAGGAGACAAGCAGGGAGACAAGGCAAGACAATCAGGGAGTCCGCATGTGCCTCTCTCCCTCGTCAGTCATTCCAATGTGAATAACTGAAAGAATACTCTACAGCCCTGTTGTGGATTCATTTTTCTTGAGGCTAGCAATCTCTTCCAACGGTGATTATTGTTGTTGTTGTTGTTGTTGGTCAGGGGTTCTTTATGTTTTGGTGCACAAAAGCAGAAGGGGGGTTGGACTAGTTGGCTGAAGGAGTCTCTTCCAACCATGTTTATTACATTATTATTATTATTATTATTATTATTATTATTATTATTATTATTGGATGGCTATCTGTCAGGGGTGCTTTGATTATGGTGTGGTGCTCAAAAACAGAAGGGGGTTGGAGTAGATGGCCCAAGGGGTCTCTTCCAACCCTCCTTATTATTTTTATGATGATGATGATGATTATTAACATTGAGGCTGTATTTGTTCCTTTTTGTTTGTTTTTTACTTGAAAATAAGATATATGCAGTGTGCATAGGAATTTGTTCATAGTTTAAAAAAAAATTATAATCCGGCCCTCCAATGGTCTGAGGGACCGTGAACTGGCCCCCTGTTTAAAAAGTTTGGGGACCCCTGTCTTAAGCCAACTCCAAGAAAATGGGGAAATGGAAGAAGGAGGAAAGGAGAGCTGAAACAGTATGTATGTAGTGATAAAAACTACAACCAAAGAATAATTTCCATAAATGGAAACTCTATAAATGACAAAACCCCTAAGGTCAGCTATTTATGTGCAAAATTGCCAGAAGTTTAAGCAGTTATCCATTAAAGTCGTGTGAATACTTAGATAATTGAGCTTTTACCATGCACTGGGATAATTAACATTTCTTTAAAAAGGTATATTCCATAGGTCAGCCACAGAGGAAAATACCCTGAAAGTGCTGTTGGAGCTACTGCAGAAGTCAAATTGAATGAAGAGTTGTCACTTTAATTCACTTTCTTTCCCATAAATACCCTTGGTTTCTTTTAGTTACAGTGCCTGTAGCTTTGGAATTATTTCAACAATAAAATCTCATAGAATATATATTGCAGTTTTTTCATATATCAGTCATTTGATGGTTAAAATGATGGGGGAAAGTTGGGTTGGTCTTGCTTTACTGAATAAATAGCGCTCATAGTCATGGATATCAGGGTGACAATGTAGGAATCTTATTGTGGACATTGAGCTACTTTTCACAGCAACAATTCTTCTGTTCTGTCCCAGTTTTCTGTTATCTGATATTTAGAGGCAAACAAGTAAAAGATGTTCACAATGCAGAATGGATCTATCTGTAAGCAGATGTTTGTTATGATGCACTGGATTCCTGATAATCATATTAAAATTGCCTTAAACACCATGCAAAGATAAATAATATGCTAAACACCATTAAAGTGTGGAAAAGCAACAAGAGGGCAAAAGTAGTTAAAATAGCACATACTTCAATATTATTTTGAACAGATTCATGTGATTGGAATTTTAGGAAAGTCTGGGGGGGAAAAGAATTCACTATGTAGCAATGTTGTAATGGTGCTACATAGTATGCAATGATCATATCATTCCAGGGAATACTCATGACTAAGATATTCATTTAATTTAATACAAATCTTATTCTGCAGAAAAGAAAAGAAAATTGGTTGGTCATATGCTGGTCTCCCTGATACACATTTGTTTGCTACCATCGCTGCCACTTCTGCTTCTGCTATCAGTGATTGACAGGTGCAGATTTCTAATTCTAGGATACATTTTATGAGGAGCTCTCAAACTGTTAAGCTTTGTGGTAAGAAAGTATGGAACATTAAGATGGCTACTCTTCCACATTTCACTATTTCAGAAGCATGAAACTAGCTTTAAAACTTCATACTTCCCTAACATCTGAATTAACCTTTTGAAACTTTCCAGGGCACATCTGTAATATGTTCTACTTTCATGCAAATTGACCACAACGCCATTAGAAGAAAAGGAGGGGAAAGGAAGAAAATCAGCTTCTTGCTCAATATTTTAGGATTCTACTTTCACAGAAACAACTCCATATATCCTTTTGAATTGTTGCAGGCTTACTTGTGACCATTACTATGCTATGTGACATGTAAAAATGGAACCTCTGATTGAGAAGGAAGAATGTTAATGCACAAATATCACTGTTTAGCTAAAACTTGTCTGAAAATTTCTTCCATTTCATTCAATAAATAAAATATATTACTGCCATTTCAGTTAGATTCTTTTTCATTGGAATCTTAAAGGTATGTAGCACACAAATTCCATTTCCAATTTGTTAGGAGTGAGGCCCTTCTGAAAGCCACACCTGCAAACTTTGTTGAATTTAAGTCTAGAAAAATAAAAGTTCCATATTGTTTTGATAACCTATTATGGTGAATGCAAGACACAAATATTTGCATTTTTTAATCTTATATCAAGTTCAGGATATGAATCAAATTGGACTGGCTCTTCACTGCTCTAAGTTGAAGCAAGGTATTTTCAAAAGCAGTAAATTGGGGTCTAAATCAGATCTTACTGTTAGTAGAATGTACTTGAGTCCCAATTTTGGGATAAGGTCTCCCATTCAAACCCTAACATCCCTAGGCAGAACTGGATAGCTTCTATCTCTGAAACCCTGTGGAGCTGCCTGTAAGCAATAATGATCAAGATGACCACAGATGAGATTTGGTATCTCATCTCCTTGTTTCTCCTTTTCCTCTGAAGATCTGAGGCCTAAGGATGGTTTCAGAGAACATTCCAAATCAAGGTGAAATAAAACCTCATAACACATATATGGAGGGCTATTATAGACATGATTACTACATTTGACTGTCACAAGCATTGTTGCTTTTCATGTGGTTATTAGAACAGACATGATTTTTCCATAAAAAATAGTTCTGCTATTAATATTTTTCCCAACCATGTTTTGTCTTATTCATTATTGGCCTTTTGCCACTCTGTCTCAAACTTTTAATTCTTTTTCTCTTTTCCTTGAAAGCTTCCTTGTAAATATAATTAGTGTATAAACTATATATTGAATATATAGAGTGTAATTTTGCACTGGAGCATTCAGAGCATAATGATCTGCATTTCCAGCCCCATCACATAGGCAACTATCAAGGCTACATGCTCTGCAAATGCCATTTATTGGGTAAGGACGGGGAGAGGCGGAGGCAACCAGGCAACACTTGACTGCATTTCTGCTAGCATCAGAAGAGAAATGGCACCGCTCTCCTACTTATACAGAACAACCTTATTTCTTTCTCCAGTTGAATAAAATGCTAGAGCGATTTTTTCCTTGAGTTCAAGCTGTCTATTTTTAGTGCCTAATTGCCCTCACTGCTATTTTAACTCCTGCTGAGTTTGTGTACAGGGTGCCTTGAAGTGTAACCTACTGTATTCATAGGACCCACATCTGAATATGCATTGTACTGTGCATTCAATTGGTCAGTTTTTGTTGCATGCTATCATGTCACTTCTGACCTATGGCAGCCCTAAGATGATAGATCTTCTTTACAGGATGTGGTGTGTGGCATTGCTCTCTTCCAAATCTGAGAGAGTGTGACCTGCTGAGCGAGTTCCATGGACAAGTGAGGATTTGGAGTCCCAGAGCTCCACCTTAACTCACTACTATACCACTCTAATTCCCGCTTCTGCTTCCACTGTATATATTAGCATAGTTACATTAGCATAGTCTATCAACAATTCTTTTTCTCCTATGTTTTAGACAGGAAGTCCAGAGATTGGTCATTGAGTCAGCAAGTTGAAAACTAGCCCCATCTGAAATGTCTGGGGTTGTCAAGAACCACTGTTCTTGACCTTATTTGATAACAACTTTGACTTCCTGGTCTCCATGTTCTTTCACCTCTCCTTCTAGTTTGCTTCTGGCCATCATTTAAGGCAGACTTCAGGGTGGTCCAAATTCTGTTCCAGGTGGAATGGGGCAATCTTAATTGTTTAGTCTCTTATTAGTGATGGTGATCTATTTTGTAATCGTTCTAGTAGCATTTTAAAAAAATGTTGTTTGAAATTTCCCAAAAAATCAGTGGATGGGTCAAACATTATGAAACTTGATAGACAAAGAGTTATTTGCTTCCATTCTTGCAAATTTCATCTCAATGGCTTTAAAAATTAAGCAGAACGAAGCCTCTGAATTTTCCCCATTTATTTAAGTGCAAGTGAAGCAAGAAGCCATTATCTGGACAAAACTTCATTTTCCAGAAGCCTTGGGCTAAGCCAATCAGGGCAGAAGGAAGAGGGGCGGAGAGGCGGGGCCGTCGTTCTGGTAGCGTTTTAAAAAAATGTTGTTTGAAAATTCCCAAAAAATCAGTGGATGGGTCAAACATTATGAAACTTGATAGGCAAAGAGTTATTTGCTTCCATTCTTGCAAATTTCATCTCAATAGCTTTAAAAATTAAGCAGAACGAAGCCTCTGAATTTTCCCAATTTATAAAAGCATTGGGCTAAAGCAGACGTTTCTCCAATAGTACTATGCCCACTTTAAAACTACAATTCCCAGATGTCCTAGGCCCTCTCTCCTCTTAACATTCCCCACCCCCTTTTGTCCTCACTTAGAATCATAGAATCATAGAATAATAGAGTTGGAAGAGACCTCGTGGGCCATCCAGTCCAACCCCATTCTGCCAAGAAGCAGGAAATTGCATTCAAAGCACCCCCAACAGATGGCCATCTAGCCTCTGCTTAAAAGCCTCCAAAGAAGGAGCCTCCACCACACTCCAGTGCAGAGAGTTCCACTGCTGAACAGCTCTCACATTGAGGAAGTTCCTCCTCATGTTCAGATGAAATCTCCTTTCCTGTAGTTTGCAGCCATTGTTCCATTGCATCCTAGTCTCCAGGGCACCAAGAAAACAACATGTTTTCTCCTCCCTATGACTTCCCCTCACATATTGAATGAATGAATTGTTTATTGTACTAGCCATAGGCCATGACATCAGTAATGTACAACCTTTATAAGCACTTTCCAATATAAACATTAAAACTTGTTAAAACATTTAAAAAATTTAAAACTAGCTCTTTAAAATTATGATAGCAGCAACATAACAATGACAGTGTCTGATTTGTATCATCCCAAACCATCACCATTTCCATTTCTGTCCTCAAGTATGGATTTTGCTACTTTAGCTCTGATCTTTTGGGCTGCAATTGCAAATGTGGCAACCTTTAGTGTTATATTTTTGGAATAATCTGCTAGCAAGTCACAGATCACAGCAGATTGTTGCCATGCTGCCCTTTCTATACATGGCCCTCCTCATGTCTCCTCTCTCTCCGCCTTCTCTTCTGCAGGCTAAACATGCCCAGTTCTTTAAGCCGCTCCTCATAGGGCTTGTTCTCCAGACCCGAAATCATTTTAGTTGCCCTCCTCTGACCATCTTGACCAAACTTTCATAAGGTATATGAATTCTTGGAAGGTATGAGAAGTTTAGAGAGAGAAGGAGGGAGGGAGGGAGAGAGGTAGAGGTTTGACTCTTGGACTCCGATTGTGGCTTGATTCCCCACTCACCCACCCACTTGGGCAAGTCACACACTCTCAGCCCCAGAAAAGCCAATGAAACAGGAAATAGCACTTTCAAACCAGGAACTGATTTCCTTATTCAGAGGCTGATGGCCATCTGTTAGGAATGATGTGATGGTGTACTATGATTTCTGTTCCTGGGTGATAAATGTCATTTCCTAATTGGTTCTGTCATAGAAACATGGCAAAATTTATGACAATGCCTGAACTTGGTCTTTGCACAGGGGACATGGAGCACATTATGGTTTGCTGGGACACTGTCCACCAATTTAACAAAGTTTCAGCCACAAAAACAAAGTTTCTGAAATAGAACAATTACTTTCTAAGTAAAGACAATTCAATTAAACAGGAAATAAGACTTTCAAACCAGGAACAGATTTCTGCAAGTATTAAAAATGGTTTATTATAAAATCTATGAAAATTCGCCAAAACTCAGAGGATAAGGGAAACATTCTGAATTTTGGTGAGCTGGCAGTGTTAAATGGGTTCTACCACTGTACCAAGGTTGAAGAAGATAGCTCAAAAAATGAGGGCAGGAGAGTCCGGTAAACCCCTCGGTGCTGTTTTTGGCCACTGCGCATGTGCGTCCACCATTAACAAATTAATTTTGAATATTCTGAATATTCTTAAGTTTCAAAACTTTTTTGGGCCAAATTTTGGAAGTAGTTTCAGAAACGAAGCGCCAGCGCCCCCTACTTTAGAAGCGAGTTTAGAACCATTTTTTCATGGCATCACTCATGCCTAATATGTAATGCCTGGCTGGCACTCCTGTGTTGAGACAAGATACTTTGTTTTTAGTGTGATTGTAACTGGTTTTTAAATGTTCTTCTGTGTGATTTCTATAGAACTGATCAAACTTTCTAACTGGTCTTAATAGCATATCTTTTTACAATCGTCTTATAGCCAGAGTGTGAGCCAGTATGGAGGAAATACAACAAAAAATGATAAAGTCCTACAATGATTCTGTCATGCATAACCTTACAATGTCTATACTGGATGAGTACAAAGTGACTTGCTCCAAATGCCATAGACCTCTGTTTTTATAACTTTAGGTGAGAGGCAGAAGGCCTTTTCTTCTCAACTATTTATATAGTACTTTTCAGGAACATGCATGCATTATTGGCTCCTTTAGTTGAGTATGGTCTACAGAATTGTGGCTCCTTTCCGCCTGCTTTAATACTCTTCCTGGTGGAAACGGGGGGCGGGGGGACTTCTTGGTGGCTGCAACCAGACTTTTGAGCTTCCTCACTAGAGAGGCTAGAGTTTTCCTACTTCATTGGGTTTTTAGGAACTGACAGCAATAAACTTTTCATAGTGCTCTCTGTTGTTGATTTTTTAAAATATGTCTCAGTACTTAGTAGCTTTGAGAAACTTCCAACCTGCCTAGAAAACAAATAACTGGGTTTCCAAGGGGTAGCAGAGGGAAGACTGGCAGGATGATTTGGTGATGTCATATTGGGATTCCTGCATGGCAACCTTATCTGCAGGCTGGAGATAAGATAACAGCAAATGGTACCTTGGGGGGGGGGGGGGTAGCAAAAATCCCAGAGCTCGATTCACCCTCCACTGTCAAATAGCTGTTGTTGTTGTTGTTGTTGTTGTTGTTGTTGTTGTTGTTGTTGTTGTTGTTATTTACAGCAAAGACAGAACTGGCCTTTAAAGCCATTATCAGCTGTCAGTGTTGTTTTGCCACCTGCAGTACTTTTATTTTGAAACCTAGCCTATGTATTTTGTGCATGGGCGCTGACACAACTTGGGCGCATGGAGTAACAAAATCTCCACCAAGGAGGCCAAGTAGAATTCAGAGTGCTTGTTTGCTGAGAGCTGAGGTTTTCTTTGCTTCCTTTCCATTGCTGGGATGTTGGAATACAATCAAAGGCTGGCCCTGTTTCCAGACAAACCTGTCCAAAAACAACAGAAACAATTTATATTTGACTTTATTTTGTCTTGTTTTTTGGCCTGACTACAGAAATCTCTTCAGTGGATTGTGAGTGCTGCCTTGAAAACAACATGCTTGACTGCTGGCCTCAGAGAAAAATCTGACATAATTGTAATGGGTACTACTGAGCTTTGACAGTTTCTATGCACTGAACCCCTTCAAGTCTCTTTTCCTTGACTGGACACAAACACCATAAATATACTATACAAAGAACTCAAATTGTAAAGGCTTCACTTCTGAATGCTTGGGCCTAAAATCAAGTTGCTAGTCCCAATAAAAGCGAATTCACTGAATCAATGTGATTTATTCAAGTGTTGGCTTACCATTCAGCAGTTGATTCATTAGCTTTCTACTAAATAGGTTTGGAACTGGATTCAGGCCACGGGATTCATTAATTTTCTCTTTTGAAGAACATTTCCATGTAACCACTGTTTATTTTGATAAACTATTAAAGGGAATAAAGATGCAAAGTCCTTTGCTTTTGAGCCTGTGTTGACAACACTGCTATATTCTTTGTTCATTCCATTTTTCAGTTTCCCAATAACAGTTGTTTTTAGAATGATGTAAAAACTATGGTTTTGAGGAAATGACAGAGTGAACTCTAGGTATTCCACCATGTTCTGAATAATTGTTCTTTTCCTGTACAATAGTACAGGAAAATGTTTTTCATAGAGTGTTTAGATGCTTGAAAAGAGATTATTATCCAAAATGTGTTGGGCTCAGAGCAAACGTTTTCTCCCTTTTGATACCTTGAGTTTTCTCCCAGATTGGTCTACCAGTTTTTTTTTTTGTTTTTGTTTTTCTGAAGTTACCTCCTCTATTAATAATGCCAAAAGTAATCACATTCCCAATCAAACAAGCACCAAACATCCACAAACAAAACTAGTACAAAAAACAAAACAGATCTCCCAAAACCAAGATCTGTAGAGTAAAAATCATAGAAATAGCCAAGAGGGATTCTAAGAGACAGAAAAATAATAGCAATAGTGAATACTCCTAAATTGCACTTCTATTTTATATTTTAACATTACATCTTGAATGAATGCAGGCATGGACTGTTGAATTCTCTTTTGGAATCTTCCTCCATATCATAATAATTCAAGCTTGGTCACTTCCCTTTCACTTATTTCCCAGATTTCTTTTTTTATTGTGTCAGAAGCGAAGTGAAAATATATGCAAGTCTCTTCTGGTGCGAGAGAATCGGCCATCTACAGAGACGTTTCCTAGGGGACGCCCAGATGTTTTACCATC